>NW_021703768.1:67483343-68083343 GCF_005190385.1 Monodon monoceros
CCTCCAATTTACCCCAGGTTATTTCTCCTTTTATCGTATGATATCTGTACTGGAAGGGAAGCGCTAACCCAGACATTGAATGTGTTAAGTAGTGCCATTCGTTGGAAAACATGTGCAGAACAGCTATTTTGAGTCATCCCTTAAATAAGAATCTAAAGATATTTAAACAAATAGAAAACAAATAAACAAACAAAAAACTAAGGCCTTGGCTTCTAACTCAAAGCATATACAATCAAATGGAGACCACAACTTGTAAATAAATAATTACCATACCAGTGGCATTAATTTTTACAAACAAGGAAGGGGTGCATGCCTTGGGAAGGAAGTGGAGGAAACGGGGAGGGGTTAGGGAATATTTGAACTGACTTTGATATTCAAACAGAAAATGAGTGGGTATGAAATCACAGGAACTGGGAGTGCAGCATTTGAGATAATGGGACCAGTATGTTCAAAAGCAAAGAAGTGTAAAAAAGGCTTCATGTGTTTAGGTCTACATGTAGTTGAAGAACATGAAGATAGAAGATGAGACTGGAAAAGTCAATGGGGATCAAATCATGAAAAGCTTCATACGTGATTCTTACAACTGAGATTTATTCCTGTGCACTACGGTCTGTCATTGAAGGATTTCAGGCAGAGGGGTATCTGCACTGTGAAGGGACACTATGAAGAATGGATTAATGGGATTGAAACATGATTCAGAATTGATGGGGAGTAATTCTAAAAATGCAAGAAAGACATAATGAGAGCCTGAACCAAGGCAGTGAGAGTGGTGATAGAAAAAGGGCGAAATACAAATAATGTTTAAAGAAAGGGTATTAATAAAGCTCAGTTACTATGACTGGGAGAGGAGAGAGGGTGAGAAAGGTGGTTTATAAAGAATCCTTGGACCCAGGCTTGGTTCACAAAGTGGATGATGGTGTCTTTAATTTAGATATATTTAATGCATAATTAAGTTGACATTATGCTAAATATCACAATAAAAATAACAACATTCTGCACCTTTATTACTCTTATATGAGACATAGATGAAGAGAACAAATGTATGGACACCAAGGAGGGAAAGTGGCAAGGGGCAGGTGGTGGGATGAACTGGGAGATTGGGATTGACATACATACACTAATATGTATAAAACAGACAACTAATAAGAACCTGCTGTATAAAAAATAAGTAAAATTAAAAATAAAATAAAATAAATTAAAAAAAAACATATAGTTCCAAAACAAGACGTAAGGACACGTCTCCCCTGTTCTCCCTTGAAGTGAGACCATATCTCAAAACTCTAAGATAAATTTCTAAAAAATATCTTTGAAGTTTAAGGGACTTGCTCAATATCACAACCAAATTCTTGTCTAGGCTAGGATAGGTCTTTTAATCATAGGGACTCCATACAGTTGCACAGGTTGTTCATGGCACAAGTGTGCCAGGACAAGCAACCAAATAAGGGCTGAGTTCCAGCCTGAGTTCCATTGGCTTAGTCCTGCGCACGGACCCAAGCCTGCATATAAAACTTTGAAGAGGTGCTTTTTCCTAATTCGTAGAAAAGATACCAAGCTGTGTACCCTAAGAGCTCTGTCTTCTTGGAGGGGTGAATTCTTCCAACTTGCACAAAGGTACCAAAGCCACCTATGGTCTTGTAGTGGCTCTTTATCCACTGTATTTTAAGAACTATCTAGGTACACATTGATCTGCTTTGGCAAACAGTATAGGGAAACTATCCCAAAGCTAGAAACAAGAAGGGAGGGCACAGGATTCACTCTGAATTTATATGTAGGAGACTATGGGGTTGGAAATTTCCTACATTTGGTTCCAAATGGTAGCTACATCTTTAAATTAGAGAACAAAGGCAACTAATAATAAAACCGTTGCTTTTCTAGTGTGAATAAAATTAATTATATATATATATACACATACATATATATATATATAGACTCTTTTTGTTCTGAAACTAGTGAGAAAAATATTCCACACTGAGGGCCTGGCTCTAGAGCACATACACACAGAATATGATTCAGATATAACAAAGAATAAAACCCCCTTTTCTGGCACTATGTAGGTTTTATTTTACATTACCTACAAATTTATGACTCAGTGACTATATTCAGATTGACCTTCAATATTTTACATAACTGTTTTTGGTCATGGCAAATGATGAACCATAATCAGAAGAGGGATGTCTTCTATAACGATGCAAATATTTCATTTTTACTATAGAACTGTAATATTCAATTCCATACTGAATAAGAAATCATAATGATATGCAACACTATGCAAAAGCTATGAGGTTGTTCTTTTTTGTACCATAATAAAATATGAGGTTATTAGTCATCAACTTTAAAAGAACATGCATTTTTCTTTGTTTGCGTCAAGCATCTGTGCTTCTCTGAAGTTTCATAACTATTAAAATACTAATCTACATACTTAGATACATATATATAATGGTCAAATAACTGGATACAGAAACATATTTAGAAAGCTAACTCTAGATTTATGTTAATCAAATTCTTTTCTTTTTTTCCCCAATAATACTATCCAGGCTAGAATCTCCATAACGAACTACCACTTGAAGTTATACACTAACTCTTGGGAGGATGAGGATTAAGGAGACCATCCCTCCTTAAGCTCATTTCTGACTAAATATAGCTGGCTCTGTAACTTGCTTTGGCTAGCAGAATGCAAGCAGGTGTGATAAAAACAGAAACATTAAAATGTGCTTCTGCAGTTTGGTTAGCTTCTTGCACTCCTGTCATTTGTCATGAGAAGATCGTTCCATGAAAGATATGAACATAAGAAGTAAACATGAATTCAAGCTGTAGCCTGTGGTCAAGCCCAGACAACCTAAGGCAGGAAGAGGAACTACGACTCTGGGCCTAGTCTAGATCTGAGCACCCGTTGATCTGCAGACACGTAAGCAAAAGACTAATGTTTTTTGTACATGTGAGCAAAAAATTAATGTTTCGTGTTTTAAAATGCTGAGTTTGTCAGTGTTTGTTATGCAGCAGGAATTTGGCAGTAGCCAACTAATATAGCAGCCATATGACCTTGAACAAGATATTTAGTTTCTCTGGATCTCACTTTCCTCATTTATAAAAAGAAAAATGGTTGGCACATAATGATAATACCTAAGGTCAATGGTGGTTGTAAAATAAAATGAGATAAAGTATGTAAAATCCCTAGTATAGTCCCTTAACTATCTTATTTCACATAAGCAGTTGGCAAATTGGCCCTGGCTCTGTTCTATGTTGATACTATTGAAGCATTAATTTTATCCCTTTGCCTAGATAAATCTTGTGACAAAACCCAACATCACTGGGTTGAGGAAGTAAAAACTCCTCTCACTTTCATGCATTGTAAGTTCACACGATGAAGAACTGAGAATAATAATCCAATCCACCAAAACCTTTCCCTAGAAAAAGAGATTACTGCATCTCTTTTCCAAGGTTAAGGCAGCTCCCCAGGTCTGGCTATATGGGCATGCGACCTATGAAGTCATACAGGACCCTACACTCTGAAGTGTCCCTCACTTGGTTTAATGATCTATTGCTGCTTTGTCTTGATCATTTTTGAACAAGGAGTCCCATATTTTCATTTCGTACTAGGCTCTGAAAATTATGTAGCTGGACCGGAAACTCAATATTTCTGCCATCCTATCCCTTTTCTTCCTTACTTTTCTTTGTGCTGGGGCTGTGGTAGGTGCCAGGGAGACAGTAAAAATGAATGACTAGGACCTACTTTACCTTCCTGGACTGTACAAGAAGCCATTTATCAATTCATCATCATGGTTAAAAGCAAAGACTCTTAAGTCATGCTGTGTGGGATCAAATTTCATTCTGCCACTCTTCACCTGTGTGACACTAGGAAATTTACTTAACTTCTCTATGTTCCAGATCACTGTTTGGATAATAAGGATAATGTAATAACAGCCTCTACTTCATAGGGTTGTTGTAAGAGCTAAGTAGCAATAGTTGCTGGGACAGAGCTTGACATGCAGTAAGCATTATGTAAATTATACTGGTATTATCTGCATCATTATAATTATTTTATGTTTTAAGAAAATACACTAACTTTTATCTCCTTTAACTTCTTCTCAGGAACTCTATCAGTCACCCTGTAGTTTTTATATTTAATCTTCATCTTAACTGGGTGCCTTCCCTCTGCCTATAGATTGGCTCAAATCCCAAGAAGTTTGTATACGGATATTTTCCGGTCTACTTGTATGGTTGACTTATTCCCTTAAATATACTGTGCTTTAAAATACTGGAATAACTTTTTGAATTTTTGTAACATTTTATTTATTGCTTTTAACAGTTACCTTTATAAAAATCCTGCATGTTAATGTGTGATACGCATGTTATTTAATCATAACTCCATCATGGACCAAGAATGCACAATAAAGTACACCTGATATATACCTGCAATTGGAGTAACTTCTAACTCTGATGCTAAAAGAAAAAAAACAAGAATTTAGGAAAGATGAGAAATGAGGAGCAGGATATCCTGGAGGGTTTTTCTTTAAGTCTTAATCTGTGAAAATATACTTAATGATTGAATTTCACTTTTGTTCTAATCTCTAAAAAATAATTATTTTAATTTCTGTAACTGTAGAAGAAAAATTAAAAATACATTAAAAAGAAAGACATTTTAGTATAGAAGAATAAACATATCTAATAATAGTTGATTTTCTGAAGTATATAAATATTATATTTCATAACATTCTAGGTTACTGAAGGATTTTTTGTTGTCGTTGCTTTGCTTTTATTGATATTTCCTTTTATTCACTGTTCAGATATCACATTACAGGTACCGTTACTGCTATGAAGAAAACTTACTCCTGATTCCCAAGTAGATATAATGAACAATACATTTTACTAAACTTATAATTTCATGGTCTTCATAAATGTAAATAAAACTTTTACATTAACAACAATAAAAAAATAAAAAACAATTTTAAAAAGTCAGTGGTTTAGAGCACAGACTCTAGAATTAGGCAGCTCTGCTAAAGTTCTATACTCTTGGAAAGTACCTCTGTTTCCTTATCTCTAAAATGGGGATAATAATAGTCCCCTTCCTATTTGAATGATGTAAGATAAATGAGTTGATGTTTGTAAGTTAATTAGAACATAGCCAAACAATGTGAATTAGTGTTATTACTCATGGAATTTCACAAAGGGAAAATTATTATTTATATTTTTCTATAACAGAACTATTATTCCAAGTAAAATGCATGTCTCTGGCCTTCAGATTCATCTGGAATTAGAATCCTTACAGTATTTCAATTGTAATGGCATGCCCATTGTAAATCTAACACTGGGTGGACTTATGCTTGGTCCCTCACACCTGCACATGCCTTCCAATTGTTACATAAATACAAAAATGCACTCTCACTGTTATTTTATTCAACATAGTATTGGAAAGCCTAGTCACAGCAATCAGACAAGAAAAATATATAAAAGGAATCCAAACTGGAAAAGAAGCAAAACTGTCACTCTTTGCAGATGACATGATACTAAATATAGATAATCCTAAAGATGAAACCAAAAAACCTTAGAACTCATCAATTAATTTCATAAAGTTTCAGGATACAAAATTAATATGCAGAAATCTGTTGCATTTCTATACACTAACAACCAACTACTAGAAAGAGAAATTGAGAAAACAATCTCATTCACAATCACATCAAAAAGGATAAAACACCTAGGAATAAAACTAACTATGGAGGTAAAATATCTGTACTCAGAAAACTATAAGACGCAGATGAAAAAAAACTGATGAGGACACAAACAAATGGAAACATAGACCATGTTTATGGATTGGAATTATTATTGTTAAAATGCTCATACTACCCAAGGCAATCTACAGATTCAGTGCAATTCCTGTAAAAATACCAGTGACATTTTTCACAGAACTAGAATAATTCTAAAATTTGTATGGAAACACAGAAGACCCCAAATAGCCAAAACAATCTTGAGAAAGAAGAATGGAGCTAGAGGAATCAAGCTCCCTGACTTCAACTATACTACAAAGCTACAGTAATCAAAATAGTATGGTATTGGCAAAAACGGACACATAGATCAATGGAACAGAATAAAGAGCCCAGAAAAGAACCCACACTTACATGAACAATTAATCTATGACAAAGGAGGAAGACTATACAATGGGGAAAAGACAGCCTCTTCAACAAATGGTGTTGGGAAAACTAGACAGCTACATGAAAAAGAATCAAACTGGACTTTCTCATATCATCTATAAAAATAAACTCAAAATGGATTAAAGACTTGTAAGGCCTGAAACCATAAAATTTCTAGAAGAAAACATAGGAAGTACACTCTTCAACACTGGTCTTAGTAATGTTTTTGGATATGTCTCCTCAGGCAAGGGAAACAAAAGCCAAAATAAACAAAAGGGACTATATCAAACTAAACAGTTGTCAACAAAACAAAAAGTCCACCTACTGAATGGGAGAAGATATTTGCAAATGATATATCCAATAAGGGGTTAATATACAAAATATACAAAGAACTCATACAACTCAACAACAAACAATGTGATTAAAAAATTGGCAGAGGACCTGAAAAAACATTTTTCCAAAAGACATACAGATGACCAAGAGGACATGAAAAGATGTTCAACATCACCCGCCATCAGGGAAATGAAAATCAAAACCACAGTGACATACCACCTCACACCTGTCAGAATGGTTATTACTAAAAAGACAATAAATAACAAGTTTTGGTGAGGATGTGGAAAAAAAGGAATCCCCATGCACTGTCGATGGGAATGAAAATTGGTGCAGTCACTATGGAAAACAGTATGGAGTTTCCTCAAAAAATTAAAAATAGAACTACCATATGATCCAGCAATCCCACTCCTAGGTGTTCATCTGAAGAAAAGTAAAACACTACTTTGAAAAGATAACATGCACTCTTATGTTCACTGCAGCGTATTTACAATAGCCAAGATATGGAAGCAAATTAAGTGCCCATCAACAGATGAATGGATAAAGAAGATGTGGTGTATTTATATACAATGGCATATTATTCAGTCATATAAAAGAATAAAATCTTGCCATTTGTGACATGGATGGACCTAGAGGGTATCATGTTAAATGTAATTTGTCTTTTTCAGAGGAGGACAGATACTGCACAGTTTCACATATATGTGGAATCTATAAAACAAATGAACAAAAATAACAAAAGAGAAACAGATTCATAGATACAGAGAACAAACAGGTGGTTCCCAGAGGGGTGGAGGGTTGGAGGATGAGTGAAATAGGTGAGAGAGATTAAGAGGTACAAATTTCCAGTTATAAAATAAATGAAAAAATAAAAAATTCTAGTCTTTCATCGCCAGTAAGGTAGAGATCAAACAACCTAGAGGGGATGATGTGGCCGTGAGCTATACTCTATCAACTTTCAAAGCTCTACTTACTATTTAAGTCTGTTCTCAATCTCACAAATTTTCTTTTAGTTTCTCAAAGGCACCATATTTCCTTCTGCCATAGGGCTTTGCCTGATGTGCTCCTCAAAGCCCCATCCAAAACCCTCCCCGCCAATGCTGCACCACTTCAGTTATGTCAACTCCTCCACTCTTCATGGCTCAGCTCAAAAGTCAACTCAGGGAAGATTTATGTGAAAGCAGTCCTCAGCCCTGTCCCCACTGAGGATTGTGCTCTCAAAGCACTGAAGGGAAACATAATTTGCAACCCCCAAATAAGCCTTTTTGACATGAAAAGTATAATTGGCTGATTATTTTTGAAAAGCTGCAGACACAGGGGAAGCTCTGAAAAGCAAGCATAAGTTACCCTTTTATGAGAGACGTTTACATTTATAAGGAAAATCTCCATTTTTAATAGTGTGTCCCTTTCTCTTTTCCTGGGAAAAGAAGGAGGAATAAACCTCTAGAAATTCTTTATCCATGGTGAAGGCAGTGAATCTGCATCACAACCATACCCTTGTTTACTGAGCTCTTCCTGCTAACCTCCCAGCACTGGCCTTCCCCTCCCCAAATCTTCTGTCTTTAGCTGAACACGGAATATAAGGTGGTGACTCGGGCCACTTTGAAGAGTTACTCAGTTTTCCTGGGTTTCTCCCATGTATACAGGAGGTAAACTTGTTAATCTGTCTTTTATTATAGGGGAAGTCTCCACCAAGAGCCTGTAAGAATACAGGGAAAATTATTTTTCCTCCCCTACGGCACCCATTGCATTTCTTTTTCAGTTTACACTCATTGCCTGATTAATGTTTATCTTCCCTGACAGATCCATCAGGCTTGGTACCAGAACACATCTTCCTGCTAAAATAGGTTCTCAAAAATATTTAGGAACTCATACACATTTATCTTTCATTTTTCACATAGCTCAATATCTTACACATAGCATGCACTCAACATGTTTCAGCAAACGTTGAATGAGCTCCTGCTATGTGCAATATTCTAGACTGGAGATAGAGCAGTCAACAAAAGACACAAAAATCTTTGCATCGATAGGCTTTATATTCTAGTTGAATGAACAGCTGTTTGACAACTGTGCCTGACTATAAAAAAAGAATTCACAATAATCAAAACAGACCTGAGCCTCATAGAAACCAAGGGAAAGTCAAAAAATGTTTCAGGTTAACAGAAAAGACAAGTGTTTCAAACATTTCTATAAGGTTTGTTAAATATTTCCGTATCTTTTTTCAAGGTAAGTTTGAACAGCTTCTATTGTCAGTTATTGTATGGGTCAGAAGTCTCACTCAATCACCTCAAATCCTTCTAAGATTAGACCCTAAAAAAAAAAAATGATGATCAGAGAAAACTAATATAATCTAAATGGGGCCAGCCAGAAAATCCCATTTCAACTAATTATTTTTTAAAACATTTTTAACTTTCTGGTGGATGAAGAAGTTTTGAAAAAGGTCCTTCTTTTTGCCACTGGCACACAGGCATATTTCATATGAAAAACCCAACGGAGCACTTAAATATAATATCCCTTCTATGTATCCAAATGCCCCTGTCATAACAAGGAACTTAATACAAATATTATAGCTTATTTTAAGACAGCTTCTTTCTCCCTAGAAGCTCAGTATGCAGTAACCGCATTATCAATGCATGTTTTTTCCTTATACCATTCTTACATATTTAATAAAAATAGCAGCCTTTCTCCCTTTTTTAAATGAGGAAGGTTTACAATCACTTTGTGCTCTCTTTTGGCCCTGAGGGGTGAATTGATTTCTTTCCTTTGAAAGCAATTTTATCAATAAAATTTATGAACCACCATTACTCAGTTTCCTAGAACTAAATAAGCCTTTCTTTCATCTATTCTTTGAACACAGAACAGCAAGTTAATCTTTGTATGATGAATTATCTATCCTTCGTGACTGTTCAGTATTACATTTCAGTTTTAAGTTTAAATACTGACTTAGAATCAAGCTGTCTGGCAGAATATTATTCCTCATTTTTCATTGTTTCCTCCTCATTTTAGAAACTTTCAAACTTCTAGAGCTGAAAGCAAACTTAGAAATCATCTATCCATACATTTGTAATCAAGTTTCCTTTCAAATTTAGATAGTACTTTTTATAGCGAAAGAGTATTTTCACTGAACTTCTCAGCTGTTAAGTAGCCATGAATTCTATTTATACACCCTCCCTATTCAAAGAGCCTTAATGTCCTTAACCAAGGTGTTGAAAGTAAAGTTAGGACTGTAATCCTTCACTTATTCGCTGTCCAAATTCCTTTCCACTTTCTCATGAGTTACTTAAAATCTTCATGATCCCAAACTATAATTTTCTACATTTTCAAAACTCAGACTCATGGTAAATATGTATGTTGAATTTTTTAATGGCTAAAACACAAGGAACAAACGCAAGTATTTGCCTGTTCTTCATATTCTTTAGAGATAAATTTAAAGAGGTGTTTAGAAGTCATTTAAATTTGGCTCATTTAAAATTTGAGATGTGCACTGTCTTTGCCTACAAATATATATTTTTTTAAGTTGGAAACTTTCATCTGATAAAATTCAGCACTTGAAATAACTTGTTTCTCTTTTAACTCTAGCTGAGTCCTTATTACATTTAAAATTAAAAAAAAAAAATAGTGCTTGGCATAACCTCTATTCTTGGCTGCGTTCCTGAACTGCTGTAACAATGGGTCAGGTCTTTGAGTCCTTTTAACCTGAAGTAAAAATGGTTTTTTGACATTCATGTCATGTTGTTAATGAATTGCTTTTTTTCTTTTTGGAAGAGAAATAAAATTGTCTAGTTTTATCTCTTTTAAGATGGGCCAGCTCATCTGTACTGGGGCAGGAAGTACACTTGGATTTACTTTCATTTTTTGGAAAATTGTGAGAATTAACAAGTGATATAATATCTCCATAGAAACTTCTTCCTACCTTAGGACTTCAGAAAGGCAACCCAAACCAAACAACTATTAAGGTATATTCCATACATATCACATGAGTAGCTGTAAATTTATTTAAACTTCTTTGTCCGCAGGAGGTGAAGAATTGAGATTGATCTCTGTGGATTCTGGTTTGCCTCTAACTCATAATCTCTAGCAGGACCCTTTGGCTTGGAACAGAACCTGGTAAAGAAATAGGGGTGTCTTCTCTCCTATGGGAAAGCTCTAAAGTTGATCCTAAAGGTCCGGGGCCTCTGGCTTCCATCACCTAAGAGTCACTCTGCAGCCAAGTCTCAGGAAGAGTTTCAGACTGAGGTCCCACCAGAAGTCTGACATGAAACTCTTCAGTATTTGGAAAAATAGAACAATATACTTTAGATGAATGTTCCTCAATAAAATAATTGTATTAAAATAATCGTAGCCCATCTATCTTTGAAAGCTTGGTAGCAGAGGCTCTTTAGCTGTGGAAGAGAAGCCACTATTTGAGGGGGGAAAAAAAAGGAAACATCCAAAATGCCTACAGAACACATGCCAGTCAATTTTTCGTGTGAAAATTCATTTTAATATATTTTGTTACAACCGGCATATTGTAGATATTCCTATTCATATGTTTTGTTATTATAAGGAAATAAATAACAAGTATTTGAAAATTTTTACCTGTATGACTGAGTAACGTCCTACACCTGCACTGCCCAATGGTATCCACTAGCTACACGTGGCTACTGAGCACATGAAATGTGGCTAGTGTGACTAAAGAACTAAATTTTTACCTTTTTGCTAAATTTATGAAGTTTAATTTGAATATAAATCTAATAATGTAGCTATTAGAAAAATTTTTAACATTAGCAACAACGTGGATATGTGATTCTCCTCTTTCAAATATAATTTTATGAACTCTAAATACAGATAAAGTATTTTTGATGAAAACTTAGCATCTAGATTGAGATGTACTGTTATTGTAAAATACACTCCAGATTACAAATACTTAGAATAAAGCATAGAACGTAATATATATCATTAATAATTTTATACTGTTGTTTTTAAATGAGAATATTTTTGATATACTGGGTTAAAAAAATAAAACTATTTTCTAAGCTTTATTGAGGTACAATTCACAAAACTGTAAAATATTTAAAGTGCACAATGTGGTGATTCGATATATATACATTTGAAAGGATTCCCGATGCCCCCCATGTCCCTCAATTGAGTTAATCAACACGTCTATCACCACACATATTTACTTTTTATTTTGTTCTGATCAGAACATTTCAGTTCTACTGTCTTAGGAAATTTCAATTATACAATACAGTGTCATCAACTATAGTTGCCATTAAACTATATTATTAAAATTCATTTAACCTATATCTTTTTGTGTTTTTTAATATAGCTGCTAGAAAAATGTCATGCGGTTTGCATGACATTTCTATTAGATAGAGCTTCCTTAGACTACCATAAATCATTTGCTGTGTCAAATGCTAGGGCTCTTGATTTAAACATTTTATGTTGCTTCAAAATTATAATATCATTTTCAACCAATCAGTCATATCACTTACACTTAAAGTAAACTGGTGGCGCCATTCTAAAAACTCTTGGATTGCTTATGAAGCATTTTAAGAGGATTATGTATTTTCACAGAAGTATTTGAATGACCAAGTTGTTATTCTCTCATCTTTTCCTGTGGCTCATTTTCTTGGCCTACACAGATAATATTCTACAGGCTCTACAGTATAAATCTATTCTGTAACATTTCCCATTTCACCTCAGAGGAAATACCTACCCACTGAAACCTTTCTGTAATTACATTATTGGGTAACACTCCACTAATTCTCTTGCCATAGAAAGATAGAACCCTACTAAATAGAGACGGCTGAAACACATATTCTGCCAAGGAAATGTCATTTGAGTTCACCAACTTGCCAAAAGAAAGAAGAGTTACTCAAATATCCCTTTCAAAGTATCTATTACTCTTGGGGTAGTTTTTAATGAGAAAAATAAACAGCGATAGTAAAAAATAGGATACCAAAAAAGCCAGATACTCTCCAAATCTAAAAGCTATTGCTTCTATGTGGAATCTAAAAAAATGGTACAAATGAACCTATTTACAAAACAGAAATAGAGTCACAGATGTAGAAAACAAACTTATGGTTACCAAGGGGGAAAGGGGGGCAGGGATAAACTGGGAGATTGGAATTGACATATACACACTACTATATATAAAATAGATAACTAATAAGAACCTACTGTATAACACAGGGGACTCTACTCAATACTCTATAATGACCTATATGGGAATAGAATCTACAAAAGAGTGGATATAGGTGTGGCTGATTCAGTTTGCTGTGCAGCAGAAACTAACACAACATTGTAAATCAACTATATTCCAATAAAAATTAATTTTAAAAAATTAAAGTTAAAAAAAAAAGAGGAGAGACACAAAAGACATGATCTCTCTCTCTCTGCCATGCAAGGATACAGCAATAA
This sequence comes from Monodon monoceros, assembly GCF_005190385.1. Classification (NCBI taxonomy): domain Eukaryota; kingdom Metazoa; phylum Chordata; class Mammalia; order Artiodactyla; family Monodontidae; genus Monodon; species Monodon monoceros. Next base: position 67,496,198 of record NW_021703768.1, read on the forward strand.
AGTGGCAGTCTCCAAACCAGGAAGGAGACCCTCACCAGGAGCCATATTGGTCAGCACCTTGATCTTGGCCTTCCCAGCCTCCAGAACTGTGAGAAATACATTTCTGTTGTTTAAGCCAAAAAAAAAAAAAAAAATTCAAGTGGAGATATGGTTCTCCAATTACAGTGTTGCCAAAAGCTGACTGAGTTATCATGTAACAAAATATCTACAATCTGAGACTCTCCCACAGATGGTCTACTTTAAAAAAAATATACCACAACATTATTAATTGCTCCCTAATTAGTTGGGACTCAGGATGTTACAGAAAGAGATAATGTGTTTAAATTTCATTTTTAATTTATATGGATTAAAAAAATCATTAGGTATTGTGAATACACATACACACACACACATAATTAAAGAGGCATTTTGCAAAGCTTTCCAAAAATGAAATGTAGTCAGATGCAAGTACAAAAAGAAAAAAAAAAAAATTCCAAGCTAGTAAGCCTGGTTCAAAACCTCTAAAAATAGGTACAGATTGAAGAATCTCACTCAGCAGATCCCTATGCAAGCAAAGCAATGTTTCATAAACTACTGAAGCAGATGATTTCAGAAAATTCTCTACTGGAAAAGGTTCAAAAAGCAAAATGTCTGTTTTAAAAACTGATGCTTGTACAAATTTTTTTACTCTATTAAGTGCACTAACTTAATTCTATTATTTTTCTCTTAAATCCTTATTTCAAGGTCATCAAACTTTTTCCCAAAAAAAGGCAGATAATGAGTATTTTAGGCTTAAGGGTCATACTGCCTCTATTGATATTACTCAGCTCTGCTGCTGTAGTGCAAAAAAAACAGCCAGAGATAATACATAAACCATTGGGCATGGCTGTGTTCCTATAAAACTTTATTTACAGAAACAGGCTGCGGGGGCTGGTTTAGTCTAAGGGCTATAGTTGACTGATCCCTGCTCTATATCTCTGAACTAGTGATCTTGCCAATTTAATTTTGCTTCTCTTGGTATTTTCACGAGTACTCTCCTTAAGAACGTGAGTACAGTGGACATGTTTCGTTTTGCCTGCTGGACTTCTATTCCTTGTCTTCCGTTAATAGCCCCTGATGTTCCTTGGAAACTCCCCTCTCCACTAGTCTCCATGTTTTAAGTGGCTGTGAGGTTAACTCAGGGATGATGAGGTGAAGCAACATGGACATCAGAGCCAGTGATACTTACTGCAGGACTTTTGTGAAACTCTTCTGAGACACAAGAGCTCATCCCTTTTCTACTAGTGTTGAAACTAATATAACCTGTATGCTTAGAGCCACTGATAACCATCTTGCTTCTGTATGGGGAGAGCCTGTCTGAGAATGAAACCAACACAGAGCCAAGGGATGAAGTGAGACTGAGCCCTGACAGCATTATTTAAACCCCTGGATCCAGCTGTGTGTGAAGCTGGAACATTTCAATTCCACGAGACAATGAACTCTTTTTTTTGCTTGAGCTGGTTTAAGTTCATTTTCTGTCTTTTGCATGCAACAAATACTAACAAAAATACATTGATAAATTATAATATCTTAAGGCTTCTAAGCCTAGCTCTGGGACTTAAGCTGCACAGGTGACCCTTGGCTTCTTTTATGACCTGTAGGTGCTCCCAGATTGTAACATGGTGTCCCTTTGTTCACAGTTCTATTCTAGGCAGCATTAAATATATATGAATGGAAGGAAAATAGTAAATATGTGAATGTATTCAGATCCCATCAGATACAAAACTCTATTTTTATCTGTTCTCTTTATCAGAAAACTCATCTCATATTGCTCTAAATTTACAGATCTTGTATCATGAAGCAGAGGACAAAAACCGAATATGTATAAGAGGAAAGAAATGTTATGCTCCATTTGGGAATAGCTAATTGACATTTCCAGGAATATTTGCCTTTAATTTTATTATAATGCATTGTGCTAACATCATTAATTATAGTAACTAAAACTAAGTGATCTTCTTTACCTAAATATACATAACCATATTTTGGCTTTTTTTCCTATCATCTTAGATATAATCTCTTAGCTTCTAAAGACAGGGTTGGATTAAGATTAATTTGGGAGAAAAATTTTAGTAAACATTAAGATCTAATATGCATTCAATAATAGGGATAATTATTTAATTTGAATTCACATATTGCACTTGTCTGTCTTATTATAATCTTTATATTCACTGTCTCTCCCAATAACTGCAATTTCCTGGAAGGTAGATATGTGTCTCACTAGTTTTAGCCCCTGCAGGGCTACTGGAGTTTCTTCCATGTTGAAAGGACTCAATATCTACTTAATTGAATTACTTTTCTCTATAAGATACATTTAAAATGTTTGCTCACATGTATATTTTAAAGACCTGGAGTGTTAACTTTACTATTTTGCCTGAATAAGATAAAGACCTTTCCTACTCCTGCCCCTATGCTGTTACCTCATTCAGGTTCCCCCCCCCAGAGATAAACCCTGACACTAGGTTCAAGCCCAGGAAGCAGTGGTGAGGGACTGGAGAAATGATTCATGGAAGGAAAGCAGCCAGGAAAGAGTGCTTACAAAGGAAGCTGCTGCAGAGGGTGACTTGGGCTAAATTCTATGGGGGGAAACTCTGGAAAAGGTGGAAAATGCACTTCAGAGATTTACACCATTTGGAGAAGAGAGCCAGGCTATTTACATACCAACTCCCTGAAATTATTGCTTGAAGACTAATCCATAGGGGGTGTTCATTCCCTGTCATCTCTGTTCTACCTGTTCCAGAAAAAGCCTTTAGGCATGGAAATAGTATGGCAGCTGGACATCATCCTGAGCACCCCAAAATGCAGGGCCTGAAGGATTTAGGTGGGTCACTGACAGCATCTGCTACATCCATCTTTTCTTTCTCCTTTCCACTTTTCCTGTGTAATATTCTAAAAAAAAATACCTATTTTATCAAACTTCCTTATTCAAAAACTTTCAGTGATTCCCCCTCTTTGGATTTACCGAAATCTAAAATCTCTCACCTGATTTTCCTGTTTTGTTTTTTTGTGTTCTTCTATGGCAAAACCAAACCAAAGCAAACATAACAAAAACTATCCACAAAATATTGTCAATTGGGGATGCTGCATGGCTAGGTGGTGGATTAAAGATGCATAAGTTGAAACCTATTAATGATTTCCAAATATGCTAAGTTTATCTCTCTGACCCTGTTACCCAGAAAAGTCACCAACACATAGAAGGTCATCAATGTCTACTGAAGATATAAGTATCCTAATGTTTTCAGAATATTTAAAGTACCACTTCAACTCCTACAAAATTCAATTTCTAGTTAGCATTTGTTAGCAATGTTACATTTGATACATCTTTCATGTTCCATTAAATAAAAATCACACTTCATTATATCAAACTATGGAAACTCAATCATCATTTTAACAAATAATACAATTCCTACTTATGATATGTCACAGCCCCAGTCCATAATCTTAATAACCCTTGCATATTATAGCTCAAAATTTCATCTAAAATATGATGATATCTATTCTCTTTACTAAGTAATATAGCAGCCTTTTTAAGAGATAAATAATATTCTTGTTAATTTCTATTGCCAAATTTAGAAACATGTTCTACTACTGTTATTTATAAAAAAATAACAGCTTCTTTCCCACGCATGGGTCTCGAGCCAACAGTGCACCAGACATCTCTGAAGCCTGCGTTGTGGAAAAATCATGGTCCAGAGGAGTCTAATAAGTGACAGCCCTTCCTCCTGGTTTCCCTGGCCCTGCTCGACCTTGAGAAGCTTGTTTCTTCTTCCTATAACTATACATTAGGGTGAATTGTAATGAAGTGATCTAGTTGTAGATAAAAAAAACTAACCCTCTTATCCTAAAAGGTAACTAAGAGTAGTAATGCACTTACCCACTTGCTGACTCAAAAAGTACATAATTCATTATTGATGAAAAGAACTAAGGATTTGTGACTTACATTGTTAAATAAACTTAAATTTAAATATTTTAAGTTTAAATATTTTAAATATAATTTGAATTTAAATTAAAAAATTCAGGATTGTTTTGAAAAATAAAAACAAGTCCATTTTACAGAGCAAAATCCCATTTTCAAAAGAAACATGTTCACATGTTTCCAGTCATTTTTCTATGAATAGACACAAAATAGAATAATACTACATATTATGTTGTTAAATGAACAGCACCAACGCTCTTCCATGTCAATAAATACAGCTCATAACATTTTAATGACTGCATATTATTTTATAGCATGGATATACCATTCATTTAAATTCTCACTTTCAATTTTTGTATTATATGTAATATCACAGATTTTTATATGTACATATATCTTAGCAAATACTTTTTAATGAACTTAAAAATACATATGTAATTTACTCTGTAGCAGGCACTGTTCCAAAAACCTTAGCAATATTAACTTATTTAATCTTCACAACAGCTCTATGAGGTAGCTATTACTCTTGCTTCAATTATACAGATGAAGAAACTGAGGCACAGTGGAAGTGGAAGATTCCGGTGTCTAACTCAGGCAAACTAGCTCTAGGATTTGTGCTCTTACCCACTGTAGTAAGTTATCTTAGTGTATTTATCTCTCAATATTATGTAACTAGTGATTAGCGGTTATTTCTCTCTCAATATTATGCCTCAACTTTAGTTACTATATTAAATTCCTTAAACTCTTATGTCTATTGTCAATTTTCCCACCAGAAAATTTAAACCAATTTGCATTCTCTCCAGGAATCCATTACCAGAATAACATTAGATATTAACAAACTTTTAATTTTTGTTTTACTGACAGGAGCAAAGGCTATATTATACCATTTTAATTTGTACTTATTCGTTTAGCTGAGTATTCTTTGGCACATCTATTAGTCATTTTAGATGGATGCCGTATTGATATAAATAAGTACTTAAAAGAGTTTGGTTTTGCAACCACTTAAAAGATTTAGGACAATCTTATGTATATTTAAACTTCTCAAATTTTTATGTACTGAAACCATAGGCCAACCATTTATCTGACAATTCACAAGAGATTAATAAGACTTAGTCTTGAAATAACAAAAAATAATATTACTAAAGTAATAGTATGCTATTATCTACCTTTTTAAATAACAGTGAGCCAGAATTATCTTTAAAGGGCTGCCATACTATGTATCATTTAAATTTACAAACAAAAGTACTCCATGAGCAGAGGTCCTGCTTCTGATTTGAATATTCACCATTATCTCTTATTCTAGTCCAGCAATGTTCAAGAGAAATATAAAGCAAGCTACACATGCAATTTAAAATTTTCTGGTAGCCACTTTATAAAGAGGAAAGACACAAGAAAAATTAATTTTTTTTTTTTTTGCGTTACGCGGGCCTCTCACTGTTGTGGCCTCTCCTGTTGTGGAGCACACGGACGTGCAGGCTCAGCGGCCATGGCTCACGGGCCCAGCCGCTCCGCGGCATGTGGGATCTTCCCAGACCGGGGCACGAACCCGTGTCCCCAGCATCGGCAGGCGGACTCTCAACCACTGCACCACCAGGGAAGCCCAGAAAAATTAATTTTAATAAAACTATTTATCATTTGAACATGTAATCAATATAAAATTTAAATGAGATATTTTACTTTTTTGTGTGTGTTAAGCCTTTGAAATCCAGTGTGTGTTTTACACTCACTGCACATATCAATTCAGACTAGCCACATTTCCTATGATCAACAGCCATGTGTGATCAAACTACCATATTAGATAGCACAGCAATAGCCTTTTTCAGCTAGGGCATCCCCCTCCCCTTTTAAACCTTTAAACTAGCTCTTTGAGGTATTAAAAAGATGTTCATAGGTCAGCAAGGTTAGGTTCTGGGAAACTGTATGATCCTATTAGTGCTATTTGTATATTTTTTATCTATTTTGACTCCACTCAGGATTGTTGAGACAATAAATTTGCAGCATCATTCTTATTTTGCAGTATTATCGGATTCAGAATCTATCTACAATCTTTGGCATTACTTTAAGACCTCCTGTTGACAAACACTGTGTTCTGGTCCTAGTTATGCTCCTAATCGGGTGTGCGGACTTGAGCAACCCAAGCTGCCTGTTCTTCACCTCTATAGGAAACAGATACTGCAGGCAACAAATGAACTAGGCTTTCAGCCCTACAATTCTGTCAGGGCTCATGTCCTGTCTCGCTGATGATGCGCTGGGTGATGGTGGGAAAGTCAATGAAGCTTTCATTTCCCCTGTTTGTCAAATGGAGGTAATACTCACCTACTAGAGCTGTTGCTAGGGGTAAATTACATACTGTTTACTCCGTATTGAACTTCAGTTACATTTAACAATTATTAAATGTAAACTCCCTTATCTACAAAATGAGGATTGGATTTGAACCAGAATGCTCGCCAAGATTCCTTCCAATTAAAATACTCAATAATTCAGTGAAATGTATTAAACCTTGGCCTGTGGAGAACAGAAGTAAATCTAAAGAGAACTCACCCCCTTCAACTGCCACCACAGGGGAGGGTAGGTTAGTTTTGTTTCCCTAATGGCTGTACAAAGACAGCCTGGGTAGAGGGCAGGACCAGGAATCCCTGAAGCAGGCCTAACTGGGAAGAGTACTTCTTAGAGGCAGTAGAGTCAGGGGTGACAGGCAACATATGTAACAACGGGTAAACAATGAACACCAACCAATCACAACAGTTGTTGCAACTAATCAAAAGGAAGGGCAGTTTACATGGAACTGCCACAATGGTATCTCCCAGTGAGTATGGACACTGGCAACGAGGCAGGTTGTAGGGAAAAGTTTGAGCTCTGACGACTTACTTAATGTGTAATCTTGGGTAAATAACTTAAAATTACAACTCTGGGCATGTGCATAATAAATACTTGTATAATAAGGACCTTGTACATGAATCGGTTGTGACTCTAGTGAAAGCCAAATGAAGTAATGTCAACTAAAACACAGTAGGTACATAATAAAAGCCAAAGCCTAGTCTAGTCTTCCATTTGACCTCACTGGGCATGAAGGGCAGATGCCAATCTTGGAACAGGATTCTGGGAAGCAAGCCATGTTGGGGCCTCTTCCCTTGCACTTTTTATGTTGACAATGCTTGGAAACCAAGAAAGGAAGGAAATATATTTCTAACTGCCAGCGACTCCACAAAAAATAATTTTTAAATGTTCAGCTAATCAATGCTAGTTAAATAAATATCATATAAAAAGGCATTTAAAAATAATTAATTTTATATTTTCTTAGGCTTACATGTATCACAATTCCCCAAATATGTATAATTAAAATACATTCAAGACATAATTTGGTGTAGAATCCCATCTTATATCTTATATAATTTTTGTATCTTAACAATTTTCTTCATTTTCTTATGAGAATTTTTATATCATTGTACTACCTCTAGGTTCATGTTTGCCTCATATTTTTTAAGTACCTAATTAAAAATCACCTATCAAATTCTGTTAAAATGATACTCTGGATATATAGATCTCTGTGTGAAAGGAAAAATGCTTCCAATTCTCAGCAGATGGTCCATTTATCTCAGGCAATATTAAATATAACAATATTTTAGTACTGAAATTATATAGACAAGTTTTAGGATAATTTTTAACAAAGTTACAGGAGTATTAGTATAATTTCACATCAAAATTAAGAAAAAGGAACACACTCTTGGGAGAAAATTGTAATCCAGTTCATTACCACTATTAAGTTTCTTAAATGAATTGATAGACATATTTTCAAACATACTGTCCTCTAAATTAGTATCTAATTCAGATAATTCACTCTATGAATGTTTTAAAAATCTTAACCAATCACATAAAAATCATGTGAAAATATATCATTCCCAGGATTCAGGATGCCAAAGCAAGAATGGTGATAAGGAGGGAATGGCCAGGGTTATGTAAGTGGGAGAGATGCTCTTGCATCAGTATATTAGTTTCCTGTCGCTGCTGTGACAAATTACCACAAAGTTAATAACTTAAGACAAAATACATTTATTATCTTACTTACCATCTGAAAGAAAGAAATATAAATGGGCTTCACTGGACTAAAATTAAGGTGTTAGCATGACTGCATTCCTTTCTGGAGGCTCTAGAAGAATCTGTTATCTTGCCTTTTCCAGCTGCTAGAAGCTACCCACATTCCTTGATTTGTGAGGTCCCCCTGCACCTTCAAAGCCAGCAATAGCCAGTTGAGTCTTTTTCACAATCCTCACTTCGACTCTGCCTCAATCATCACATCTCCTTCTCTGAATCTCCTGGCTCCCTCTTTCACTTTAAGAGCCCCTTGGGCCCAACAGATCATCCAGGATAATCTCCCCATCTCAAGATCCTTAATTTACTCATATCTGCAAAGTTTCTTTCTCACAGATTCAAGGGATTAGGACCTGGAAATCTTTGGGGGACCATTATTCTGCTACCACATCAGATACAGTGTTATTACTTCCTCGTCTATATTATCTTAGACCTAACTGGTCATACTTATTTTCTTCCAAGTAGTCATTATATCAATGATTCAGGAATTGAGTCTTCAAATATCATTTATTTGGCTTTTCGGACCTTGAGAGAACAATCTTTCTGATGTCAGTTCCCACTTTTAGTGACAGCCCCACTCCCACCCCCAACCCCTGCCCCAGGACTCCCATCAGGTTCTTATCTTTCTGTGAGTAAAATGGGAAGGACAGGATCACTAGGAGCACGGGCAGAGTGTTCACCCATTTCTTTCTCTCCAGGGCTGCTGAATCAGTCATGGCAGCCACAAGGAAGCAGAATTCACATAGAAAACCCAGACTAACCACAAGAATACTCCATGCAGCCAAGGAACATTCTGCACAGGCCATAATTAGCTCTGGTATACCCTGGAACCTCATAATTTTGAGGTTTAGAGGCCAGTTCCAGTGAATGCATTACAAATGGAGATTGTGTTCTGGAAATACACCTGGCCTTCTCTAACTATTTAATGCATCTTCTCTTCTCCTTAGACCCTAAGTGGGGCACTTTTCTCTAATCATGTGTAAGCCATAAGGCCACAGAAAAGTGTTCTTCATAATCACAAATATCTACAATAATGTCACGTGAGCAGGTGACACAGAAGTTGCTCTGAAGCAGCACAAGGTTCCCCTTTGAAATTGCTTTCACATATTGTGCTATAATATACTGAAGAACCTAAACAGTGGTAGTTTTTGGTCATTTGAGGTTTTACACAATTTTTAGAAGAAGTAAAACATCTCTCAGTATCAAGCCCAGTAAACTAGTTAAAAATAAAGCTGAGTTTTGGGACAGAATCTAACTGTGGCATGAAAAAGATGGTACTCATTTTATCCTGTGGCTTTAAAAACAGTTCCAAAAGGAGTTTAAGATACCATTTGAACAACTGTGGTATCATTTGGAAAAAAGGAATAAACATCCCTGGGTGATTACTTTGAAGGACAGCACTCACATAGGCATGGGAATTTGGGTTTATTAAGAACTGCCATTTTAATGTTTCTGCTGCTCTGCTCCATATGAATTAATTTTTATGTTTTTTAGCTTGTGGTTTCAGTCTAAGATGACAAATATGATGAATAAAATTTTTATCAACCATTTGACTAAGACATTACCAGGCATGTCTGACTTTATAGCATTTCATAAAATGTGCAAGGCAGCTATACTCAACACAGCAAGAATTTGGATAAATGTCCTCTCTAGTTCCCAACTTTTGCCCAGAATTTGATCACATAAGAATTTAATTAGATAAATGATATAACACGTTGCTAATCATTTAATGTAAAAGCACAAAGGGCATTTCTAGAATATGCAATTTTCTTTCTGAAATAAATAACAAACCCGAGATTTTAAATTCCAACATTATGGCCCTCTAGTTATATGGCTCATGTATACTGAGACTGCAATTTTAAACAGGTTGGGAGTCCCCTGAGAACTTGGAAAACTAAAAAATAAAATTGCCAGCTGCTGGTTAAATTATAAAATCCCAACAGAAAAGATTGGCTTTTCAGGAGAGCAACAGTTGACATGGAACTAACAGAATGTATAATTGTATCCAAACAAAGAATGTCAGAATGCTTTGGTGGATCAACAGGATTGGGGAAAAGAGGTTATTCATCAGTTAAAACACCCAAACCTGAGAGGCAGAGGCTAACCTTGGCATTGCCCATCCAAGCACTGACCAGGAGAATGGGGGCTGCAGCACAGACTGTGGGACAGGTTTATCTCTGCTGTGGTCAGATCATCTCAGCCTCAGACCATTAAACATTCAAGTTGTTCAAATAACTCCTTTTATCTAAATCCATAATAAATAAGGAATGAATGATCAGAAGTCTCCAGTGTCTTTTTGTATCCTCAGTGATTACAATTAGCATTATGGAATTAAAAATTCATTCTGATATAACAATTTAAAATATTATACGTACACCTGCGAGATGAATCTGTCCTAAATGCACCTACTGGATGTGTTTCTAGGACTGAAACACTAAACTATTACTACCATCTACGGCTGAACAAATACCAAGTGAAAGCAGCTCAAGGCCTGGGGGAGTTGAAGATTCACAGGGGAGCAACTCACATGGGGCAAAATGATATAAGCTGAATTGAAAAGTAAGGGAAGGCAAGAGGAGGGTTAGTAGAGGGAAAAGGAGAGATTTTATGAGGTCAAAGAACAGGTGTTACAGGTGTAACTGAGTAATTCAGACTCTAATTCCTTTCCAACAGTTTGGACCCTACAGAAATGTGTGAGAAAACATAGGAACAACTATTTGTACAGCCTTCTCCGAATTCAATTAATTCAATAGGAACCCAGCTAATTTACTTAAAGACTGAAGTTTGACAAATTAAAGGCCAAGGTGTTTGAAGCCTGGGAATAGATTCACTGCCCTCAAAAACATCTCTTAATGTGAAGTGAGTAGATAAATCGAATGCCCTTTATCAGTCATTTCCTATTAAATTAGTAAAGAAGGAATAAGTAATGCCATCACCTGTGTAGGTTATAACCTCCAGAATGGTAATTATCTAAATAAGAACCTCAGTAAACACTGAAAGGAAAAAAGACCTCAGCAAATTTCAAAGTAGTGCTTGGTATAGATCTGAGAGATCTTATCACAGATCCACATGACAAAAAGTAGTCTTTTAGAAGATTTTTATTTCATTTCACTGTGATCATATGTGGTATATCTAAATCATGGGAGGAGACTGGATATAATAATGGCCTCTCAAGCAGGAAGAATGCAATCCCTTTTCCAATAACTCAATCTACCGTTTAATTATCATATAAAGCAACAAAAATAATTTACTTGGGGAGTGGCTTACAGTTATATAGCAAGATTCTTCTAGGAATATTTTTTTCCTAAAATGTTCTAGGTTCCATATTAACGTATTAAATATTTTCGAATGTGCTGGAAAGGTACCAGCAATGAGTGGCTCAAAAGCATATGTCTTGCCTTTCAGTATAGCTTTGGTCCACTTTCCTAAGTCAATTCTGCAAACAAGTGGTAATAGAAAAAATAGACGATGGGTTTTGCTCAACCTGTTTCAAAGAAAATCACATTCGTTTGGACTTGGTTCAAGAGATTCAGTCAAAGCAAAAGCTTTCTGGTGATAACACTCTTCTGGAATAAGATCATCAACACATACACACACGATCTTTAAGCTTCTAAAGCAGGATGAAGCCTCTCACGATTAGGAGCCTGACTACTCTGTAAAAAGCTAGAAATAACTAAAACTACCATTATCTTTATAAATAGAAGACGCACTTACCTATCTAAGCTGGCTAAAGTGCAATCTTTATTTCTAGGAGAATAAAATGCTCACAGGTACTCTAAATTTCTCTGATTCCATTAACTACTTCCCAGTGTTTTAAAGGTTTTGTCATTTCAGCTTTTAATAGGTCTAATGCTATGAATCTCAGTTTATTTTTCTGGAAACTTGCATATTTATATACTTCAGTTTAAAAAACTTCATTATTAGAAATGTTATTTTTTTTCCAACAGCATTGTCCTGTTATAAAAGTATTAATAAAATGATTTTCTGGGAATTCAATTTGTCTATCAAGTATATCCTATGTGCAAAGTGCTTCTGTAAGCACTGTGAAGCACGCTGGGGTGCTGAATGATCTCCACTTTTCATACTTAATTCCTGTTTTAAAACAAGATAAAGTATGAGTAATCAATGTAAAATGCTTTATATTTTATAAAACTCTACAAAAATAAAAGGAATTAGTCTTTTTGTTAAATATGGATCCATACAGATATATAAATGAACAACTATAATATCTTAATTGATTGGAAGAGATAAGATTGTTAATATGGCCATTCCTCTCAATGCAATTTAAATCAAAATCTCAGCAGGCTTTTTTGAAGAAACTGCCAAGTTAATTCTAAAATTTTTATAAAAGTACAAAAGATATAGAATAAAATATATTTAGAAGAAATTACATAAATTCAACCCTTACTATATAGCTAAAGTAATCAAGGCACCCTGGTATTGGTGTAAAGATAAAGAGATTAAAGACACAACAGACACAACCAAGGCACCAAGTCAATTCAATGGAAAAATCAGTCTTTCCAACAAATGGTGCTGAAATAACTGAATCTCCCGATGGAAAAAGTAAATCTCAACCTGCACCTCGTGATACATACAAGAATTAATTTAAGAAGGATCATAAACCTAAATGTAAAAACAGAAATATGAGATTTTTAGAGGAAAAAAGAAGACAATATATTTGTGACATTGGGCCAGGCAAAGACCTTTCAGGACATTAGAAACACTGACTCTAAAAGAAAAATATCGATAAAATGCACTTCATCAAAATCAGTAAGTTCTACATCAAAAGACACCATTAAGAAATGAGTATCAAGCCACAGACTAGGAAAACTATTTGCAATACGTATCTGGCAAAGTACTCATATTCAGGATATATACAGAACCAGTACAAATCAGCTTTAAAATACCCAAACAACAGTAACAAAAAGTAATATTTGCAAAAGATTGGACACTTCACAAAAGATACATGAATGTCAAGAAACTCATCTGTCCTCAAATCCTTAGTCATTGAGAAACACAAATTAAAAATACAGTGAGATACCATTTCATATCAACTAGAATAGCTACAATCAAAAGACTAATACAGTTGACCATTGAACAACAGGGGTTTAAACTGTGGGTCAGTTTTACGTGGAGGGTTAGTGACCCTAACCCTTTCATCGTTCATCAATTGTAGAACAAATTTTGGTGATGATATGGGAACAATTGGACTCCTCATAAATAGCTGCTGGGAGAGGAAAATGAAACAATCACTCTGGAGATCTGTTGAATAGGTTTTCATCAAGTAAACATATATGTATCTATGATTCAGCAATTACATTCTTAGGTATTCATCCAAGAGAACTGAAATCATATGTCTATGGAAAAAAAACCTTCCGTAAGATTTTTCAGATTACCCTTATGCATAATAGCTAAAAACAGGAAACAACCCAATTGTCCATCAACTAGAGAACAAATAAACAAATTGTGCTATATTTATATGAAATACTATTCAAGAATAAAAAGGAATGCACTCATGATATGTGCAATAACAAGGATAAATAAACCCATCATGTTGAGTGAGTGATGCCAGACTAAAATTCTCTCTCTCTTCCCCCATACTAACAATGGTATGAAGTCCAAAAACAGACAAAGTTAATCTATGGTGACAGACATTTTAAAAAACAGATGTTGGAGAGAGGAGGGGTAAGGATGGAATTTGGCTGGATATAGCATGGGAGAATTTTCTAGGACTATGGAAATATTCTATATCGTGTTTTAGTTAGTGATTAAATGGGCACATACAATTTTGAAAATTCATTGAACTAGACACTTAAGATTGTTATGGTGTTTTGTATATCAAAAAATTTATAGTACCATTTTGTTACTACAAATATATCAGCAATTTTCATAAACCTAAAAAACCAACAATGACCATTCCAACATAAGACTAATAACCTAAATTGGAAGTCACAAATACTCTGGTTACACAAGAGTTTTCTGTATGTTGTTCCATAGCAGCGGTTTGAGTAACACCCTACAATAACAAACTTATATAGATACATAACAAAATGAACTTAACTTAGGATATATATAAGCCAACTTCCCAAATGAGCAGTAATGTCAAAAGAAATAATTTTTAACTATAAACATGCATTAGTAGGTTTCCTGGAGTGGTTTCCACTTAATTTTTGGACTATCAGTTTTAAAAGCACATATCAGTAATATCTTTTTGCCTTACTACACACCTTGATTACTACTCCAACAAAAGAAACAACAGTGTTTAAGTTCCTGGAGTGCAACCAAAGTATTCATCAATTCATTTTACTTTAATTTCCTTTTGTAGGAGTCAGGGAACCAGTGAACCATCTGAATAAGCTCTAAATTGTTAAACTGTATCTTCCTCATAGTCAGTGTTTTCCTACAATTTCTAGAATCAAAAAAAAAAAAAAGGTTGATCCAAGATACACTGTTCTGGAGTGATTACATTCCTCATATTGCCAAATGACCTAAATATTAAGTTTTCTATAATACAGTTACTTTTTAAAATGCATACTTTCAGACTGATATACTGACATAAAAGAGCCCAAGAAGTCACTGTTAAACTTTGCATGCTTCAGCGGGCTCTGATTCTAGGCTTCGCTCCTAATAATTGCTTTCACAAACAATTGATCCTGGAAGAGTTCTTTATGCCTCTTATTATCCCAAAGTCAATTGACTTATTAATTTATAACAGATTCCCAATTAAAGTTAAACCAGCAACCTGAAAGCAACAATCCTAGATTGGTTTACTGTGCAGCTGCTATCAGTAATAACATTTTAAATATTTCAGGGTGCTCGAATTATGGGGAACACAAAACTAAAAAAATAATCTCTTTAAAATAATCAAGAAATGTTAATTCAAATTGATCTATACCGCTTCCCCAAGAACATACAGAAATTATTTTTAGCAGTAATTTTGCTTATATTTTTGTTTTCCTATTTGTAAAGTTGACTTCTGAATACATTTTATTTTTAAAGCAATCACCAGGTGAACTCTATTACTAACTAAAGAGGTCTTCATTTATTAAGGTATTAAGGCATTTATTCTTCCAATTTAATACTTTCCTTTACAATAAAGTATTAAATTTTTACATATATGTAGTATACATTTATATTTACTGGGGGGAAATCTCAATAATGTGATTGAACTTTGGTAATAGAATCTAAGCTAATTCTTGTATTGAAAAGTATCAAGAAATTGCTAATTCAAAAATAAGTTATGGTTTATGATCCATATATAATTTTGAAATTGAGCTTTTTAGAAACAAAATAAAGCATGTTTTTCTGGAAACAATTCTATAACACTAGCTAAAATATTTTAAATGGTGTCACTGCTACTATTTTTAAGGAAATTTGTATTAATTTTGTGGACTGGCATTGGGACAAGAAGTTGAAGGTTTGGGTAGCAGGAACACAGCAAGAATGTAGCAAGAACATAGCAGGAGAGAAGATGACCCTGATTCCTTTGGAGGTGGCAATTTTGTCAGGAGGGTGAGAGGATGATTTAATGTTTTAATTCTCTGCATTTGCATGAACAAAACAATTTTCTAAGCCAGCCACTCTAGATCTCAACCTAGGGTTGAAAAAGGCAGGTGAAATCAGGGACATTTGGGGATACCAGATATAAATATGCCCATTTTCACATGTAGGAGCTGTCTGATCACCACCAGTTAAGTTCTCGTAATGCAGTGACTACCTACATATCAGATTTGTCATCATTTCTAGTGTGTTTATGTTCCTTTTCCAAACAACTGTAATCAAAAGTTTTAATGGCATCTGGATATGTTCAGTTAAACATACAAGAACAAATGAAGGGAGTATCATATAAAATATCAGGAATCATCACAACTTCTAATACTAGCTTACTCTATAAAGGAATAGAAAACAAAGCAAGAATTTGAAGCTACCACCAAACCAAACAATTTATAGGACAGTTTTCAGGTTCCAAAATCATTCCCAGTATATTGCTTCATTTTCATTTTGATCACTATAATAAGCCTAAAAGACAAATAGTGTAGAGGCTATTATCTCTATTTTTGCCAAATAAAGAAACCAAGAGATTAGAGTTTGCTCAAAGTCACAAGGCAAGTACTTGGTAGAGCCACGAATAAGTTTTTTGAGACCTAAACTAGTCCACACTGCTACAGCAGATGAAGTTATACAAACCTGTATCTACATGAGATTATGTATAAAAACAATAGTAGGATTCTGGTCCCATGATTTTCACTCCTTGATGTTATACACATTAAATATGTTATGTTACATGGCAAAAAGGACTTTGTAAATGCAATTAAGATTACTAATTAGCTGACCTCAAAACAGGTAAATAATCCTGAATCTGTGTATTACCACTGCCCCTTCATGGAGACTCTCTTATAATACTCAAAATAATGTTTTTAACTGTGACTTGACTTGGAAATAGTCCATGTATAATATATTTTCTTGATAAATCTCAATGATTTTAACCATGTAAATCTCATGTGGAATCCTGCTTGCTTTGGCCACGAGCTGATTTTAGTCATAAATGTTACTTTGAAAATAAGTACAAACTGACCTAGTAGTCTTATACCCTAAAATCATTAATGTCTATTTCTTAATTCATCTGAACAAACTGAGTCATTCTGTAGGAAACCATATAGTTCTACATTAATTCTTAAAACATGTTTGTATATCTATTTCCTGTATTTAATTTAAAAGTATTCCCTGAATGGAAAGTTTTTGTTGTTGTTTTTCTGGCATTTTTTTCCCCCAAAGAGGGGACAGTATAAAAGTCAATTATTTAAAATGCAAACAGAATTATTTTATTTTAAAATCTTTAGCCCAACATGAACTTAATTTTTACCCATTTAGATACATAAGAGATAACAGTTTTCTGAATACTAAGTACTGACCACAAAGACCACCAGTCATGAATAAGCAGATTAAAAAATCTTCATGCTGTAAACTTCCCTATATACCATATTCACAGTTGAGGCCTCTAAAGCAAAATGTGAAATGAAAATAACCTAAAGTATTTTAGAAGTTTCTATTATAGCTTATAAATCAGGACATAACTCACAGTCAATATTCAGAGTAGAGAGTAAGTGCACCTAAGTGGAAAGAATATAAAGGAAGCAAAGACCTCCTGTTGAGTTAGGAGACATTGAAGGCTATTCTACTGCAGATGATACTACAGATTGTTTATGTCCCCTCAGAATCCACATGTTGAAACCTCATCCCCAATATGATGGTATTTGGAAGTAGGGTCTTTGGGTGGTGATTAGGTCATGAGGGTGGAGGCCTCATGAGTACTGTTAGTGCCCTTACAAAAAAAGCCTCAGAGAGCTCCCTTGCCATGTTGACCACCTAAGGTCACAGTGAAAACTGGCCACCTATGACTCAGGAAGTAGGCTCTTACCAGACGCAGAATCTGCTGGCACATTGATCTTGGACTTTCTAGCCTCTAGTACTGTAGAAACAAATTTCTGTCTTTTATAATCCACCTAGTCTATGGTATTTTTATTATAGCAGCCCTAATGGACAAGACAGTTAAATACCCCCCGAAATACAAATAAAGCCAGAAACATAACCAAGATTCATTTAGCATAAATTCAAGAATTGCTAGACTTTGTTGATCAGCCAATTTGTCAGATCCATCCAGGTTCCCATCCCCTCCTTATACCATTCTCCTCGGGAATGTGTCCCAAGGTAACTGCCCCCTTTACAGTAATAGCCACAACCACAATTAAGAAAATAATAATAGATAATGTTTATTGAGGTTTATATTGTGCCAAGACCTATAAGCACATTACATGGATTATATCTTTTAATCATTACAACAGCCCTATTAGATTCCTACTGCTTTATCCATAGTCTACAAGCTAGACAAACTGCAGAAGGCTTCAGAGCTACTGACTGTTTGGTCCAGGATCCAACTCCCAGTCTATCTGATTCCATTCTCTTAACAACACATTATATTAATATACCTGTAAGTTATATCTCAGTTAAAAGACTGAAGTCGTCTTGATAAATATTGCACCAAAAAGTAAAATAATAATTAAATGAGAAAAAAAATTGATTGGATAAAAATCAATTTTATCCAATCAAAAAAATGAATGGATAAACTCCATTCTTTTACCAGTTAATTTTTTATCATAATGAGTGCCAAGCATTATGCTATGGCACTGGAAAGACTACAGCGTCATCATCATCATTATCATCATATCCATCACAGGACAAAAGTATTGTTCTAAGCATTTAACCTGTATTAAATCCTCACAATAATCCTAGGAGTCAGGCTATATTATTACTATCCCCATTTTCTATATTTATTTATTTTTGAAAACTAAGGTTAGTCATCTATTGAAACTGAAAACTCTTGACTCCTGAGCCTGGGAGCTTTATCTTGTTTTATGTTTCCTTTTCCACTTTGTGGTTATCACACTGTATATAGATTACTGTAATATGTTTCATTTTGCATAAACATGTAACTCTTCACAAACATTTTAATGCTATATATAATGTGAAAAATTAGAAAATATTCTAATGTATTATGTGATACATACTTTATTTTCTAACAGTTTTTTTTAAGTAGTGTTGGAACATACCCAACTATTTGGTTGGAGAAACAAAGGGTGATTCTTGTGAACTTAATTATGATACCAAAAGCAGAATTCATAAAGGAAAATATGGATTATTTTACAAAATAAATTTGTTTTACCTTTTGCATATTAAACATAATAAATATAATATAAAGATAAATGAAACTTGAGACAACATACTTGCAACATGTAAGTCACTTCCTTAATGTTTTTGAATAGTTAGGCTTGACATAAGCACCCTACATAAAAATGAAATCCACTCCTGAAATCCTTACCCTCTCCTTTTAACCTACAAGACTATTTCCTTAGTTTATTCTCTGTTCCACTTCATTAGAATGTAAGCTGTATGTGAGCAAGAATTTCTGTCTGTTTTGTTCACCGTCTGTAATTGCAACACCCAGAACAGTTCTTGGCATCCATCTCTACTTAATAAAATGTTGTTGAATAAATTATAAAACTAGGTGGTATGATCTACTTTATGGTTAAAAACATTACTTTGAGATATTTATTTATTGAAACAAGTCTCTAAATATAGACACCAAAGTGTTACCATTACAACTTTTCTTCAATGAGTATATACTTCAGGTTAAAAAATAATTAAAACTAAAACAAGGATGAGGAAGTAACTGTCCCTCAAAAAAAAAAAAAGCCAAGGTTTCTTTCTTATCACATAAGAAAGAGCAAAGCATTAGACTTTACCATTTTTATTCTACATAATCCTTTGCCGTTGTATTCCTTTTTTAGAAAGACACGTCATCTTCAGAGCTTCTAGACTAGAAGTTGAAATCACACAATTACTGGGGTCACAAGCATACAAATTGTTTTAGAACCACCTAGGCATTTAAGAAAGGTAGAAGTCTAGTTGCCCAAAGGGAAATAAAAAGCAGTTTGCAGTGACATAAAGACGGTCATTACACAAACAACTCTAAACAGAGCTGTTTCGGAGGCTCTTGGCTCCTGGGCAGACACAGTGCCCAGGTGCTGTCTTTTCCCCTCTGCCAAGTACATCTGGGTTCAGCAGGTGTGACTGCGTGGTGGGAGGAGGGAAAGAAGTCATGGTTGGAGGAAAGTTATCACTGGTGGTGCTCATGGGAGTGATCACCAAGGCACTGAGACAATTAGCAGATCAAAGGGCTACCTGTAGCTCCTCCACCTGACAATGAAAAACCACCAAGTGCTTTGATTTTGTTGCATATACATTTCTTGTCAACTCCTGATAATAAAATGATAGTCTGAAGCTTACTGTCTATCTTGCATATACAATTACAACTATTTTATTGTAATTTGATAATTTAAAGTAAAACCCGAATCTTGATTTTAAAGTGTTTATACATTAGACAGAGATGAAAACAAGTTGGTAATTTATTTAGTCAGCTCTTAGAGTTTGCCTCTACTTAAGTATTTATTGCTTTCTAAAAGTGTATCACTTGTGCCATAAATCACACATCAATGCATCAGTGCAAGTAGATAAGAATTTATTAAATTAGTTAATGGGTCTATTAAAGGAACATATTTTTTGTTTTAACCAGAGAAAGATTTATACACCAGCAGAGTTGTTTTCATTCATGTTTTTCACTCCTTCATGCATACAAAAACTCAGCCAACAAATATTGAATGCCTACTGTGTACAAGGCATCATGTTTGGAGCTGGGTATATCCATTAGGGAATAAAACAGATGTTCTTCCAGCCCCCATGGAGCTTGCAAGAATACATTACAAACAAGAGAGAAAATAAGATAATAAGCAAGTGATTATATAAATGTGATTTTCGAAAAATGCGTAATTTCAAAAAAGAACAGTAATCGAAGCTAGTGACAGGGGTATATTGTTTGTATCTATGTGTATGTTGATGCCTCAGTACTTGGAGAAGGTGATCACAAAGATTCTCTGAGGTTTTGCAGTTTAAGCTGAGGAATGATCTGGGAGCAGAAAATGGCAACATATAGAAGGAGATAGCTATAAATAAATAAAGAAATAGGAAAAATACAGAAATAGAGACAGATGATGGTTTCAAGAAGGTAGTGAATACTTCAAAGGCCCCAAAAGAAATAAATATGCAAAAAAGGTAAGGATAAGAATTTGTACATTGTATTGTTATTTAGCTGATATGTACATGATATTAAAATAGCAATAAGTAGCAGAATAACAATTTACAGTGAAGAAATCAGGTTATTCTGAGATTCTGTGGGCAGAGAATACATCATACAGCAGTAATGGTCATCATTCTGAATGCAGAATGAAGAAAAATATAAAGTAAAACTCCAGTGAAGGCTAATGTAAAACAAAATCATGAAATAAAAATGACATAGATAAGTATTACTTGGAAAAAGGTGGTCTGATAGAAAAAATTAACCAGCAAATCAATAGATTAAAAATTGAGATTGTATTTGCAAAATTAAAAAGTACAGACTAATGTGTGTGGTGTTATTTTAGGGAAGCACGTCCATGGAATTCCCTGTTGAGGTTTTGGCAAGCCTGTTGCATAAATATGTAGGCTACTTGGATAGATTCCAAATGACACAACTAAAATGATGAAAGGAATGGCTTACAAGGACAGATTAAAGGAAAAATATGTACAACTTTAGCATCTCAGAAACTAAAGAAGAAACATTATGGTTTACAAATATTTGAAACATGTAAATTGAGGAAAAAGAATTCTTTGTGTACAAGGTTGCATAATTACGAGCATATTAAAAAGGAAAAAAAAACACCAAAACTTCCCCTAGTGATAATGTTGTTTTCCAGTAAGAACCATTTGGACAAATAATCCAAGATGGGCAAGGATTAAGGCCACCAAGCAGATATAGACATTCCCAGTAACCTAAACTCTGCAGACCTCAAAATACATAGAGGCCTATCTGAATAGGACAAAGTAGGACATCTTCCCATTACCCAGCTATGCTTTAAATTTAGAAGGGATCTTTCCTCGGATTTAAGGCTTTTCTCTGCAATTGTGCTAAAGTGAAAAGAGTCCTGGACTTGGGTCTACAAAACCTAGTTTTGAGTGTTTATCACTGGGAATAGAATTATTCTATCTATGGCTTCATCTGTCAATGGGGTTAATAATAATCCACTAGGTTTTTGTGAGGTTTAAAAGAGCTGTTGCATATGAAAACATATTTTATGTGCTTGAAAGCATAGCTCTTAGTGAATATATCAATTATCATAATGAGCTCAATGTGTCAAAAGGTGTAGGATGAAGACTGTCAAAGTGCATGATGCCTGGGACTAGGCTATTACATCTGTCTTCCTGCTCTAGAGAAAATCAGCTCTCCTCTGAGTTACTGTCTACCCTGCAGCTCTCTTAATTGGTTACCGTTTTCTCTCCCATAACTTATAGAGATGTGGCAGGAGTCCCTCTTGTTCCTCAGTGCAACTTCCTGAACATTCTCTCCTTCCGCTCAAAAAAAAAAAAAAACAGCAAAAAAACCCTACCCAGTTTTAATTTCATGCCATAGATCTCTATTCCCCAATACTACCCCCCTATTATAGTTATTTCTTCATCTCTGTACCTCTCTCACTCCTTAAAGACTTCTGTTCCTGGTTCACTATCATTTGCTCCAACATTTCTCTTGGTATAATTTTTGGGGGAATTTCAATACCCACATAAATATTTTTTCCATGTGTTTTGACTCATCTCTTTCAATGATCTTGTCTTCTACCCTCCTTCAACCATAACTTACTCCCAAATTTATAATTATCAGTATCTGTAATTATAGTCTAATTACCGCAATGCCCCCATCACCTTACTCCTCATACCATCACTTTCTTTCTTGCTCATTCCCTTTTGGACCCACAACTCAACCTTTCAAATTCACCAGGTTTCCAGTGGATCCTATTACTTCTTGACAGAACTCCAGTTTTCTCATGGCCAATGAGGGGAAAGGGACGTTGGAAATTACCTTAGTTTGAGATTTAAAGAAGCAAAAATAATGAAAGCACGTGGGCTGAAAAATTCACAAATGGTTGAATACATCTTGAAATGGATAACCACAAAGACCAGGTTGGTAAAGAAGAGAGATAAGAAGAACTGAAAATTAGAGCAATGACAAGAGTGGGTTTACTGGGAATGAAGGGCAAGGAGAGGTAGAAAGACAGAAAATTCTGGCAAGAAATGGGAAGTCTGAGAAATTTAAAGTACTAGTAAATGAGCAAATCATGCGATGAGAAAGTCTAATGAACAGCATTGCCAGTAGGTACCTAAGAATGGAGCTGGGAATCATTTGTGTTGGGAACTTCCAGGAAATTTAACACCAGAATATTAAAAGGGTCACAAGTTTTTAAGGGAACAAATAATAGAGAAGAAACAAGGTTCTGAAGCCTTTGAGGAAGTTCAGGATGTTGTGATGGCTAGTAATTGGCTCCAGAGAGGAAAGGAGATGTTATAGGCTGATGGCAGGAAAGTGTGAATGTTGTACTAAGAGGCCGTTAGAATAGTTTCCAAAAAAGCAAGTAGTACACCAACTCCTTCTTCTCATCTTGTGGGTCCAAGAACTGAGAAAAAATCACCAACTATAACTACCTAAAGCAAAGTGGTATAGCAGAAAAGAGTAAAAGATAAGCTGGAATCACAGTCAAGTTCAAACTCTGTCACTGGTTGCTTGAATTATAGGACATGTTGAATTATAATTGATGTGACTTTTTCAAATCTCAGGTCCCTTATCTGTTAAATGAGATTAAGAATGCCTTTTCTGCTTATGTTTCCTAGAATAGACATGGGAAATGCTGAAGAAATTTTAACTATTGTTTTTATTATTATTATTTTAGGGGAATAAATATAATAAAGCATGTAGAGGTCCATTTCAACTATAAAACACCATACAGATGTACAGAAGAAGATATTAACAAGGTGACCTCATATGATGGAATTTTCATTATTTTGTAAAATACTTAATGTTAATCCAATTCTAGTTTTAAAAAATAAATATCTTGGTTAAATAACTCTTAAAAGAAACCAGAAGATATAATTTTCTAGCTGATATGGTTTGAGACCATTTGGTGCTTTTGTTTGGCTCAAATTTCTTAATGGGGTTACACAGAAAAAAAATTAAATGAGGATGGAATGTAAAGCAAATAAAATACCTTCATTAAACTAGCAGAAATAAAAACCTAGTTAACCTTTACAATCACTATGTCCTACATTATGTATCTGTTAACCTTTAAAATCACTTTTTCCTACATAACGTATCTGAAAATTATAAAGTATGCTCTTACATATCATACTGAATAACAATGAAGCAATGGAATCCTAGAAAACCAAAATAAATTATAAAAATCATGTTGAAATAAAATTGAATGGCAAGGTTTTGAATCACTTCCTGAGTACTCCTCTTCTTTTTCCTGTCTTCACTATTCATACTAGTGATGCATTTTTCTGAAAGACACATTAACTCTTTCTGACCAAACAGAGCATACTCCACTCTTTATTTCTGAATGTGAAAAGAAAAGATGTATTGACACTTTACCAAATTAAATTTGAAAATTTTAAAAATTTTGTCCCAAGAAAATAAATATAATTTACCCCTTCCAAAATATCTACCTGTTAAATAGAAATTGGATATGATGTGTGTGTTTTACAAATAAGAAAATCATTTAACAAAATATGTCCATGACATACAGGACGTGTCACTCACTGAAATACAGCATAGTTCAGTAGTTAAGAGAGCAGGCTCTAGATTTAAACTGGATCCTATTTCTAACAAGCTACTTAGTAGATTATTTATTTGGGAGATTACTTAACCTCTCTGTATCTCTTTTCTCATTCATATGTAAATAATAATAGTACCTGCCTCATAGAATCATAGTGAGAATCAAAGATGGTACTTAGAACAGGGGAACACATAACATGCACTAAATAAATACTATACTTACTAACTATACTTAAGAAAGACATCCGAATGAATGCTCCTTGTTAAGTTATCTAGCAAGATGCTTAAATAGACATGGTGGCACTCCCCAAATAAGGAGAAGAAAGGAAAAAACAAACTGAAGTCTGAAAAATTATTGTTTCTTGATCAAAATTAAAGTTAGCTGGAAATGTTAGAACCTTGTATCTAGCAAAGAAATTGATCACTCAGAGGTAGTTTTTCTTTTAACTGAAGATGCACAGCAAACACAGCACTTCTTGTCATGCCTGCATGTTAATATTATGTGTTTAGCAATGTTCTTGCAGGAGTATTGAGAAATATTTTCAAAGTAGTTCACTCTATAACATATATTGTAAAAAAAAAAAAGTTAATATAACAAAGCGAGAAACAAAGCTTTTACATTTCCTGGGACTACTTTGGACTTATCTTTTATAACATACTGCTGTTTAAAATATGTGGGTATCTCTCACAGAACACTGACGGGGTGGGGGCGGGGAGTGGATAGCTCCATTCATTTGGATATATATTGAGTGTTTCGGTTTTGTTGTTGCTGTTGCATAGTTGTGTTGTTTGTTTTGCCTTGCACTGCTCTAAGCCCTGGCTCTGTAGGAAGTACAACATATGACACAAGAATTTATAACTAAATATGAAAGCATTTTGAATGGTAATTTGCATTTTGTTTGCCTATAGACAATTTCAAAATGGTGTTGACAATACAAAAGTTAAACTATAGAAAGAAAAAAGATGAATAAACAAACAGGAAAAAGTGTGTGGATAAAATTAGAGTTTAATTAGCATTTGGAGCCAAACTTGTGAGGGGAGAAGGGTATCATAGATGTGAGCAAAGATAAGACTGATGCCTATAATTGGGAGACTGCTCTATGCTACTGGGAGGGATTCACCAATTTATTTCAAATAAGAATATTCTCCAATGTTCCCACTTGACTGTCCCAGTCTTTTCTGCCCAAGGGTCATGAGCCCGTTTGACCTGGGCTGTCTTCATATGATCTCCAGTAGCAGTAAAATGTAAATGGTCATCCTGACCTTAGTACAAGAAGAGACTTAAAAGGAATATTGTGTATTCCCAAAATAAATGTCTTCATCAAATACCAAGCATAAAAAAGAATGCATGGTGTCCTAACCCATTCAGAGACCGCTTTCAATCATGCACAAAATCATTTAACAAAAAGAGATTAAAACCTTGGCCTTTCCGTCTGTGGGCTGTTATTACTATATTAAATTAGTTTTAAAGAGACTGATCAGTTTGATACAGACCTGTTTTAGAAAACAGAAAAAAGTAAAGCTTAGATCTAGAGTCAATTTTCTTTCTCCATAGTAACAATCACATTCAAAAGCGCTTTAGTACTCAAAAAGCCTTCACTTAAATTCTTGAACTTAAATCCTCCATTCTACTTCATGCACTATTAAATCTTCTGTTGAACAAATCCTACCCAGCTTCTATCAGCATAATAATGCATATTTTAAAACAAAATAGTAGTACCTTTTCTTCTAAAATATTACCAAATAATTGCAGGGCATCTTATCTGCATTCTGAGATCTATTTCTTTTCTACAAAATTGAGTCCTCTGTTTTGTAATTTGTACCTCCATTTATTACTTTAGGAGGAAAATCAGCAAAAAATGTATAACAACATATTATCTGAAATGATGGGAAAATAAACTTTCAAACAAGCACATTCTTCAGATATGTTTCTTTCACCTTTAAACAGGTTTTTCAAGCTTAAACATTTTGGACAAAATCTCTTCAATAATGCACATATTTCACTGCCTTTGTATCCCCCAAATGTTGAACATATTGCAGTGAGTCTTTGTCTAGGATGCAAGATCAATACTGGTATCAAATACAAGCATATTCTCTCACAGGGTAACGCCTTTTGGCCTTTAAACATAGCCTCTCTCCCACCCCAAATAAATGTTTTTTTCTAGTTTTTTACATTGTAAGGTAGCTCTGCTTTTACATATACCTTTTCAATCTCCTCTTTGTCTAACAGCTGTCAGGTTTTATTGCTCTGATTAAGTCTGACCTATTACCTCATATGTCTTTAATTTTTTGAATTCAGTTTATAGAGAGCCCAGGAACTTAAAAACCAAGAGAAATAGACTTTTCTATATGATTTAAGGCCGAAATGCATTATCTATTTTAGGTGGTCAGGGGTTTTTGATGTTTTCTCCTAGGTTCTCAGCTCTGTGCTACAGGCAAAGCAAGATACTTCTCTACAAGTGGGGTGGATATAAGTTATTGCTCAGTTGATAGTTTTAGGCAGGATACTGTGATCATATCAAGGTGTAAAATCCTGAGTTGCTCCATAATTCAGATCCTAATTTATTTCTGTTTATGTTTTAAACCTCAGGATTTAGTAGTAGAGGCTTTAGATTGTCATTTTTTTTTCCTCACAAGAAAGCAAATTGCAAATGCCACAGTGTTTTGGAGATTTGCAACCTTTTAATAATGATGACAGAATTTTATAGTGGATGCTGTGCCCTAGTTGCTATCCAGCAAGGAAATGTTGGGAGGGGGGTTATTTAAGGAGGACTCTGACACAGAAAGGATACCACTGGAGACAGACTGCTTGACATGATATCAGTGACTTTATAAAAAACAGAGAGAACGTGTAGAAATGGTGTAACGGTGAATCTGTAACACTGTTTTAAGGGCTATATCAGCAGACGCTAGAACTAACTTTTGAGGAATGGCTCTCAGTTAAGGATCAATTAGAAACAAATAATGTCGTCACTGAAAGCTATTGAAACACAATAGGCACGTATATAAGGAATAATAACTGGCTTAAATGGGTAATGACAAAACTTTATCATGTCATTTAGTCTCTTTTGGCCAGTGACTTAAGTTAGAAACTTACAAGTTTTAGGAACCATACACTTTACCACTGTGACAGAAAAGGATAAGCTGTAATCTCTTCCAGTACTTTAGATCTATACATGTAAATAGTTGAATATACATCCACGTAAATCAATATAACAAGTACTTACTTCTATGTATAAAATTTACAGCTGGTATGGAGAGTAAGCTTAAAAGTATGCCAAACATTTCAGTAATAACTGTTTTACTACAAGCTCCTCATAGCTCTATGTGCATTTCCTTGGAAGTTACTCAGGAACCCCCTGAGAAATAATGGCTCAACCTAGACATATAGTTATTTGTGTGTGGCAGTTAGAGCAACTCTGCTTCCAAGTTAAAATCCTGTGGTACAAGCAGCACGTCCTTAAAACTCACCCTCCCTCTCTTTCTCAGGGGAGCACTGAAAACTTTAATAATATCAGTTTCACAGAGAGTAGAAAGTCACTTTATGTGGATTTGCAGATTAACATTTACTACTTTACTTCCCCCGCCCGCCACCCAACATCTTTCCTTTAAAAGATCTCCATTGATTATCCTGACACCTGCTGGCAAGGGCATAGTCGATGATCCTAGTCTACTTTTCCCTTCAACAATTCCCCCAAAGCAAAGACTGTTTAGAGGTATTTTCAGTAACAATTAAGTGGTAATTCATTCAGTGTAAGTATTTATAGCACTTAATTTTTAGCATTATCACACAACCATGAGAAAATTTTCAATAATCCATTTCACGTAGCCAACAACTTAAGTCTTATATATAACTACATGTTTGCTTTGATTAACCAAAAGATATTGTAATCATTATATGGGCTGTGATTTAAAAAACAAAAACAAAAACATGCTAGACATCTTCCTTAAAAGACAGGTAAGAATTAAGTAATAGGAATGGCTTGGCTTTGGTTTTCTACTATTTTTTTTTTCATCATAATAACATCAGTTTGCAAACTACTTAGGAAATAAACTCAAACTCATATAAACTCATAGGAGTAAACTGATTAGCCTGAGAGAAGCCATACCATTAATTACATATTTGCAAAATTTGCTGTTTGTTTCTCAGTACCCAAGTGTTCTGATTTACTCTGATTTGAACTGAGTTCTGAAACCCACACTGTTTTTCGTGGGTTTATTTGGCAAGGAATATAATGAACCTACTACATCATAAATGATACTCAAATCTATTGGCGCCTGCAAGTATGTTCAGTAAACAACAAATATCAGAATTACTTTCTTAGGCTTTAGGAAACTCTCAGATCAGGCGGGTTTTCAAAACTGTACACAAATGATAACATATACAGGCCATCCCATTATTCAAAACCCTTCAAAAGATGAAAAGTTTTAAAAATAAATTACCTAATTAAAATTTTTATCTTAATATCAGTGAAATTAAGAGTGTGGACTACTAATTTAGAGTCTAAAAACTGTCAAACTTATACTTTGTAATGGTTTTGAGCAACCAAGCTTTTTTAGTCTAGTCATGTATATGGTATCCTCATTTTGTGAGAAGGAAAAATCATATGTATCTAACAAGAAAGGAAAATTTTATGAAAATATTTATTAAAAATACCCTACACCCTGAATACGAGAAGAGTTCAGAAGTAAAATACATTTGCCTGGTTTTGAAGATCTTTGTAAATTCAAGACTGCAGAGGGGATAACAGACCATTTCAATTTTTGTGACCCTTAATTTGTATTATTATAAATGTTTTCCCCAAACAATATAAATTTAAAACAAAAATACATTTCAATTCTAAGAAAATATTTCAAAAATAATTAGAAAAAACTTTTTTAGGACCAGAGGGGAAAAAATGTGTTTTGTATCATAACAGTGGTCAGGGCTTTCTTTGCATTAGTGTCAAACTGTACCAGCAGGATATTTTATCTTCAATTACTTATTATTTTTAATTCAGTATTTCCAAATTATTTTTTTAATGTTTCACCTGGAATCTGCAGCTGGCATTGATTTTTAAAGTATAAAATTAATGATCATGTAAATCAAGTAATGAAGACACTAATGTGTAATAATTTTTTTAAAGTACAGTAACCTGTTATTTCAGCATCAATATTGCTATACTAATCATAGAAGCATGGGTGTTTTTACCTCGAGTGAGACTGTTCAGGTACTAACTGATCCCCATGTAGAATTAACTAAAAATCGCCATTGATTAAAAAAGGAAATGTGAATGCCAATGATTCATAGTATTTAGGACATGTCTAGACATTTTTAAATAGTGCCATTTGCTTAAAAGACTTCAGACACAAACTGCAAGCACAGGGACAGATTGCATAAGATGTCACGTGCTTGCTGCAACTGTATGCATGTAATTGGATTTTTTAGAGCAACCCATAACAATGAATAATTTAAGAGTTAATGAAATATTCAATCTGACTGATCCACTGGTTTAATTTTAAAATAAAAACGACTAAGAAAAGGAATTACATGTCCTTATCAAATCCCAGTCATTAATATGCGTAAATTGCAACCCACACGGGGAAACACCAATTTATAAAACGTATACATTAGACAAATTATATCTGGGGAGGTGGGGTGGGAGAGGTGCAAGGTAAATTCTCATCGTTAACACTGGCCTCAGTAAGTTTGCTCAAAGTTTAATTGTTTGGAGATGTCACGCAAGCTGTACTCTGCCTTTCTGCAGAGCTGAGGGAGAATAAATTAGAAAGGTGCAAGTTTAACAAAAAGAGCTCGTGGAAAATGGTCCATTTCTTTCCTATCCCTCTCCTCACAGGCCGTCTGGACAAAAAGAGAAATCTACGGAAGAATGTGGAGTACACACTGCCCAGCATTGTCTAGGAGACGGAAAGAGAGCCCAGGCAACACACCAAGAGTAAGCTGTGTCCTGGGCGTGTATATCTTTGGACAGCAGAGCTTCCGGCTGCAGCGAGACGGGACTCACCGCGCCCCAGGGCTCCAGCAACCAGACCTAGGGAGGCTAGCGCGGCACACAGGTTAGATATACTTTCTCCTCCTCCACCTGCGCCGCCCTCCGCCTAGGTGCCAGGACTGATGATGGAGGCGATGGTGTCAAGGAGTAGGTGCCTGTGAGTGGGTGAGTGTGTGTTTTCGGTTTGGGGTGGGAACGGAGGCGGGGAAAGGAGGAGGGGAGGGGAATGCCTGCCGTTCTCCCCCTCCTTTCCTGCTGAGGGATCAAAGTGCAGAAGGAATCCAGACGGGAAATGAAAGAAAGGAGAAATATCGGTAGTGGAAGCGCTGTCTTTTTCGTATAGCTGGGGCAGTCCGCAGTGCAACTACAGAGCCATTACCTTTCCTTAACCTTCAGTGGAGTGGCTGGCTGCCTGTCTGATAACTGGAAGGGCACATAGTAAACGCGGGCGAGGCACACACCTACTCGCAGGGGGAAATAGCCACATTCTGGGGGAGGGAGGGAGGCCGAGGAAAGGTGCGGCCTGGATAGCTACTGATAGGGCACCGAGGGCATCTGGCCAGGAACACCCGGCTTCTTAGGCAAATAGTAGCCCAAGAGTTCACAATTTTCCTGTGAAACAAATAGACGGATGGGTGCGTGGATGAATGGTGTAGAATATTCATTCAGCGTCTAAGCTCAAATGGATTTGAGTCAATGCATTTTTTAATCCAGCCACATTTTTTAAGAGGCACAGCATTTTAAACCCTGTAGTGCACTCAGCTCTCCACTTGAAGCAGCCTGCGGAGGGTTTCATTACCTACTGAACGCATAGAAGGAGCCGCCTGTATATATGGGCGCAGAAGGGGCTCGGGTCCGCCTCGAGCAACCTACCCAGAGTCCCTGCAGCTCCCCCTGCCCTTTCCAGGCGCCAACTTCAACGCCAACGCGAGCTTAGATGGAACCAAGACCAAGGCTTGTATTGACAGGCAATCCTTCCCAGGGACCTGGAAGCCAACTACGCAACTCAGCAGGAGACTCTTCAAAGTCCTGTGTTTTTGGGTTTGTTTTTTTTTTTTTAACAGACTGGTTTATTTCATGCAATTCATGAAAACCACCGCCAGACCACCTCTTACAACTTTTCCGCTCTTGGGCGGGGGCGCCAGGGTTGTCTCGCAACGCAAGATTCCCTATTACCAAGAGTTAGGCTCCTACCAGGAGGGTATGCTGAGCAAAGCTTGAGGCCCTTTGGGCTACAGGAAGGGCGGGTTCCTGGGGTTTTTCTGCTACTGGTGCTGCGCCTCCAGGATGGGGAGATGGGAGAAAGCCAAACTGACTTATCAGACCCGTCTCCACTGCACCCACCGCACCCACCTCCCAAACTCCCAGCACCGGGTTCGGATTTGCAAACTGCTTGGCGTGGGCTGGGCACCAGAGCACAGCACCCTGGAGGCGGACAGCCCTAAGGCACTCTTCCCCTTTCCACTCCTCCACTCCCGGGGCACGCTCGCTTCCCTCGCTCCCCAGCGAAAGCCCCGTCTGGAGCCGGGAGCCGGCATCACCCACACTGCCCAGGGAGGGTTCGCGTGGCTACCCGGGGGCCAAGTAAGCCGTGGAAGATCTGTTTTCCCTCCCGCCTCCCCTGCATCCCCGTCCTTCTTCGATCTCATCTAGGTACCCCACACCCTATTCCCGGCTCAGCCCCGCATACTCCTCTCTGACTTTGCGAGCACTTTTCCTGGACACGCAGGGCAGGGCGCAGCCTCCTCGGTGCCGCCCACGGCGCTCGCCACCCCGGGAGCGCCCGGGGGACCTCCTCCAGCCCCCTGCGCAGCGTTTCCCAGGGGACTCTCTGCCTGTCCCGCAACCGGGGCCGTCGCCTCACCTTTGCAGAACTGAGGGACACCAAGGCTGAGCCCAACCAGGAGCCAAGCAGCCACCGAGCGCTTCATGATCCGTCTCTCGGACGTGACCCCGCTGGTCAGGGGTCCTAGTGGAGGGTAGTGTCGCTGAGGCTGCACCGCAGGGCAGCGGCAGACCCCGCCCCGACAGAGGATTCAAGAAGATGTCTTTTTCCTGCAGCGTCTCCTTAAACAAATTCTTGGAGAGAGCAAGAAAGAGTGGCGACCAAAGAGAGGAATCTTTCTTCCCCTTTTGCCTGCGCTCCGGGGCGCTGGGAGGTGGGCGAGCTCCGGGGAGTCGCCAGCGGGCTCAGCCTCCTCTGCGGGTGGGTCCCAGACGAGGCGCGGCGGGCGGGGCCGGGCGCGGGCGGCGGCTCGGGGTCACCCGCGCTGGCGGACCCGCAGACTGTGTGCTCTGCTCGCGCCGCCGCGGCCGGCTGCGGGGCTTCTGACTTAAGAGAACAATGAAGCGTGAGCAGGCGGGGAGCGAGCGAGGGAGCGAGCCGAGAGCGCACTGTGTACAAACAGAGGCGGCGTGCGTGTGAGCTTGAGCCTCGCAGGCGCCCGCCCGCCCCGCGCGCCCCTCCTTCCTATTCCCTCCAGCAGCCTCCCCCTTTTTCTCCCCCCACCCCACTACCCCCCAGAGGTGGCTCCTTCTGCTGGAAGAGAAAAGGGAGACAACTGCAGCCACACCCTGGCACCTGCCACCACCTCTGAAGTTCCTACAGTGCCTATACCTTCTGCACACACGCCAGAGACTCCGGGGTTAAGCGAAGCAACCCTTGGTGTCTGAGATTTTCTTGGTTTCCAGCACTGACTTTATAATTAACCACGTTAAGTAATCCCCTGAAGTCCCGTTCTCTGCATAGCCAGAAAAAGAAGTTAAGAGATTTTGAAAAGTGGCTCTTGGGGCACAAAGCTGCCCGAGAGACAGAACGCTGCAAAGTGAATTGTCCCGGATTCCAGGAAATGCAACCTGGTCAGCAGCCGGCCTCTAATCAGCTAAGACAGGGCTGCTCTGCTGCTGTTCTGGCTGCACTTTGGTTGGCTCTAGGGTTGGGGAGAGAGCCCTGTGGGCTCCTCTGGCCACCGGGGCAAAAAGGTGAAGGCACAGGGAAAGCCAGTGGGAGGCATACATCTCCTCAAGGAGGACATCTGTTTCAGATGAGAAGTAGCGGGGCGAGTTTGGGGACCGTGCAAGAAAATAAAAGGCAAAGACAGATTCTTGAAGCATCACCATGGTAGATCAAATTTCGCTGCTACCCACCAAAAGCAATATAAATTGACTGGCTTTTGCAGTCAAAGTGGCTGAACCAAACTACAGCCCATGGCTTACAATAGTGTTTTCTCCTCTGTTTTCCATTTAAAATATTTGCTTAGGGTACGTGGATTCAGCTCTTGCAGTTGCAGGTACCAAAATGAAAAACAGCCTTTTTTTTTTTTCCTTCTAGAGAGGGAGGTAGGAGAGAGACAGAAACACCAACAAAGAAACATTGAAGGAAACATTATTGAAGGCAAAGATTTGAAAGGAGAATGTACTAAGAAAAGGAGAGCAGAGGACAATTGGTCATGCAATTCATCTCCTTTTGCCTCCTTGACTCCTTTAAACTTCAATTTCTACCTTCCTTTGGAATTTGAAGTGAGAGCAAGGATGTAAGGCTGATGGAAAAATAACTGCATACTGCCACCGAGAAGTTAAGGTACCGCTGGCAAACAAAAAAACAAGAGCAACAACAAAAATTATTTGAAAACAAGGTTTGTTCAGATCTCATGTTTGGTGGGGGTACAAGAACATTTTTAAAATAATGATTTTGCTAAGGGAAAGAGGAAGAATCATTTATTTACATTCTGTTTTCTTGCTTAAAGCCACCACAGATGTTAGTGTAAC
This sequence comes from Monodon monoceros, assembly GCF_005190385.1. NCBI lineage: Eukaryota > Metazoa > Chordata > Mammalia > Artiodactyla > Monodontidae > Monodon > Monodon monoceros. The sequence goes on from NW_021703768.1 coordinate 67,530,228, forward strand.
GTACCACTGTCCAGAGCTGCAGTGAAGCAGTTTTAAACAAGCAAATTCCAACTTTCTGTCACATCACTGTTACTTAATTTTAAAAGTATGCTTTTTATCAGTCATGTGGTGGCATATCCATCATAAAGTATCTCTTTAACTTTTTGAAGTGAGATGTATAATATTAGTTTTAAGGTATTATTTCTAAAACATAGTACTAAATCTCAAAAACGAACAGACACACACTACTATACATATGATAGGTAACCAATAAGGACCTATTGTATAGCGCAGGGAGGTCTACTCAATATTCTATGATAACCTATATGAGAAAAGAGTCTAAAAAAGAATGAATATATGTATTTGTATAACTGTATCACTTTGCTGTACACCTGAAACTAACAAGACACTGTAAATCAACTATACTCCGAGAAAATTAAAATAAATAATAAAATAAAATCAGAAAGCAATGACTGTGATGAGACATTAAAGAAAAAAAGTGTGCCAAGAGTTTTGTTTATTTTCCTATTTATTCCCTGTTTATTTCCACGTTTCTGATAATATATGACCTCAGTAGGCATGTTAGAAAGTTAATTTTTTTGGCAACAGTGTATGTTACTAAAATTTTCTTTCTTTTAGTTTAAGTTCTTAAAAAAGAAAAACTCCAGGAGAGCATAAAACTACACTAAAATTCATATTCTATGACCAAATGCCTAGAATTGTGACTATATATGCCATCTGTATTACCTGGTAGTCGACCTGTAAAATATGTTGCCAGTTTAATACCTCTACTTTCTTAAGTCCCATTTCCAATCTAAATTTGATACATAATCTTAGATTCATACCTCCCTGTACATAGTTACCCCTTTTTTCCCACTTATTGATAATCATCATGTATTAATAGCCTTTCATTTTGAAAATTCCAGGCACTTTACCTAATTTACAGTTATAGGACTCATTTCACTCTTACTAAACGCATATACAGCCTGTCCAGAAGTGGAATATAAGAAATGTTAAAGGACCACAAGAAATAGACATTTTATGAAAGAAAAAGAAAAAGGGCAAAATTCTGTTAAGAATTTTTACCTCACACAAAGTGCAAAAGGACCTTTACTAATCACATATGATCCAACCTACAGTTTTATAGCTTCTCCAAATATATGCCTAGAGCATCAAAAATGAATCTATACATCACTTGAAGACAGCAGGTCCCAAAATATTTTCTGCAGGCTTACTTTCCCCAAGATGTTAGTGGGGAAAAAAAAAGTTTCATAGTCAAATAATTTTGGGAAACATCGCCAATCAAAGCAGCCTCTTAAAGATTCATGGTGAATGTTAGCATATTAAAAACTTTGAAAGGTCCTGTGATTAAGAAACTTTTTCAAAAGTGTTAATCCAGCATTTTACAAAGTTTGTGGGTTTTTTGTTTTGTTTTGACTAAGGTAAGCTTTTTCTCTGCACACCTGTTAACATATTGTATTTAGTGCTATAAGGAAAATAACTTGGGAAATGTTGTCTGAAAATAAAGCAGAATAAAGTATCAGCAAAACAAACAAAAAAGAGACTGTGGAAAGTTTACCGATTTTCAAGAACTATTCTATTGACTCCTTGTTTAGATTCTGGAACAGAGCATGTCTGAATTGGAATACTGTCTCTACCACTTTAACTCTTTTAACATAGGCAATTCAGTTAATCGCCAAGTCTCAATATTCTCATCTGTAAAATGGAGTTAGTAATAGTATCAAACTCATAGTGGTAAATTATTGTGGTTACAAAAGGGCCTAGGCCAGTAGTGGGCACACGGTGGTGGTGATGGTGGTGATGATAATGACGATGATGATGACAGAGACAATAATCACATACAGAATTCCAAAAGAATTTTCCTCAATAGCTGATTATCTCAATTTCCCATCCCCCACCCCCATTAAGTTATCTAGAAAAAAATTTTTTAACTCATCTTTTAATTTGTCAATCAGCAAATAAAGGTAGCATTTTGTATTCCTGTAATTATTGAAAGATATTTATAAATAAACTAGATATAGGAAGCATCTTAGATTATTTGATCAAATTACACTCAGTAGTACTATTAATTTTAAAAATCATTTTGTGCTTAAAAACTTTACTTTGCATTTAGAAAAACTCTATTTTCTTTAATATCACAAATGCCTCTGAATTAAAATCTCAGCACTGTGGGATCCAAAGCAGAAAACCCAGTCAAGCCCACCTAGACTTCTGACTTACAGAACTGTGGGCTAATAAATTGGTGCTTTAAACTGCTAAATTTGTGATAACTTGTTAAGCAGCAAGAGAAAAGTAATACAGTAAGTCACTATCATCATCCCTTTTTTAGAGAGAAGGAATGTGGCACAGGTTGGTTAGGTAAATTGCCTATGGTTTCAAGTTAGTGTCAGTCTGAATCCAGAAACCAATTTACTCTACTGGTAAAAATCATGGAGGGTCAGCTCTATGCTAAGCACTAATGCATCTTTAAATATATTGCTTCACTAAGTCATCCCAACAACATTTATGAATTAAATATTATTATTATTTCTATCTAACAGTTGAGGAAACCAAGGATCAAAACATGTAAGTAATTTGCTCAAGATTAAGGCAGCAATGAGGGATGGAGCCAGGAGCCATGATCTGAGCCCTGGTTTGATTCCAGGAGCAATTTTCATAACCATTATGCTGTAGCATCTATTTAGTCAGGGGTCTAACTTATTTCATTCATTTATATTTTCAATTTAAGTGGCTATAACTGTAACTGCCATTTTTTTAGTACAGTCTGCATTCTCTTTGGCCTTGATTTATCATTTTAGAGTACACTTTGCTTGAGTGTAGAGTTCCAAGTACATTTTAAAATTCTCTAAAATATTTGCATAACTCATAACACTTTTTTTCATTGCTCTCCATAAACACCAAGCTAATTCTTTCCTCCAGTCCTCTGTTCATGCTGTTGCCCCAGTCTGAAAGGACTTCTTACAAATTCTACTAGCTGAATTCCTGTCTGTCAGACCTCCCAAATTATTCCAGCACCACAGAACCACGATTTCTTAGAATTAGTACTTCTTATTTTTTTCTAGTTGTTTCATTGGTGCTAGCCTTATCTTTCCAAATAATTACAAACGGATCTTGCCATGAAGATAACTGCATTCCTTGGATATAGCTGAATGTTATGTTCTAAACCTTAAGTCTTTCCACTATGAACACTAAGGAAAATTCATTTTTAAAAGTACACATTTTATACCAAATTCAGAGTTCCCAGTATTTCCCTGCTTGATTCCCTGATGGATGCTGTTTCCAGAACCTATGCAGGACCATTACACAGGGGTGAGCCTTTGCCTTCAGGGTCTGACCCTGGTAAGAGAAATTTCTGGTGCCTCTAATTACTTCCCTCCAGTTTCCTGCTCAACCCCTTGAGCGACTTAGTTTTCAGCTCCCTAAAATATTTTTTCAATAACTAATACATGCACATAATAAAAGCTCAAAGGTACAAGTGGTTGTACAGAGAAATAAAGGTTTCCTTCTTGATGACATTCCCTCCTTACACAGGGATGCTTCCCCAGGGCCAACAGATGGTAGCTAGTAGCTATTGCTGTGTATCCTTCAAAAGATATGTGTATATATACATACACACATACAAACACACACCTGTGCACATGTGTGTATATAGAGTATTATATACGTGCTTTTGAAAAAAGTTGCTAAATTATACAAACATTATGTATCTTACATTTTTTCACCAAAATATTATATATTTCTGAAGTTGCATCAAAGACTGGCATCATATTTGCATAACATAAATCCTTTTTGATTGACATTTCTTTCCAATCTTTTGTGATTGCAAGCAATGTTGCAGTGAATGCACATCTTACACACATGTGCAAGATAAACTCATTAGAATAGACTGCTTGAAGTGGCATTGTTGGGTGAAAATTGTGGGACTTCCCTGGTGGCACAGTGGTTAAGAATCCGCCTGCCAATGCAGGGGACACAGGTTGAAGCCCTGGTCTGGGAAGATCCCACATGCTACGGAGCAGTTAAGCCCATGCACCACAACCACTGAAGCCCATGTGCCACAACTAATGAAGCCCACACACCTAGAGCCCGTGCTCCGCAGCAAGAGAAGACACCACAATGAGAAGCCCATGCACTGCAACCAAGAGTAGCCCCCGCTCGCGGCAACGAGAGAAAGCCCACGCACAGCAACGAAGACCCAACGCAGCCAAAAATAAATAAATAAATAAAATAAAATTATAAAGAAAAGAAATGATTGTTTAAAAAATAAATAAATAATAAAATTGTGGTAGATATTGCCATACTGCCATTCATAAAAGATGTATGAATTCATCCTTCCACCTATAAAACATCAGAGAACTTGTCTTCCTTACATCTCGGATGATAACAATGTGCTTGCAATTTGCGGTCTTCTCAATCTTGCAAATGAAAAGTGGTATCTCATGGTTTTGAATATTTTTTGAGTGGTTTTAGGAACTTTTCACATATTTAAAAATAATTTACATTTTCTTTATGTTACCTACATTTCATGTGTTTTGCTCTTTTTTCTACTGGGTTGCTGACCCTTTTCTTGATTGGTTATCTGCATATAATAAAGAAGTTAGGCCATTGTGTGTCATATTTATGACAAACAATTTATCCAGCTAGTTTACAGCTGCTTTGTTTGATTTTGCTGTGCTAAAATGTTTTATATTTGGAGTGATGAAATTTAACCACCTTTGCTTTATGATTTCTAGGTTTTATTTTTTTGCTAAGATAGACCCTCACCATTCTGAGTTTATAAACATATTCTCATATATTTTCTCATAGTACTTTTATGGATATTATGTTTTCATGTGTGTATTTACAATTCTTACTCAACTGAAATTTATTTTTTAATTAATTAATTTATTTATTTATTTATTTTTGGTTGTGTTGGGTCTTTGTTGCTGCACTCGGGCTTTCTCTAGTTGTGTCGAACGAGGGCTACCCTTCGTTACGGTGCATGGGCTTCTCATTGCGGTGGCTTCTCTTGTGGAGCACGGGTTCTAGGCATGTGGGCTTGAGCAGTTGTGGCACGTGGGCTCAGTAGTTGTGACTTGCGGCCTCTAGAGCACAGGCTCAGTAGTTGTGGTGAATGGGCTTAGTTGCTCTGCGGCATGTGGGATCTTCTTGGACCAGGGCTCGAACCCATGTCCCCTGTATTTGCAGGCAGATTCTTAACCACTGGGCCACCAGGGAAGCCCCACAGGTATTTAATATTTTTATGTACTTATTTAAATGTTTTTTTTCAGTTATATTTTGTAACTGGCTGTTTATAAGAAGGCTATTTGTGTGTGTGTGTGTGTGTGTGTGTGTGTATACTTATGTTACAGTCAGTCACTTTATCAAAGTCTTTTACTGTTTATATCAGTGTTTTTAGTTTATTCTTTTGGATTTTTCACATATACAATTATATCATCTGAAAATAATATTAGTTTTACCCCCTTTTAACAGATTTTCATACTTATTTCTTTTCCCCATGAAACTTGTAACTGCTGCCAAATAAATGCTAAATAAATGGACACACTTGTACTGTTCCTGACTCTGATGTGACCATTCTAATGACCTTTTATGGCACAGCACATGGCCTCTGGTCTCCTGGGTCCAGGTGAGGTGGTACAGTCATTTTCTATATACCAACATTTGCTCGAAAAATAACCTTAAGGGGTGAAGACTTTACTGTTAGCGTAGAAAGGAAATAAGTGTTCATGAATGTACAGGATATGATAAAAAGAAAAATGATGTTTTCGTTAGCAAGAGAGGCTTGTGAAGATTCGGCAGGATTGGATGCCGTAAAATTTGAGGTTGCATTTGACAGAAATCTGGAAGGCAACGTATGTCTTCTGATTTAAAACAAAATGATAAAAAATTCTTTTTTGCCCACCATACCCATAGCTATTTAAATATATGGTTTACTGGGGGGAAATGATAGTATAACAGTCCAAAGGACAATTTTAGAGTATTTCCTCTTTTATCTGCTTTCATTGGCATTTCCCTCTCTTTTTCCCTTCAGATATTTATTTTTTTAAAATACACAAGACTTCTGGTTTGATACATCAAGCATAGTAGTTGGACCAAAACTAAATGAAACTTAGAGAAAAATGTTTCTGTCTCTATAAACAAATGAACACATAAGATCTTCTTTGATTTTCCTGGTTCCAAAAGACTACAACTTAATGAGAAAACTCTGTCAGTAAAAATTTTTCACAATCACTGGTTCATCAAAAAAAAAAAAAAAGAAAGTTCAAACGGAATATATTTTAATAGATGGTATTTTGGCAAATGCAATTTGAAATACGGTATGTTTCCTCAGCCATGGGGAGAATAACATTTGATTTCATGTGTTTAAAATTGACATTGATTCTGTTACTTTTATCTGAACACAAAATACTCCTAGCACATTCCCTAACATACATAGTAATTTTAAATACTTCACTAAAATATCATGCATCTCTCATATTAAAGTTGCAATTTGTCTTAAATTATTATTGTATTAACATAATATGAAATACTAGATTAAATATTTTTAACCCATACTTTTCCCATACAAACCTATACAAAACCATAATGCCTATATTAAAATTGAAGGATTCAGGAAATACCATGGTTCTCACTGTGAAGAAAATTATAACATCTTGACCTTATGCCTTTGAGGGTGAGCAAAACAAAACAGTAATTTAAACCAAAAGATTTTTAATAAGGTTTTGAAAACACAATGGTAGCATGCCTTTTTTGTTTTATTGGATGATCTTGGGAACTTTAATTCATAGGGAAGCTTTTATTTTCAAGAACAAAATCATAAAGCATATATAAAAACTATGAAGCAAAATTTCACCACTGTCTCATTAAATCCTTAGAGAACTGAGAGATTTATAGTTTGATTCTAATCATTATATTTTTCTTGAGGAATAATATATAGGAATGCAACTTGATTTGTAATGCAATTTATGATCTGAAATATAATGAAATGGATAGTTCAAATTGAAAAGTTGCGGCTGCTATAGTAAAATCGATTGTAATATGGGCCTTCAGTAATCTAATCATCAATAAAATAATTTAAAAATTAATTTTCCACTTAGCTGAATTATTATTTACCATTTTATTGTAAGGAATACATTCCTGAATGTTTTCTATAAAATAATGTAATGAAAAAAATTAACATGAATTTGAAAGTAGAGATTATAAAGCAACCTAAAAGTCAGGGTTTTTTTTTTTTAATGATGAGTTTAGAGGACACCTGAAACTGTCAAACTGGAGATGAATAAATTAAAAGTGTATTCAGATGGAAGGAAGGTAGGTACTCTTCCCAAAAAGTTTTAAAATTGCATTTGTCTAATTTAAAAAATAAAATTAACAGGAATATTGATATGTAAACTATTTTCTAGTCTTCCTATATGAGTAGGATACATCATAATAGTGTGTAGTGTGAGGGGTGGAAATATTTCTAGTATTGCCTGTGATGATCTGACTCAGCATCAGCTGAAAACACCCTTGTATTATTTTAACATTTTCCGTTCCTGTGTTAAATAATGTGTCACTGTGGGCTATGGCTAAAGCTGGTGACTCAGTTCTGTCCCTAACTCTGCCTGGGAACCTTGAGCAATGACTGAAAAGGCCCAGAAATTTTCCCCTTGGAAGAGCCTTGGTTTTGATAACTTAAGTACATAAACTATTGATCTATAACTTTCAGCCAGTTTACTTAAAATAAAAGGAATTGCTAGTCCCTTTACCTTTAATATTTTTTAACCATAGCAAAATCTTTTATTGTTTTATCTGCTTTATTTTCTACTTTACTTATATTTGTATTATTATAATATTTCTTTTAGCTTTTTTAATTTTTCTTTTTCAAATGCAGAAGAATAATCTTATGAATTCTCTGAATAACTTACATCCCTAACAAGGGAAGTGGCCAGTCCTTTTGCTTCTAATTAGTTCTGTAAAATCCTTTTTTAATGCTATAAAACAGCTCTCCTATTTTAATCCCAGATGGCACCTTTGCCCTAAAAGGCAGTCTTGCGGAGGAAGTGAGTGGTACGGAGCTTAAATCCGGGCTACTGGCAGTGGCTGGCACTGTTGGCTGAGGATTCCTTCCCACGGGAGCAATAAGCACCAACTCATAGACATCCCAGGGTAACAACTAGAGTATTGTTGCTTTCTAATTTCTAAGATCATTCAGTCCTTAATAAACAAATCTATGAATAAAACATAACTTCCTGACAGTGACCAAGCCTTACATTCAGCCCACAGTATGGGGTGAAAAGGAAATTGGAAATCTCCATAATTCCTTTTATTTTATTTACTTTGTCTGGCACTTCCAAGCAAGTCTAAATAACTCTCGATGCTATGAACTTCCAGTGGCATTCTAGCCTGACTACAGCACCACACTTGTGCAAACGTGAGCATTCTAGCCTGACTACAGCACCAGACTTGTGCAAACGTGAGCAACTGAGTAACGGATAGAAGCAAATGATAAACTGGCTAGTCTCTGCCCCCTGCAGGAATCTCCCAAATACGTGAAGCTGAGAAGGAAGATATAGCATACCTCTTTGTATAAATCTTTAAAAAGAGTAGTGATTCTGTCCCTAAGTCCACTTAAACAATTCTGTGGTTAAGAGGTCTAACAAAGGAAGTTAATTTCTAGGTTGATTTTTGTCTTTTCTTTGAAGACAGACAAAGTAGAAAAGGAGGGTGGAGGAAGCGGGGAGGGAATGCAACGTCCTCCTGGAAAGACAGGTTAAGGATATCCTCATGGATACCTTCTGATATCTGGAAAACTGGAGCTCAGAGTACACATTGGAATGTGAGAGGTTGGTGATGGGGCGGGGTAGGGGTGGGTGGGTGGAGGATAGTCATAGAAGGGCCCGAAGCAGAACACTCAGCAGAAGTTAGGAAGCGAAACACCTGGATAGCACATTACAGGAAGCAGAGGCCTCAGCAACCATGAGAGAAGAAATTGAAAAAAAAATCAGAAGTGGGCATTAGCCTGCTTTTCACTTGCATCCTAAAAATAAAAAGATTTTAATTATTTTCTGCTTATTAAATTTCATTCTTCAGAATAAGCCTCTATTAAGAATTCTTGCAAGCAGGAGTGTTGGTTGTCTAGTATAATTTGTTTTCCTAAACTTTACTTCATCATCGATATGTCAAGAGAAGTTTGATTCTCTCAGAAAAAAATGTCCAGATGTACTATGCATATATGTCTTCAGATAAACAGGGAGCTGTTTTTGCATTGACCAGCTACCTCACAGAATTAGACCAACATAAGGGGTCTAAACATTATACCCTATTTTCTTAATTTGAAACATCATCTAATAACATTTTTATCCTTTAAATTTTCTGATCAGTCTGTTTCTTTGATCAATCTGCAGAGTTAAACTCATGACGAGCATTACCAGCTCCTCTGTCACTTGGTACTATTTTCCTCCTCACTTTGAGCTCTAAGTTTTTTCATCAGTTTAGGTTGTCTCTCACTCAGTTAATTTCTCTTGTATCAGCAATGAAATCTACTTGTGGGATGTTCAATCACTCATCTATCATACATTCTTAAAATTATTAATTTAAGGCATTTTGCTACACAGTTCTGTTTAAATCACTAAATTTAAGATATTCTTTTGTTGACTAGTGTTACTGTGCAGCCCAAATATTCCACTAACCAATAGGTCTTGACTAAAGTCACCAGAATACACCCCCGTACTCCACTTACACACCCCTAACACTGGTCAGCCAAGACTACACAGTCACTTGAACCCAACAGACATTGGAACCCATTCTGCTCCAGACACCAGCAACAGCACAGTCTTATTAAGGAAAACAGAGCCCAGATTAATCCTGATGTCTTTTCTGTGGAAATCTACCTCATCTATTATTTAAAATAAAAATTCACACTAAATGCCTACTATGCCAAAGCCGGCACATACAGGAATGAAAATAGACCTAACAGAACACAATAAGGAGTGGTGGCAATTTGGAAAATGCATGCAATCTAAAGGGGGTAGCAGCTACCCAACTACAGTTGATTGTTGCCTTGGGGATTATGGGCCCAGAATAGCCAGAATACAATTTTTCAAAACCTGATGTGTAATATGAAATTTCCCAATTTTTAATATGCAGGTGTAACTCAACATTTCTGCAAATCAAATAAACATACTTCTAGTAATTGAACTTTTTTTTAAATAAAAATTGATTTTCAATCTAATTAGCTTTCTTATCAAACCACATATAATAGAAAACCTTTAGGTCAATATTTTAATCTGTAATTTTTGAATAAGTAAAAAACAGTTAAGGAAAATATGAAAGAAGTTAGTGACCAATCTCCTTGTCTACATAAAAATGAAGATAAAAACTTCTGTACATCAAAAAAATCATAAAAATAATTAAAAGGTAAATATCAAAGCATGAAGAATAATTTACTGTGATAACTGATTGTCATATACCACTAGTGGGAATGTCAATTCCTTCTATCTTCTAAGAAACAATTTGATACTATAGATGAGGGACTTAAAATATAAGTTTTGGCCCAGTAAAACAATTTCTAAGAATTTATCCTAAGGAGTTAATTTAATATAGTTTTATATATGATTATAATTCAAAGAGTAGCTATTATTAAATTATTAGATCAAGTATAGTATATCACATTATTTATTATATCAAATATCTGAAACAATTTAAATGTCCAGCATTAGGTAAAGTTTAAGTAATCTTAACCAATTCAATAAATATAGTTTTATACTCTTCATAACACAATGGTTTTGATTAATTTTTAAGATACTAAAGTAAATGCTTATGTTTAATCTAGATGTTTTTTAAATGCTAGAAAAAATTCACCCATAAGTTCACCTCTGCTTCTTAATGACTGCTAACATTTTAGAATATACCTTTCCAGAATGTATCCTAAATGTTTACAGAGTATATGAATATGTATACATTACATCTCTCTTTTTTTTTTTTTTTTCTGCACCCTGTGGCATGTGGGATCTTAGTCCCCCGACCAGGGATGGAACCCTTACCCCCTGCATTGGGAACGCAGAGTCTTAACCACTGGACCACAAGGAAAGTCCCTCTCCTTTTCTATCTTCATTTTTTCCTCTCTCTCATTAGGCCTTAAACAATGTATCATAAATATATTTATTGTTCATTATGTATTTAAAACGTAATTTTAAATGGTTATATAAGTGTATTTTCATTTAGAGTGATCAAGATTATTTTTAAATCTTAAAAAGCTGAGACCTATCTCAAAGTTTCAAAGATCACAAAATAAAACATTTTATTAACATAGCCTGACACATGTCTTATATTCTGTCAGTTCTTTTGGATGTATACTTTTTGATCACTTTTTTATTTAAGAACAATTTTAAAATATGAGTACCTATAGAGAGAATGGGAAAAAATTGATTTTTTTCTCTAGCATGATTAATCAAAAATAATTAAATGAATAATTAGGTAATTTTCTTTATATGTCACAACCCCTACTCAGTAATGTCAAAACTTTTAGAACTGGTATTCTAAAACTCTCTCAACTTTTTTTTATAAACAAGGTGTAACATTTCAAGGAACATTCTGCAGACTGGACCTCTGGATCTATATTTGCAAAACTGTGTTTCTCTTCCACAACCCACATACAGTTGGTGCTGGTTACTTCTATAGGGTTTAGTCCTGTATCTTGTTGTCACAGTCTGGGTTAGTCAGGCTAGGAAGTGGTGGTAATATTCATGGAGTTATTGCTATACAACAGTGAGGGTTACTTACTACAAGTAAAAGTGACTGCAAGCCATATAAGTACATGGCATTAAACCCAAAATAAATGAATTCTAAACTCAACTTTTTCATAAAGATATCCCCCAAATTCCCATGGCTCCTCCAATGCCACCCACCAAAAAAGGAAGGTGCTGACAAAGGGAGAGTTGGACTAGAAATAGAAATGGTTATAAATCTTCCTTTTCAAAATTTTCAAAAGCATATATGATCATATGAACATACTGCCAGGTCCCTCCCAGGGCCCTGGAAGGAGCTGGTACAAATGAAAGTCCCTGAAACTTAAGCCTCACTAGCGTCAAGGTAAATATGCCTCTAGCGAGAACTGTGAGCAACCTATAAAATTGCTCTGTCCTTCCCCAGAATAAATTAGTTGCTCAGTGATTTGTGGAGTAACTTGCATCTTCTGTTACCAATTTGGACAGGAAAGGTAGAATAAGTGACAAACTGATGGCTAGAAATTCTGGTTCATGGTGGGCATCATATAAACCAAACCAAACTGCTTACGAGAGGTAAGCACATTTTATTCAAGAGAGAGGGAAACTTTATCCTTTTATTCATCAGAGCTTTGTTTCTAAAAGTTAATGTTAATGCTAACAGGCTAATTAAATGTAAATATTTGATTAATTAAATAATGGTACTCCCAGCAATAGGATACAGTAACTCTTAATATTGTATCATAGAAAAATATTCACTAATACAGAAAAATAATAATTCAGTGATCAAAATTGCAATTTTCAAAACTATATAATGACATAATTTTTATAAAAATATGTTTGTAGTTACATAGGAAACATTTTGGAAAGTTTTAAATATTAGCAAAGGTTATCTCTAAGCCTGTCGTTATAGATATTTTAAAATTTAATTAAAAATTTTTAGTTTAAAAATTTTAAATGTTACATACATTGCCTTTTGAAATAGATTGTAAAGTGATAAAAAAATTTTTATTTAAAAAGCAATAAAATATATGACGCTTAGTATATAAGCCACACAATAATGTGAAGGTTTCAAATAATAGAAAACCATTTTGGTTCACATAAACCTCCTTTTATTTAGGGCTTATTTTTATACCAGTCATTTGACTCCAGCATCAGTCATATGGCATTTCTGTACTTCTTAACAAGCCCATGGGTTTTCTACTTTTTTCAAGTGAAATCTTGATGAAGCAGTTGATAATCTGAGGCTTGCTTGCTATATTGTGAAATCCCTCTGTGTTTTTAATAACAGCGTCCTCTCTGCTCTACCTAAAGTATGTGTCAAGAGTGGATAAATAACACTTTTTAAACATAGAACAACATATTTATTATTTGAATTACTAATTATTTATTTAACTATATCTTTATGATAACATATTAACTATTTCTATGAATCGCTTATTTTAATGTCAAGAATACACCCAGGATTCCAGCAAAATTTGTTTTCTCTATTTTCAAAGATAAGGAAAAGCAATAAACTTTGAAATTAAAAGGCAAGTGAATAATAGAAATAAAATAGAATTGAACTAGTATAATTATCTGATTATATATTTTACAGTCTATGTTGTGTGTGATTGTTTAGGAACACAATGTTACTAATCTTTGAGATATTGTAGCCAGTGTGGCCTACAGAGTTTAGCACTTCAATTTATCTTATCTTTAATATGAATCTGTGGCCTCTTAGGGCTATCAGCTATCCTATGAAAAGGCCCTCCTTTGCTACTTCTATTTGTCATTAAACTTTTGTTTTCAATCCATCAGCACACTTTGTACTGAGTTCCTGTTTTGTTAGAGCAAGACTCTGAGGAGAAGGGAAAGAAATGTAAGAATCACAACCTGCCATTCAAAAGCTCATAGTCTGTATGCAGCTGGAGGAGCTGTGACATTTGAAGATAATCAGGAGACTTTACAAATACTAGTTCAAGAATAAATATTGAGGGTTTTGTTGTTGTTGTTGTTGCTGCCGTCGTCATTCTGCTGCTTATGTGTTTTTGCCAAGTGTAAAATATAATGTTTAAGTGTCCAGAGATGAGAGAGGAGATAGGGCAGTGAGTAGCATACCATGTGTGTCTATAATGTGGCTGGAGGTGTAGACTGAACATATAAAGAAACAAGAAGGAAACACCAAGTTCTGGAAGACTTGGAAATGAATCTATTACTGAAACTTTTATTTGAACATGTATCAGTTAGCATTATTGTTTTTAACTCGCAGGTAACCAAAAACTAAACCCACACGTGAATTACTTGTTCATGTGATTACAATTTAGGGATCTTTCACAACCCAGGAATGGCTGGATTCAGGGATCAAAGATTGTTACAAGCACTGCCTTTTTCCCATCTCTTGGTTCTGCCCGCTACTGTGTTGACTCCAGTCTAAACATGTTCCATGAGGTGGAGAAATGGCTACAGCAGTAGCCATCACATCATCCCAGGGTGTAGTACATGCAAACATCTCTTCTTACATAAATTTGAGCAAAATTCCATGGTGAATGCTCTAAATAAAGGAGCATGCCCATCTCTGAACCAATCTCTCTTGAATAGAAAATGAAACGTACTGTATGGCTGTGGCCTGGGTCACATACATATCCCTGAAATAGGGGATGGAACCAGCTCCACCGAGGCACATGGACTGAAAGTGGGGGCAGGTCGCTCCCCAAAAGGAAGTTCAAAGAAAGTGAAATGGTTTTTAGATTTTCAAAAAACAGTAGGTGTACATTTCATGGGGTAAGATAAATATCAGCTGGGGTATTGTGGGACTTCCTCTGTAATACTTTTATAATTCATATAGTTGAATGTTTTGTACCAACGTACAGAAAAATGTAAATGAGGTGGCCAAATAACATTTAAATGCTATTTAAGAAGAGGACTTCAGTGTTTGGAAGGGTGTTAGGAGGTAACTACAAATGTAAAATGATTTTTTAAAATTCTATAGGGAAATTTAACAGTAAACATCAGAACTTTTAAAACTACTTCACCATTTCACCTAAAAATTTCATATCTTGAAATTTGTTTTAAGGGAAAAAATAGTCAAGTACAGATAGATATACACATGTTTATTGCACATTGCCAGTATCAAAAATGGGAAAATCATTAAGTAATAATAAAAATTATTCATTATAAATTATTTTTAGTTTATAAAAAATTAATAAATTTTCTTATATCCATGTAGTCAAATACTTTGGATGCATTGACTACTATAATTTGTATTTGTTTATATAAAATATTACATAAAATAAATCAGATTAGAAAAAGAGTATATGTAGTATGATTGTATTTATACACACAAATGCTTAAAGAAAGTTTGGAAGTATATTTACCAAGAGATTTTAAAAAATAGTTATATCTATATTATGGAGTTGAAGGCAATTTTTCCTTTGGCTTAACTATTTTTTCCTTCGTAAAATAAAAAAAAAATTGTAATTTAAAATAAATAATGGTGAGAAGAAGGATTGGAAAATTTCCTTTTTATTTACAAAGTAAAACACAACTTTAATGACAAAAATTTGTTTTATTTCTTTAAAATATATGAGAAATATGGTATTTCAGTCTCAAAAAGAAAAATGACTTGGTTTATGTGTGAATGCTTGTATATGTATGTGTATACAAATATCACATATGCATAACCCTCCATCTTAAAAAAAAACCTTTCATATTTTATGTTATATTGTTAGTTTTATCCAAACACCAGCTTTTTCTTCCCATGACCAAATCACTGAATTACATAAAAAGTATAAAATGGAGCACTGCCATTGTGCTTTATAAATATAACTGCATACATGAGCCAAAAGACTTTGTAATTTCCAAGTCAGAAGACAATTACTAGCATTAAAAGACTTCCAGTCACACATTTCTTATTTTGAAATCCGGCACTTGATATTAGCATAAGACAACTTTGAAAGGTTTATCACAGGATAGTGCCAATATCTTACAGAGTAAAACACATCACATTTCCAAATATTTATAATAGCTGACATGAAAAATAAATACAACTATCTAAATCCAGATAACTCTTGTTTAAAAAGGAAAATATAATTCAAAGAGGTGTGTGAGAGAATCACAGAATTTCAAATCTGGAGCAAGTAAGTCTTGGAGAACATCCAGTTTTGGCTTTGTATTTTATAAATATAAGAAACTAGATACCATGATGCAAGGTGACACACCTAAAGTTCTATAGGTCAGTGGAGGGAAAATCCAAGACCAGGTCATCTGACTCATAGTCCCTTGCTCTTGCAGCTATGCTACACTCCTAAAGCAACCAGAAATGAGCCCAGTACTTGTTGGATTTTCCTCAATGCAGGTGTGGAAAAACAATGACTCACCTTGTGGTGTCAAGGAAAGGGTGAGACTGAGTCAAACAAGTTGATCTTTCTCACAATTTATTAATTATGTAAACTTGAGCATGTTGGTTAAACTCTCTGAGCCTTGCTTTCTTCATCTCTTAAATGGGATGAATAATATTTACATAAAAGTGTTTGTGAGGCTTGTAAGTTTGGGAGGTAATATGTATGAAGAGCCTAGTATCTACTAGGTTTTGATCAGACTGTCCTATTGATTCTCTTTTAATCTTGTTATGCTATCTTGCTCAGGATTAAAACTGATCAATCTGCCATGGTTTTAGGAATACTGATAAGGTGGTTGCCTTCAGTACTCTACTTGAGATGACCCTTATCAAATTGTTTTTGGGAAACAAGATGCTGATTCTTAATTCTCTATTTACTGTATTTAGTCACCTCCTTTATTTTATGCAAGAGAATCTGATTTTTTATTACAATGGAAAGGGAAGTTTTGTTGGTCAATATAAGAAATGGGATGACAAAGGAATTCTGTCAACTGTGTTTTTGTCTGCATTTTCAGAATGTATATCTGACTGTTTTCAGGTGTGCTTATCTGAGTATTTCTTTCATTAGGTTTCATAATTATTTAAAGAAGCTTAATTTTTTATTTTTAATTAATTCAGACAGTTTACCTAAGTTGTATGTTTCACTGTCATTTAAAAAATACACATAAAAAATAACCTTTTATCTTCAGAGGGCATTTTTAAAAATTAATATCTCAGATTACCTACTGATAAACTATTCCTCAAGAAAAAGCTATTTTAAGTTATCCCCTTGAGCGGTAAAGGTTCGTGTGTAACTGTGATAATCTCAAGCTCTAACCATCACCTCTGGGGGTGTATATATCCCATTAGAATCAAGGAAATAAGCCAAAACCTCAAAGAGACCTAACAAGTATGATACCCAAAGTGAAGGGCATCTCCAGCAGTCGGGGGAACCGTAAGAAGCTTCCATGATTATCAGGGTTTGCAAAAACCATTAGAATAACCACTGGCACCAAGACATCCTTTCTACATGGAAGAGGAAGTAGTACTTGACAGGATGGAGAGAGCTGTGGGTTCCACTATGGAGAGATCACTCTAGAAGGGGCTTAGGTAAGAAATACTAAAAAGAAGTTACCAGGAAACAGATTTTAGCCATGTAAAGGAAGAAGATTTTAATATTCAGAGCTGTGCAAAGCTGCCAAGGAGATGGTGAGTTCTTTGTCACCCAGTTCTTCATGAAAGGATTGATATATTTAAACACGCTCCATTACTTCCCTAAAATATGAAAACCCCTTATTCATATAATTGCAAGGCAAATATGATGAAGTCTAGTTTTTGAAAATGATACTTAGATAAGTTTAAAATCTTCTTTATTATGAGATAAAGATTAATTTCCAACATTAAAATATAATGTTGTTTAACTTGCCTTTCAAAAATCAACTATTGATTCAGGATTTAAAAGTAAATAGCTTTATGTTTACCTGTGCAATGATCTTTAAAATTATGATCCTTACAGATGTTTCTCCTTACACTGTTTAAAATTAAAATAACATTATACCCTACTATTGAATCAACTAAAACAATTATAAGATTTTAATTAATTTCTTAGATCATTCTTCTACAGTAACATCACCAATATTAAATCACATGCATGTTGTTATGTATATGTATCTGGGTTGAATGCTCACATGCATTCATACACATGTGCTCTACAGTTGAGTTATTGAATAAATATGAGAAATTCTCCATATACAATTGAATTTAGAGAAGGGATATATGTTGAATTAGAATTGCAGTTCATGCTTATTAAATCAATCATATTATTTCTAGGGAAAGTCTATCAAAAAGTAATAGTTTAAAATAGTGATAGTAATACATTGACAAGTAATTTGATAATTCTTATATGCCCTTTATTAAAATCTTTACATATGTTGCTTACAGGAGATATCTTTTGTTTCTTTTATTACATAAATGAGGTAAGGAATCAAGAGTGGATTGTGGAGGAAATTATTATCCCTATAAAGGATACATATTAAAAGATTAGATCAAACTGTTGCTGTAGTTGAAATGTTTAAATCTGGATAATTCTTTTAATTTCTCTGGGCTTTAGTACTCTCATTTATAAACTAAGTTAGTTCAACATTCATGTGCAAATACAAGCATGCAAACAACAAACATAAAAATAAACCAAGGAAAATAATAAAAAAATCTCACAATAAATAAAAAGTTTACTATATTTATTATACCTACTCAATACATACTATGTACCACAACAAACCACCAAAACCGCCTACTTTGTTTATTGCACCAATTCAATCCATACTATGTGAAAGGCTGCTTGGTACTGAAGTTATAAGGTTTAAAAAACAAAACAAAATGAACAACAACAAAACAGCCAGCTTCCTGACCTCATGGAGCTTTCTTTTATTGGGTTCTATGACTTTAGTTTTTCTCAGCTTTACTGAGATATAACTTATAAATAATATTGTGTAAGTTTAAGGTGTACAATATGGTAATTTGATACATATATTTATTGTAAAGTGAACATCGCAATGGTTAGTTAACACTTCTATCACCTCACATTATTACCACTTTTTGTATGTGTGATGAGAACATAAGATCTACTCTCTCAGTGACTTTAAAGTATATAATAGAGCATTATTAAATTTAGTCACCATACAGTACATTAGATCCCCAGGACTTATTCATCTCATAGCTGAAGTCTGTACCGTTTGACCAACGTCTCTATTTCACCTCTCCCTTAGTGCCTGGTAATCACCATTATACCCTCTGTTCCTACGACCTTGTCTTTTTAGATTCTACAAATAAGTGAGACCATACAGTATTTCTCTTTGTCTGTCTGACTTACTTCCCTTAGCATAACACCCACAAGGTCCATTTATATTGTCTTAAACGGCAAGATTTCCTTCTCCCCACCCCCATACACAACTTTTTTCTTTAATAAAAAGTCTTACAAATAATAAATGCTGGAGAGGTTACGCAGAAAAGAGAACACTCCTACACTGTTGGTGGAAATGTAAATTGGTACAGCCACTATGGAGAAGAGTATGGAGGTTCCTTTAAAAACTAAAAAAATAGAGCTACCATATGATCCTGCAATCCTACTCCTGGGCATATATCCAGAGAAAGCCATGATTCAAAAAGGTACATGCACCTCAATGTTCATTGCAGCACTATTTACAATAGTCAGGACATGGAAACAACCTAAATGTCCATTAACAGATGAATGGGTAAAGAAAATGTGATATCTACACACAATGGAATGCTACTCAGCCATAGAAAAAAGAATGAAATTATGCCATTTCAACAACATGGATGGACCTAGAGATTATCATACTAAGTGAAGTAAATCAGACAGAGAAAGACAAATATCGTATGATCTTGCTTATATGTGGAATCTAAAAAAAAGATACAAATGAACTTATTTACAAAACAGATATAGATGCAAACACATAAAAAACAAAGTTATGGTTACCAAAGGGGAAAGTGGGGGAGGGATAAATTAGGAGTTTGAAATTAACATATACACACTACTACATATAAAATAGATAACCGACAAGGACCTACTGTGTAGCATTGGGAACTATATTCAGCATTTTGTAATAACCTATAAGGGAGAAGAATCTGAAAAAGAATAGATATGTATGTATGTATAACTGAATCCCTTTGCTGTACACCTGAAACTAACACAACATTGTAAATCAACTGTACTTCAATAAAAATAAAGCAGATATTTCAAAACTTCCTCAGTTAAGGAAACAAGAGACAAGAATGAGTCAAGACTTCAGTCATCACATATTGCATTAATTCTCTGACTCTTTGACAACTGAGATATGATGGCTTACGTTAAGGCAGAGAAGTCTATTTTGACAGAATCTATAACCTTCCTTTTTGAAGATTCTAGGTCCTTTATGATTTAATCCAGCAAATGTTGATGCCTACTTACACTTGTTTTCAGTGTATCATAGAAACTTATTAATATTTAATTAACGTTTACTGGGTACACTGACTCACAATTTACTTCTTTCTAAAGTGAATGTTCTCGGCTTCCCTGGTGGCGCAGTGGTTAAGAATCTGCCTGCTAATGCAGGGGACACTGGTTCGAGCCCTGGTTCAGGAAGATCCCACATGCCATGGAGCAAATAAGCCCGTGCGTCACAATTACTGAGCCTGTGCTCTAGAGCCCACGTGTCATGACTACTGAAGCCCATGCGCCTAGAGCCCGTGCTCCAAGAGAAGCCACCGCAATGAGAAGCCTGCACACCACAATGAAGAGTAGCTCCCGCTAGCCGCAACTAGACAAAGCCCGCACAGAGCAATGAAGACCCAATGCAGCCAAAAATAAAATAGATATAAAATAAATAAATAAATAAAATAAAGTGAATGTTCTCTTCTCATGGATATTAAGAGAACATGATAGAATGAATTTCATTTTCAATTTTCCAAACATTTTGAAGGCTGCTCCATGGAGGCACCACTGAGACTCTGAATATCTCTGAGGCCTAGGTGCAATCTCATTTATCATTGTGTTCCTGAGGCTAACATTTTACAGTTCTGTGGCAGAATATTCATTAGATGTTGGCCTGCTCAATGAATGATCAGAGGATAATGGTTAATTCTAAATATTTATAATCCACATTCCTGGTAGCTGTATGATTCTGAGCTGAAAGATCTGCCCCCTCCTTATGTCTTCCCAAAACTTAACATGAAAAATACTGACATGCTCAGTTTGCCCAAAGTGAAATATATTATACGATTGCCTTTGAATAAAAACCAGTGAGGCAAAAATTATTTTTAAAACATACGTACTGATTTTGTTTATCAAAATTGTGACATACAAATATGTTATTAGAGGAGAAACAGAGTGGAAAATGGGAGAAAAGTACCTCTAAATTATAACACTTACACCAGAGTGTAAAACTCTCTGCAAAAAGTCTGGAATGGATTAAAGGAAAATCAAATATTATTCCAGCACTGTAGCAGTTTCCATGGCCATGCTTTCTGTCTGAGGATTACTGGGCTGTTATTCCTCCACTGCATGGGCCATATACCTAACTGCTTTGTCTCCAGGAGGAGAGAACACAGGGGCATCTTAAATGGAAAGAAAGAGGAACTTTCTAGTGGCCATTATCTTCCACTGTCCTTTGACTTTGAAAATGATTCTCCCGCTGGATAGGTTAAAAAAATTTTTTTCAGAACATATTGATTTGAAAAAGCACTTTGTGGTTTACTTGTAGAAAGTGCACTTAGTACTAATAGCATGCTTGTTCCTTGCCCCTGATGTTGTAGAAACAGGTCATTTTTCCAGAAATAAAGACAGAAATAGTTTTATTTTGGAATAGACTGTATTTTTCCCCCATGTATTTATATTTGGCTTGGGGCCTAACATCTTTAAATTAGCCTTCAAAATTAAAATCTAAAAATAAACAAACAAAAGGAACAATAGTAATTCTAAAGAACATGACTTAGTATAATTCACAATTGTAATAAAATGTATGAAAGTTATCTTCAGATGCTGGAGCATAAGCTAACTGAAATATACATTCAAAATGTCTTCAATGGTGTATAAACTTTACCAATTTAGACCACTGCCAAATATAATAATATAAAAATATATAGCAGTCAAACATTAGATATGAGTTATGCTGTTACATGATTAATTTTGCTGTTTGTGAGATTTTTATAGAAGAGATCTCTGAGTTGGGTATTCAAATTCATAAAACAAAGGTATTCTGAATTGCCATTTTCTGGAATAATATTTTCCAAGGTTCCTCAGTGTTATATTATAACTGACCACACAATATGTACTCTTTTTTTTTTTTTTTTTTTTTTTTTGCGGTACGCGGGCCTCTCACTGTTGTGGCCTCTCCCGTTGCGGAGCCCAGGCTCCGGACGCGCAGGCTCAGCGGCCATGGCTCACCGGCCCAGCCGCTCCGTGGCATGTGGGATCTTCCCGGACCGGGGCACAAACCCGTGTCCCCTGCATCGGCAGGCGGACTCTCAACAACTGCGCCACCAGGGAAGCCCACAATATGTACTCTTTAACCAAAATGACTGAGGAAGAAATCCAGAAGCATAATTACAGCTGTTCCTTTCCCTTCCTTCCTGGGATTATTCCATTCTAAAGGAATTAGGTGGACAAAGTAAAGATGGCTTTCATGTAGAAAGGAAGGCTGGCATCAGGAGTCAGAGCCCAACCCAGGTAAAGAGGTTGTCCTGCTGGGGGCAGCATGCTGGCACAGAAATGTTCCAGAAAGAGGAAAAGTTTTTTGTATTGCACTTGCAACTCTTCTGTAAGTTTTTTTTTATGATGCAAAGAAATATAATTACAGAAGTTTGTGCTTGCTTAACAGAGATAAAATAAAAATCAATAATTATCTAAAGTGTAGATTGGATATGTCCAATAAAACTGCTCACCAAATTAGTTTCTTTTTTTTTCCAAAGAAGCCTGTGTTTTTAAATACTTTTTTAGATTCTGTGATGATGGTAGAAATCATTATTTATCCTGGGTTTTTATGTATCACTGAGCAATAGGTAAATAATGAATACTGGCTGACTGAAAATTATAAACTATTAACTTTCAATATGCAATGAAATCAAGTAACACTACTTGGAAACGTAGTTATGGCATAATCTTTTCAAAAAAATCTAATCAAAACCTTAAACCTAGAAATCTATCCCTTTTAGACATTCTTATTTTCTTTGTCACTTTGTATTTTATATGTAGAAATAAAACTGTTATAATGATTAAGAACTTAAGAAATGGGTTAAACTAGATCATTGCAGTATGAATTGGGTCTTCAATGAACTACAGAAATAAGCATTTAGTGTGAATAATCTTGTCTTGACTTTGAAGTATTACAGAGACACAGCATCATACCTTTCTCTCAGCATTTACTTGAGTAAACACAAGTAAACACAGCTCTAAAATCTTTCTAAAAATAAAGCAATTTATCAGGAGTTTGACTACTAACCTGACCTTTGTTACTAACCTATTTATGGATCTTATAGTTTTCAGAGAGTTAAAGTGGATTTTTTCTATGTGGTGACTGGTAAGAAGCTTCATAAACTCATTTTAAAAAGTGATTTAGCTTTACCATTTGTTTAAATATTTTTAACCTTAGAGTAAAATCAGATGAATTAAACTTTGTATTAAAGCATGTAGTAAGACACTGTGGACTTGCATAGCATATATGTGGACTACAGTGAATGGGAAGTTTTTAGTTGTTTCCATTTTCTATAATTCCTTGCTCAGTAAGTATGGTATATTAGATTTTTTTTTTTTTTTTAGCAAATATCCAATGCCTCTTCCTCACACTGCCATGGGAGAGAATATTTTTCTACCCCAAAGACGCTGGGTTGGTTATATGACTTTCTTTGGCCTGTGGGGTGTTAGTGGATGTGATGCAAGTGAAGGTGTGGAAAATGTTTTGAGGTTGGGCTTGCTTTCTTGGCTTCTGCCTTCTGCAGTGAAAACATGCTTCAGATAGTTGCTGACCCAAGAAAGATGAGAGTCTTGTAAAGCAGATAGGAATACACATGTCCTTTCTTTAGAGGTAGCGATAACATTAAAATAAAGTTCTTTATCAAGCAAGTACAATAGTGTATAAGTATCATAGGGAGAAAGAGAAAAATCTACAATGGCAAAGAGAGCAAAGGCACATTAAGAGTAAAGATCATAGAAAAATATGAATTTGTGTTTGGGCATATTTATCTATAAATCAGTAAACTATATTACTATATGTCAAGTCTTTCTGTGGGATAGTAAGGATTTAATGAGATTTTGATTAAGGTAATCACTGAGTCAAATGAAGACTTGTTGTGCCTGAATAGGCCCATAAGTGTTGATGAAAAAGCAGGAAATGTGCAGAAAAACAATATACAGTACTCCTTAATTTAACAAGCTGCTAACAATAGACTTTAATATTTTATACAGTTTATACATTATTATAATAAAAATGAAAATCTCATTAAAATTTTATTTAAGCTTTCATACTCTGAAAGTTGTAGCTATTTCTAAGAACTCAACAGGCAAATAATTGAGCTTTTGTCTGTGTACAGATGTCAAGTTATTGCTGAGGAGGGGATATGTGTGAGGGATATCTCATCCAGCCACCTTGCTGACATCACTATACTAAATGCTTTTTACAACTTGATATTATGCCTCAGAAAAGTTCATACTGATGTATCAGAATAGATATTATAATGTCATCTAATAAGCAGTTTTATGCTGAGAAGTTGCAGAAAAATGTTACTATATAATCCAATATGACATTATATATTCTAATATAACAAAGTATAAAAAATTATATTGAAACTTATATCCTTTCATTCCTTTATACATCTAACAATACTAACAATGTTGATGCTGATTCAGTTGTTTACATAATCCATATAATTATTCTAACTCTCCACTTCACTTTTCTATTAGAAATCTAATTAAACTGCAAATGGAAAAGGATGCATATTGACACTAAACAGTAAAAGTCTGCTTTGAAAACTATGTTTTGATGTCATCCAAAAAACTAAAATAATTATGTATGATATTAAAATTTAACATAAATGTTGTATTATTCCATTATTAAATTACCACTTAACTGAGTCGGAATGAATTTATTAATTTGATGTACAAGGTTTCTTTGCAACCTTTTTATTTTCAACAATTATTGAGGAATGATATATTTCAATAAATATCTTTATAATATAGCACAAGTTGTCAAATTTTCATGTCTTCACTCTGTTTACAGGCTTTTCTCCAACTTTTAAAGATTTTTCTGTTTATCATTCATTTTGCTTTTTTGGTAAAATTTTAAATATCAATTTTCTTACTGTAGAACACTGACAAAGATTAAGAAATAAAAATTATTTTATTAATTAAATTAAATTCACAAATACACTCAATTTTAATTTTTCACTGATTTTGTGATGGCTTTAAATTAAATTTATTCATTCATTCACCTAGTAGTTACTGACTGCCTTTTATGCATTAGGCATTGTATTAGGCAGTAGAATAAAATGGTGAGCAAACATATGTAATATCTTACTCTCGTGGAACTTAAAATCAACGTAAGGACAGATAATTAACCTAAAAATTACAAGAATGAAAAATTTTGCATTGTGATGAGTGCCACAAAGGAAAAACACAGGGTAAAATGAGAACCCTTTGACTTAATTAGGGAAGTCAGGGAAATCATTCATGAAATGATGAGTCAGCTGAAGTTTAAAGAAAAAGTAGGTTTCAACAAGTCACAAGAGGAGAGGATGTAACATAAGCATAGGAAATCATAGGTGAGGTGGTCCTAGGCAGAAGAAATTGTTGGGATACGTGTTATGGAAGGGATGAGTAACTACTACTTTCATGTGTATTTAATGAGAATATTTTCAACCATAAATCCAGTAAAAAAGACAATCAGTTTGGTGATAATTTCAGGTTATAATTTGTTGTTATGCTAGAATTGTAGTCTATAGCTGGTGTCTTCTACAAAGTCAGAATTACACAGCATGGGAATGACCTCAATCAGAAGACTGCTAGGCTCATTTCTCTGAGGCATTTCTCTGATTCTGGCTGTGCATGGCAGAGAGAATCTTTGAAGTATGTAATGGTGTTTCAGTTGTTTATTGCTAAAGCAATGCTGCATAGAAAACTGTCCCCAACATTCTTTGACTTAGAATAGCTACAAAATAAGTGTAGCTCACAAATATGCAGGTAGGCTAGGGGCTTCTTCTGGCCTCAACTGGGCTTACTCAACTGGGTCCTTTCTTAGCATTCCATCTGCAAGAAGGCTCTTATGGTCTTGACTGGGCTTATTTACATGTCTGTCGGCTGGTAGAGTGGCCTCAGATGGGACAACTGAGGAGATTCAGGTCTACACCAGTCGACTTATGTTCTAGCAGGCTTGGCAGAAGAACAAGAGAGGAACTGAGAATGCACAGTTGCTTTCCCAAGCCTCCACTTTTTGCAAATTTGCTACTTTACCATTGGCCAAAGCAAGTTATATGGCCAGGAACAGTCAGTGTGGAAGGCCATTAACCAAAGGCATGAGTGAAAAGAGGGGTAAAAAATTGGGGGTATTAACTCAAGCAATCAACCACCAGTGGCATCTGGAACAGCAACTGTGATGTCAGGAAAATAGGAGCACTCTGCTTTTGGAGAGTTTTCTCACAGGCTTCAGAGCCTGACAAAGAAACTCAAAGGTCAGTGTGCCCAGAGGGCAGAAGGCCAAAGCCAGCAAGGTGGGAGCTGGAGCTAGAGAGGTTAGCCCTATGGAGGGCCTTATTTCTGAATTCAGTTATTATTATTATATATTTTTTTCTGAATGAGTGAATGAAAAATAAGCTTTTCCATTAGGAATAATTAAGTGGCAAATTTACAGAGAAACCAAAATTAGTTTCTTTGGTATGTAATTTTCTAAGAGTAACACTGAAATTTAAGAAATAATTTTAATAAAACAAAAATTATAAAAAGCTCATTGTAATACTTAAGAACCTTATAATTCTACAACTTAACATATATTTAAATATACTTTTCTTTCTAATTCTTTGATGCTTTTAAATGGAAAATGATTTCCCTACTTACTTCAGTGCAAAAGTTGATTTGTGTTTTAAAGAGAATTTAATTGTGTCTGTTTTTCATTTTTGTGTTTAAGATAAAATATGACTTTTACATGGCTTACTCCTCTTTTAGTTTTCCTAAAGTGTACTATTCCAATTTAATATTTCTTTTGATTCTTAACCTTTACAGTGTTTACTTTTAGCTGAGTTTGGTAAATTTTTGAAGTGTGATACACAGCAGAAAAGCACACAAAACGTATGTGGCCAGCTGACTTCTCAAACTGAACATAACTGTGTAAGGAACACTGAGATCAAGGAACAGAATATTATCAGTACCTCAGACACTCCTCACCCATTCTTTCCCAAGTATTACCTCTTCCTCCCAAAAGACAACCTCTGTTCTGATTTCTATCACCATGAAGTAGTTTTTCTTTTCTGAACTCTATATAAATAGAATTATATAGTCTGATTTATCTTGATCAACTTTGTGATTGTGACCTTAACTCATGCTGCATGTTACAGTATTCTATTGATTTGAATTGCTAGATAGAATCCTATACATGATACACTACAATTTATATATTCCATTAGTGACGATGTTTGGTTATTTCTAGTTTTGTGGCTATGACAAAATGGTGCTTTATTGGTACATGCCTTGTACATGCCTTTTAGTACATATATGCGCACATTTTAAATAGTTATATACCTATGAGCTTATACTTACGAGTATTGTGTTCATGCCTACAAATACATGACTAAGAGAATTGGGGGATATACCTAGGATGTATATCTAAAAGTATTGAGAAAATAGAAGAATATTATGTTCACCTTAGTAGATAATGCCAGATAGTTTTTCAGAGGGCTCATAATGATTTTCACTTCCCCCACCAATGTATGAAATTTTTATTGCTCCAAATACTCTCAAATACTGGCACTGTCTTTATATTAGCCATTAACTAATTTTATTTATTCTGATACATAGGTAGTTGAATATAATTGTGGTGTGCTTTATAATTCCCTGTCAGGTAAACAGGCTAAACACCTTTAATTTGTTTTCTGGCTATTTGGATACCCTCTTTTTTGAAGCACATCTTTAAGTCATATTTTGCTTTCAGACTAGAAAAGTGACTATTTTTCTTTTGTATTGTTTTTATTATTGATTTATAGGAGTTTTAAAAAATATATTATGTATATGAATCTTTCATTGCGTATTTGCATTATGAGTATCTTTTTCCCAGCGTGTGGTTGCATTTTTCATTCTTTCATTGGAGTCTTTTTATGAACAGAAGTTCTTAATTTTAATGAAGTCCAATTCCTCAGTCTTTTAAGTTTACTACTTATTGTGTCCTCTGTAAAATACTACTATTTATTAAGTGTATTGAAGATACTCAATATTTTTCTTTTAGAAGTTTAATATTTCATCATTCACATTTAGATTTAAAGTCTATCTGGAATATACTGGATTTTCTGCATACACAATCAGATCTTCAACAAATAAAGATAAATTTATTCATTCCTTTCAACTAATGATTTTTTTCATGTTTAATTGTACTGGCTAGGGTCACTGGTAAAATATTAAATAAAAGTAGGAATAATAGTAATCCTTTTTCATTCCTAGTCTCAAGGAAGAAGCTTTCAGTTTCAAACCTATTCCTAATTTGTTTAAACATAAAATCATAAATGATTTAATTTTTAAAATGCTTTTTCTACATTTATTGAGATTAGCATATGATTTTCTTTTTTGTTTTATTAATTACATTGTGAATTATAATTAAAATCTTCACAGTTTAATTTTTGAATTTTAAAAAAATTTTGCTTTTCTGAAGTAAATTGACCCTCTAAAATATATTACTAGATCTGTATTATGGTTTCCAAAGAGAACAACACACACACACACACAAACACACACACATTAAGAGAGAGAGAGAGAACTACTGACTTAATAACATTTTGCAATTGTTTTCCTTAAAAATCAACTTGCCTATGACATTCCTCATAAATCTCATGAAGTTTACTAACAAAATCTTTCCAGACTTCAGTATCTGAACTTCAGTGATACTCACCTACTCTTAGCACCAAGGAAATTAATCCATGAACCTAAGATTTCAAAGTGTTTTCAAAATCTCTTTATCCTTTACCACCATGACATCACTACAACTAAGGTGACCAGATGTTAAGGATACTTTTAACATGACCTATTCACATTTCCACAGACCTTCTAATCTCGGTACTCTTTTCAGGAACAACAGTCTATAGCAATCACAGAACATTTGTTTCTTCATCCTGATATTCTGAGCTGGCTCCCCATTCCCTAACGAAACCATTCAATTATTTTCCAAGATGTATCTTCCTTTTCATTCAGACAGACATTCTGTACATCCTCTGTTTCTTATTATCTTTATTCTTTTCCCAACATTATTCCAGCCTATCACTTATTGAAGCAAAAGAAAAACAAACAAAAACCTACTTATTTTTTAAGCAACTGATTTGTTTTTCTTTAAAATTTTACCCAAACTCACTCCAAATGTTACCCAATTTTCCTTGGATTCATAATTGAAAAAAATAGGTATTTTCTGAAATAATTTTTTCAATAAAATAGAAGTTACAGGCCTTTTGCTTAAATTATAATAAATGAAAACATTTATTAATTCAAGGCCATTTCATAGTGAATCCGCATAATTTAGTTCATTAAAAATATGTACTGATCACAACTATTTTCTAAGCACTTGAGAGAATAAAAGGTGAATAATACATGATCGCTGCCCAAGCTTGTTATCTAGATGATGATACAGGTATGAACAACTAATATAAAAACATATTAACAGCTGTAAACTATTCAAAGTAGAAGGATAGAGGGATATAATGAAATCAGAAAATTAATATTAATCCTGATAATTTTGGTAGCCAGTATTTTTATATCAATTATGCAGAATTGCTGCTAAAATTGTCAGTCCTTCCATATTAGCCAAATAGATGACCTCAGTCTTTATTTTCTTCTCTTTGGCTCTCATGAGGACTGTATAGTCATAATCCTTTTTTCAGCTTTCAGGAGGGAATTAACACGTCCATTAAAACTCTAATCCATGAGCTTGTTTTCCAAATTTCTAAAAATATCAAACATTTAGCTCATGTTTTTATAGAAATTAGAAATTATCTTTGAGCAGCTGCATTTTCCCCCTACATCTTTCAAATTTGTTTTAAATACTTTAAAATTAACAGACACTTTTATTTCTCAGCATCTCAGTGAAGGAAAGGAGAATAAATGGAAGTTTTGTAGTAGCCATTTCTTTGCCTGTAGCTAGTGTAAGACCATGGTTTCATACAGAAGGAACTACATATAACCATCTCAATTTCAGAATTTGTTATATTCTTTATTCTTATATATTGACTTCTTTTTAGTTTTAGGAGGATGAATAAAATCTTATTTCTACAGAAAATAAGAGTGTCATTAAAGACAGGCTGCAGTCGGTTCTTTCCTTTAGATGTAGGTGGAAAAAAAGCAGAGGAATCTACATAAGCAAGAGAGGACTGACGGGGAAATAATAATCTAGAATCTTCCAGGGAATTAAGGCAGACACGTTAATTCATTTAATATACACTGTAATTCTTTCAAACAGGTATTATAATGCCTAATTTTTAGCTCACACTCCCATCCTGACCCAGAAGGCAGCCTTTTATCCACATAAGAACCTGTTATAGCTTTGTCAGACATGGGGAGATTTCCGTTTTATTTCATTACAAAGGTCTTCGTCTTCTGGGTTATTGAAGATGAATTGTTCTTATGCTGTTTCTTAGTAGTTCCAGCCCTTGTGATGACTAAAATGTAGGCCTAATTCTTTTCTTATTACCATAATAGTTGCCTTAGACTGTACTTTGTAGTGATATCAATGCCAATACCAATACAACACCATAAAGAGCAGGAACACCACTATAAACACAAATATCAATGCCAACACCAGTATCAATACAGTCATAATACCAATGCATCTAATGCATCTGATTTATTTCATGTCAAGGACAATGCTAGTGCATTCTATCTGCATTAAATTCTCACAATAAGTATATACTGCAATTATTAGTAGTATTCTTATTTTAAGGTGAGGAAACTGAGCCTTGGAGAGGTTGAGTAACTCACTCAATGTCTTAGAGTTAGCGAAGTGGCAGAGTCAGAACTGGTTCTCAAGTCTGTCATTGCAACAAATATTATACACTAAGCCTTCTTCATGCTAGCTCTGAATCTTTCAAATTAACCATGTATTCTCCATTTCCCACCACCCATGTAGGTTTTCTTCTTAAAATTATACAGCTGCGAGCCTCCTTTCAGATTTCAGAAAGAAATGAGCATATTCATTAGTTT
This sequence comes from Monodon monoceros, assembly GCF_005190385.1. Lineage (NCBI taxonomy): Eukaryota > Metazoa > Chordata > Mammalia > Artiodactyla > Monodontidae > Monodon > Monodon monoceros. Next base: position 67,561,219 of record NW_021703768.1, read on the forward strand.
AATTTTAATTTTCCAATCAAATTGCAGAAATATTCATTGCTGATTGTTCTTTTAACAATATGTGAAATTGCTCATCTAGTCCCTTAACCTCGTTAAGGTTTCATTGGGCCTCAAGTTTTTCAGCCATAGTTGAAGAATTTATTAAAATATTTTTGAAGAAACACTTTTATACTTAGATTGTTAGCATTGGGACTTAGGGTCATAAGTGCATTTTGGCAATCCACCAACACATCCCTCCCATTTGTTGTGATTCCCAATCACCACAGTGATGCAAGCATCATCACTCTAGGCAAACTTTTGTTCATTGTTCAGCACAGTCAATGGATTTGGTTTTGCCTCCTAATTCATTTTCCACCCGCTGGCCTTTTAAATGTTCAAAATCCCCACTTTAAAAAAAGAAATATTCAGGTGTCCCTGTAGCTCCCCATTACCTTTAACAAGTTCTATAAAAGCAACAGAGAAAATTAATGGTGTACAGACTCATTTCCTTTATTTATCTTATATTAACCTTTCATAACATAACAAAGGAGAAAAAATATAGGATTTCCAATGTGGCCAAATACACATTGATAAGATCAAATCGAGGTGGGAACCTCACACTTTGCTTATCTCAAAGCAATCTCAATAGGCATTTACTCTAGTGTGGTCAGCTCACATTATGGTCTCTGCTCCCATTGTCCAACTAATCATCATGTTGTCCTGTCTCTAATTCCAATTGGCAATTGGAAGTAGTCCATATTTTCAGTTATATCCCAACTTAACTAAGTAACAACTAATATATTCTTTTAGGGTTTGCTCTCCTTTCTGATTAGCGTCCCATTTATCTTTGCTTTTACAGGCCAGCTCCTTAAAAGAATTGTTTATTCTATCTCCACTTTTTAAATAACTCCCAATTCAGTGCTCAAACTTCTCAACCAGGATATAACTTCACATTCCCCATACCCTACTTTACTCTGTTTTTCCACATGGTACTACTTCTCATTTGTAATTTACTAGATAATCTACTCATTTTAACACTTATTGGTAAATATTTCTCTCTCCTCATTAGTTATAAGTTTTGTACAGATAGGGATCTTCTTCCCCTCTGACAGATATTTTGATGCAAGTATCTAAAATAGTGACTGGTACAAATTGGCATTCAATTAATACTTGATAAGTGTGAATGAACGAACGACCCAGGATCTCATCCATTTCATTCTATTCATGAAAATTTTAAAAATCATACTTAATACGTTACTATTTAATCTATAAAATATTAATAATAATCAATAAAATATTAAGTTCTTTGGTAGTAATTACAAGTAAAACATTGAGTCCAAGATGGAAGAGTTTGTGTAGAGTGTGATAGTTAATAATGGTTGTCACACAGTGGTAGAAACTATGATTGGAAAGATTATGATTTGATAAATGGGTTCTATAGATGGAAAGCATTTCAGGTGTCAGAAATAGCATGAGTAAACATAGAGCAGTGGAAATGGATGTGGCATTCATGAAGGCAGTGAGAAGACAGGACTGAAGGGCTAATGTTAGAGTAAAGATAATGTTAAATAGCTGGGAGGAGCAGAGTGTGGAGAGCTGTGGGGTCTGATCAAATACTATGATTTTAGAACAAAAAATAAATGAGCAAATAAGCTGTTGATTATGGAAGTGGAATGCCAAAAGATATGTTTTAGAAAGATTAAGCACTGACATCACTTGCTATTTGTAACTGGAGGTGTGTGGGATACTAATGGAAAGTGCAATTAATACATAATTTTTAGTAACTACTTCATGCCAGGCTCTGTCCTGTGTGCTTTAAATAGTTTATTTAACAAAAAAGTATAATGCAATAGGATGATGTTATTTTGTAAAGTACATTGGCTTCTTCCTCTTACAAGCAAAATTAGCTCACATTTCATAATACACTACATTTGCAGATATGGTCTCTTGATTTCTCAGATATATTTCAGTGTTTTATGAAATTGCTCTGAATATACTGATAACTGTACTGAATCACACCTGTCTCTTCTTTATGTCAACGAGAATAGCTGCTAAAGTGCCCTGTATCTGAAGCATTTAATGTGTCATGTATAAATAATTTAGTTTGCATTATGCATGTATATATTTATATGTATGTATATACATGTACATATATAAACATAATGAAGAAATATATCTATTTCAGAATATTACATTTTTAAAAGGTGTCAACAGTATAAAGTTACAAGGTTGAGTTGGTAAAGATCAGCCAAATTACTTTTTATTGGAGTATAGCTGCTTTACAATGTTGTGTTAGTTTCTGCTGTACAGCAAAATGAATCAGCCACACATATACCTATAGCCCCTCTTCCTTGGATTTCCTTCCCATTTAGGTCACCACAGAGCACTGAGTAGAGTTCCCTGTGCTACACAGTCCGGCCTCATTAGTTACCTATTTTATACATAGTACTGTATATATGTCAATCCCAATCTCCCACTCCATCCCACCCCCTCTCCTCCTTCCCTTGGTATCCATATGTTTGTTCTCTGTGTCTGTGTCTCTATTTCTGCTCTGCAAATAAGTTTATCTATACCATTTTTCTAGGTTCCACATATATGCATTAATATACGATATCTATTTTTCTCTTTGTGACTTACTTCATCTGTATGACAGTCTCTAGGTCCATCCATGTCTCTACAAATGACCCAATTTCACTTCTTTTTATGGCCGAGTAATATTCCATTGTATACATGTACCACATCTTCTTTACCCATTCCTCTGCTGATGGACATTTAGGTTGCTTCCATGTCCTGGCTATTGTAAATAGTGCTGCAATGAACACTGGGGTGCATGTATCATTTTGAATTACGGTTTTCTCAGGGTATATGCCCAGGAGTGGGATTGTTGGGTCATATAGTAGCTCTATTTTTAGTTTTTTAAGGAACCTCCATACTGTTCTCCATAGTGAGATCAGTCAAATTTTTATGTAACATTCCACATATCCATTTTAGACAGTTCACAGGTGCTTAATTGGATTATGTTACTATGTAACAGTACTTTTGCATAAGAACTCAATAATGGGGACTTCCCTGGTTGTGCAGTGGTTAAGAAGCCACACTCCTAATGCAGCAGGCCCAGGTTTGATCCCTGGTCAGGGACCTAGATCCCACATGCATGCTGCAACCAAGAGTTTGCATGCCACAACTAAGGAGCCATGTGCCAAAACTAAGGATCCTATGTGCCACAACTAATGAGCCTGTGAGCTGCAACTCGACCCAGTGCAACCAAAATTTTAAAAAAAAGAACTCAATAATGACGATGATGGAAGAGAGTAGAGTGACGCTGTATCAATTGGTCATTAATGTCTCCCTTCTTCCAATCATTTTCTATGTACTTCTAAAATATTTGGGAGAAATGATTTTCTTAGTCACATCACTATAATTTTTGGCTGTTTTTCTAAGAAATATAACATTTGTCCTTGTTAGGATTTTTATTCAGGAAATAGGTACATATTTTTCTGGATGTCCTCTAAAAACAGTGCAGGAGACGTGAGCTAGACATAAAGAAAACATTCCTGACAGCGTGAGCTGTTAAACTTTAGAATAAATTATAACTTTTGGAAGGTTAGAGGACTTTAAAAATGAGATGAATCATCATCTTAATATCATAGCATAAAAACATATAAGAAATGTCATTCAAGATCAGACCAGTGTCTACCCAGCTGCTGCCACATAAATACCTGGAATGTAGTAGTTTCCATCCAAAATATTCACCTTAAAGGAATATAACTCAAGTATTGTTAGTTTCACTGCATATATTTCTTGAGGTGTGAATTTAATCCACCTTATTCATCTTTTTATCCAGCACAACCTCTTTTAAGATATCAGAAGAATTTTCCTTATTCTTTTTCCTACCTATGCCATTCAGGCTTTGTGGAAAGTTTCACCATTAGCTAATTTTAATGCATTAGTTAATTCATCTGATAAATATAATTTGAAAGATCATTAATCAGAGTTTATAACATAGAAGGAACTGAGTTATGCATTCTATGAACTCAATATAAATGGCACCTTTTCAATCTGATCTCTGTATTTATCAGTTAATAACTGCATTCAGCTGTGAGAACAGAGACCCATAAAACAGTAGTCAACCAAGACAGGGAATTCTTTTTTAAAAGAATATACAAAAATACACTGAAGTCTGGGAATGGCACAAGTCCATTGTATCATCAGGACTCTGGATTCTTCCATTCTTCCACTTAGCCTTCTGTAGGATATACTTATTGTGTCATGGTCATAAGAGAGAAGCTAAAGCACCACCCTTCACATTTGCATTCCAGGAAGGAGGAAGAAAAAAGGCAAAAGGCAAAAACAACCCACAGAATGGGAAAAAATATTTGCAAATGATGAGATAGACAAGGGATTAATCTCCAAAATTTACAAACAGCTCAATATCAAAAAAGAACAAAAAACCCAAACAAAAAGTGGGCAGAAGACCTAAATAGACATTTCTGCAAAGAAGACATACAGATGTCCAAGAGGCACATGAAAAGATGCTCAACATCACTAATTATTGGAGAAATACAAATCAAAACTACAATGAGATATCACCTCACACCAGTCAGAATTGGCCATCATCAAAAAGTCTACAAACAATAAATGCTAGAGAGAGTGTGGGGAAAAGGGAACCCTCCTACACTGCTGGTGGGAATGTAAATTGTACAGCCACTATGGAACGTTCCTTAAAAAACTAAAAATAGAGCTACCATATGATCCAGCAATCCCACTCCTGGGCATATATCCAGAGAAAAACATGGTCAGAAAGGATACATGCACCCCAATGTTCACTGCAGTGCTGTTTATGATAGCCAAGACATGGAAGCAATCTAAATGTCCATCAACAGATGAATGGATAAAGAATATGTGATACATAAATACAATGGAATATTACTCAGCCATTAAAAAGAATGAAATAATGCCATTTGCAGCAACATGGGATGGACTTGGAGATTATCATACTAAGTGAAGTAAGTCAGACAAAGACAAAAATCATGTGATATCACTTATATGCAGAATCTAAAAAAAATGATACAAATGAACTTATTTACAAAATAGAAACAGACTCACAGACTTAGAGAACGAATTTATGGTTACCAAGTGGGGAAGGGTAAGGGTGAGGGATAGATTGGGAGTTTGTAATTCACATATACACACTGCTATATTTAAAATAGATAACCAACAAGGACCTACTGTACAGCACAGGGAACTCTGTTTAATTCTCCGTAATATACTAAATGGGAAAAGAATTTGAAAAGAATAGATACATATATATATATAGATATAGATATAGATATAGATATAACTGCTTCACTTTGCTGTACAACTGAAACTAACACAACATTGTTAATCAACTATACTCCAATATAAAATTTTAAAAAAACCCTGCCTGCCAGACATCAGCCTCCTTTTAAAGAATCTTTGCCTATAGTGTACCCAACAAATTTGACCAGAACTTAATCACATGGACACCTGTACTACTGCAAGGTGGCTGGGGAATATCATTACTAATTTGGGAATATTTCTTCCTCAAATAAATCAGAGTCCTGTTGAGAAGGAAGCAAATTAAGCAAATTAATGGATATTAGATAAGAAATGAAAGGTTTATGCCACATTCCTTACATATGCAGGCTATGTTCATTGGATTGAACTTTCTCACCATTCCCAAACTAAGTATCTATTTTCATATTTCCATCCTTTTGCTTGTTCTTTGCTACTTATTCCCTCTAACTAAAACGTGCTTACCCTGTTCACTAAAGTTGAAATCTTTACTGTTTTCAAAAGCACATTTCAGATAGCACCTTTATGAAACCTTTTTCACCTTCTTTCTCAAAATTCATTATTCTCTCTTCTACATAGTCTCCTAAAGGTTTTCTTCTTCTCATACTGTGCTTACACAGATTAATTTGAATTATAACAGTTTTACATTTTGTATTCCCTTTGGATATATTTTTTATGGCTGCTTTTTAAAAATCGAATTAAAATACACATAAAAAGTTACCATCTTAAATATTTTTAAGTGTACAGACCAGTGGTATTAAATACATTCATACTGTTGTGCAGCCGTCACCATCATCCATCCCCGTAACTCTTGTAAATCTGAAATTCTGTACCTATTCAACAATAACTCCCCCTTTTCCCCTCCCCCCGGGCCCTGGGAATCACCATTCTATTTTCTGTCTCTATGATTTTTGACTAATCTAAGTACTTCATATAAGTAGAATCATACAGTATTTGTCTTTTTGTGACTGGTTTATTTCACTTAGCAGAATGTCCTGAAGGTTCACCCAAGTTGTAGCATGAGTCAGAATTTCCTTCCTTTCAGATATTTTTAACTCTTAGAGATCAAGGACACATTCTATTTATTCTTGTGTTACATATCGGTGCCTTAACTATAGTAGTTATTCAATGTATTTGCTAAATTAAACATATAGATCTCAGTTTAAATAGTTTAGTCAGGGAGACAACCTGTTTTCATAAATAACATAATAAAAGAAAGAAACTGGGAATGGTCTGACAGAGGGATTATTACATTTGTATAAAGGAAAGTGTAAGTTATCTCTGTGTTAAAGGTTTACACTACATGTATATATTCCCTATTGCCTTGATCATTTTGGACTTAACGTTTGTCATTGATGTTGCAGTTCCTGACTTCAGATTTTTGTTTCCTCAGCTATTCTCTTTATCCACATTTTCTTCAATCTGCTTCAATTTATGACATCTCCTTTGTTCATAAATATGTACTATTCTCTCATAGTGGAACAAGAAACCATTTTTTTTTCTTGATCTTAATTTGCTCTTTACCTGCATGGATTTTAAATCTTATGTTTACTAACTCCTCTGGTTATTTTCTGTTTGCCTTCCAGATCTAGTCTTCTATCTTTCTCCACTATGAATGCATTACATCAATGGATTCCTGAGGCTTCAGGTGTCCCTTAGGTCTGGCAAAGGGGAAATTAAAGGGAAAAGGGAGAATAAAAGTGGAGTATTCATTCTTCCAACTCCCTCCCTGGGAGGTTAGTTTAGTCCCTTGACTAAAAGTCACTACTCCTTTCAAGACATCTGGGTTTCTGTAACTATTCTATCCTCCTATCCTTAGGGCTTAAGTGTGGTGACAGCTTAGCCATGGTTCCCCCCAAATCTGCTCCCACCACTATAATCATTCCCTTTATAGACAAACTCTTTTAAATTTTGATGGGAACCAACTCCACCCATTTCTTCATCATAAATTCCTTCCCTAAAGCGTTGCAATCTGGATTACCTTCTTTTCTCTCCTTTTTAGGAAAATCACTTATTGCTACTTGACAACAAGGATAGAACTCTGAAGATTTATTCCAAGACAAAAATCCTTCCCTTTAGAGGAACAGTGCTCATTAGAACATCTGTGAGAGAGGAGGTGGATGAAAGCCTTGGATAAGGTCATAAGTATATGACATAAGATCAGTGTAAGATTAACCCTATTTATTATTTATCAGAGGAAAGCAAGGCAACATGGTCAAGTTATTTGAAATAATTTAAAGCTTTTACACTAACATATTTGAATTGGATGAAAGCATTTTCATACATTCTATGAGAGCATGCTCTTTAAAAACTAGCGCTTGGCTATACCATTTATTATCTAGATCAATCAATGGCGAAATTAGTGAATTTATTAAAATATGTATCATTCAATCTCATTAACTACAAAGTAATATTTACCCTAGAGCCCTGACAAGATTTTAAATTGTAGGTAAATTATCATAGTACCTAAAATATATAAGAGTTAAATATCTTAGATAATACCACATAAATGTTTCATTAGTTTTAATTCTAATGCACTTTAAAATTCTATTGAATTTTCTTATTTAAGTAATGTAACAAACTAATCACCAAAATGAAAACTATAAAATATTAACTTGTGATTAATTTTATGACTTATTATTTGATGGTATTAGATATTATAACTAAATTAACTGGATAACTTAAAGAAATTTAGCCAAATTATTCTATATCTCTAATTGGGTTTTTTGAATGATAGTGAGAATAATATAAAAGTAAATTAGAATCTTGATCTGACTCTGTTTTTACTGCATAGATATGGTCAATAGAAAACACTGGTAGGAGATAAAATAAAATAAAGACTAACTAAATTTTTAAAATCCTCTTTTCATGTGTATCACTAATATAATAGTTTCAGACTAATTAACAGCAATTTGCCTTTAACTATTTTGACCTGGTCCCTCATTTCTCTTATTTTCTCCTTTGAGAACTACATGAGGAATGTACCTGGGGAACAATACCTAAAAGATACACATGGAATGCTAATTGTAGTTACCCTTGGGTGGTAGGTTTTCAGATGGTTTTATTATTGTCCTTTTTGTTCATTTGTACTTCTAATTTTATCTACAAAGAATATATGTTCCTTGGAAAATTAAAATAGAAATAATCCAAACCCCCAAATGCTAAGTTTATTAATATCTTATCACAATATTATATATACATATGCAAACCAGTCAGAACTAGACCTGAGCTGTCTCTTCCTATTAAAGGCAACGTTTCAGTTTCACTGATTTTAGAATACACTTGAGCTTAACTTGATTCAATTTACAACACACTGCTGAGTACCTATTATGTGCCCTACATTCCCTGCAAAGCCCTGAACAAGGATGAGGAGATGCAGTCTCTACCTTAAAGGCAGTCACAAAGATATCATGAATTGTGGTACAAAGTCAGAGAAGAACGAAGTCTACTCTAGGATTGTACCAATTAAAGCACAGAAGAGGCTATTATTACTTTTCTACTTTTTGGAGGTGAAGGATTTTAACAAGGTAGCAATATTTTTCGGAATCTTTAAGGATGAGTAAAATCTTAGCATATAAAAAGGATAGAACAGCATAGAAAGGATGTGAGGACTTTTTTTTTTTTTGCGGTACGCGGGCCTCTTACTGTTGTGGCCTCCCCCGTTGTGGAGCACAGGCTCCGGACGCGCAGGCTCAGCGGCCATGGCTCACGGGCCCAGCCGCTCCGCGGCCTGTGGGATCCTCCCAGACCGGGGCACGAACCCGTGTCCCCTGCTTCGGCAGGCGGACTCTCAACCACTGCACCACCAGAGAAGCCCAATGTGAGGATTTTTAATTTGGAGAAAAGAATATTCAGGTGACAGTACATTTTGGTGCCCTTCAAATACGAGAATGACTATTATATGGAAGAGACTACAGATGCATTCTATGTTGCTTTAGCCAGCAGGACTAGGACATATTTTTGTTTTTATTGGCCATTCTTGGTTACCTCTGTGATTTATGTCAATGCCTTGAGAAAATACAAAACTTACAAACACAGTATTGTTAATGAAGAAAATATGCTCCAATTTATGAATAGCACTTTTTGACGTGGTTTCCAGGAATTCATTTTGTTCTCAATATAGAAGTTGCCTTTATATATACATGTAAATTAAATCAACCTGCCTTGGTTTAATATGTTTATTAAGAGTGTGCATCTTTGCTCTTAGTTTTATTTGCAAAGTGACATGATGTCAATTGTCTGTAACATTATGGATGTAAATGGATACAAGAAAATTGGAAATTATTATTGAGTAAAATCTACTGAACAATTTATGTCAATAAATGTAAAGACAGTCTGGCAGATCTTTCTCTTTCTGCTATTTTCATCAATGAACTTAATAGAGAGTGAAATCAGAGTCAGAAAACTGTCAAAGGGAGAGATGAGAAAGTTTACTACAGTGAGAAATCAACTATGAAAGTTAAATCCTGTGTTATGAAGTTCACAAACAGATGAAAGTTTAAAGACAATAAAATACCCAGGGTTATGGACCTAAGCTTGAATGTGGGAATCTGGGTAAGTTTTGTGATTTGTGAGCTTCCATTTGTGCCTCTTAAATCTGAAAAAAAAAAAAAAATAGAGTCTACTTGCAACTAAGAAAGAAGAACCCTACAAAGAGTAAGCTGACCCCATGGGAACAAAGTGTTTGATTTGAATGGAATGTATTCAGTATGCTTTTGTTTTTATTTGTCTCTTGCCAGAAAGATTTCACAGTCTACAGTTTAGGAGACATAAAATGAAATAACATAGCTCTTGGAGAAGGGAGTACTTCCTTCAAAATCAATTACAGATAAGCATAATTATTGAACTTGGATATGTTAGAATTCTGACAGAATGCAGTGCTATGAATTTTTTATTGAAGATCAACTTTTATGTTTTGCAAATCTCTTAAACTATGATTAGAAAATATCCTACAAAGATGGACAGAGCATAATGAAATTTGCTGTTAGCTAATGTTATTGCTGTAACTGGAACTAAATATCCTGAATATTCAAACATTTATATTTTATAAATTTTGACAAAGAAATACCAAATGTTGGTACTGTTCTAGGTACTAAAAAGATGAGACAAAGAATAAAATAGTAGATATTGAAGGGCAGTACCATAGTTGTAGAGGGCATCAGAGATTAGACCGAATTCATTCAACAATTACTTATGGGCTGCTATATTCCCATCATCATTCTGGGTTCTGGGGACAGAGTAAGAAACATGAACAAAAGAAACAAAACAAATGATCATAAAACTTATTGCTAAGGGAAGAGTCAGAGGGCATTGCATGTAAAGAACTTAATTTGATGGCAAGAGGATTAAAAAAAAAAAGTCTCAGAAATCTAACCACTTCCATTTGCTCAGTGAAACGGGAATGAAGATAATCAGTAGAGAGTATGGGAGAAGACTGTTGATAGTGTGAGGACAGAAAGGAAGGTGTGAAGTACCCATCTAAGAAAGGGTAGTAGGATTGGTTGGAAGCACCAAAGACCTATTTAAGGTTTGTGATCATAAATTGACTTAGAGCATACTTGTATGTATTTCTTCAAGCAGATGTAGAATACAAAATTAGGTTAAACCAGAGTTGGGATTTTTCTCAGAAAATATAATGGAGGGAGATAAAGAAAGATGTGGAGGGTCTGTGCACAGGAGTAATAATAATGATTGGTGTAGAATCTAAGTCAGATAAGGAGGGGGTTGAGGAATAATAGGGTTGAGGAGGAATAAAAAGATGGTAGGATCAAAGAATTGGAGGTTTTGATGGAGTCAAAGAATTTTTGTAATTAGGACACTAGAGAGAGTGAGCTGAAAGATAAAATGTTATAAATGGAAAGTTGGATGCGCAAGATTGAGAGTATGGAGTTGTAGAGCTCTAGTAAAAAGTTCTAGAGCCTGATTGTGGGAATGAATTGACTGAGGAAAGGAGAAGAACAGTATCATTTTTAATGAGAATGTCAAAGTTGCCAAAAACCAGGATTTTGCCAAGATCAGCCACAGAGAAGTTGAAATAATCAGAAAGTATTTGCACTGATCCTAGGCCATACTTTGAGAGAACTAATATAATGTAAACCTGTAATGTTCACATAACTTTACTCACTATTCCTTTTTCTTAAAATCAAAGCACATAAAACTATTCTAACACACTAGGCATTCAAATCTATTAATATACACACATATACATATGCATGTATCTCAAATATCGTAATATGAGGTACTCTTTTTCTTGAGCCAAGTCTAACATTGGCATGGGAACACAAAGGGAAAATCATTCTGACTCTGGAAAGCTTGCAGATTATAGTAACTCTTTATTCTAGATTTTCTTGAATATTATGTAGAAGTAAGTACAGCATACATCCCTCATCAAAACTTCTTAAAACTTCTATTCATTAATTTTTTGTCCATTCAGTTTTTCCTAACTTCTTTTCCCATCTGTGCTAGTACACTTCTTTTTTAATTGTCTCATACTCTTCACTGTGTGGTCACCCTGATGAAGCTGTAAGGCAACCTGGAGCTCTTAGTACTTCTGCCATTCGTATCTTCCCCTCTTTATGCAGTGCAGGTCATACATTTTATTTAAAAGGCATGCGAGGAAAAAAGTTATAAGCACTTATACTTTCATTTATTTAGTCTCTGTCAAATATCTTTATGTATACCTAATATGCATAAATATTTATTTGTATGTGTCAGAGGCTGAGAGCTTAAAGACGTGAGATACAATGATTTACCTCAATTGTTGAGAATCAGAACTGTGGGGGAGGAAAGCTTCATTAAATGATAGATCTTCATGGGTTGCATATTCAGGTAAGTTTGGGAACATGACTGTAAATAAATGAATGAGGAATCGAGTTTGACATTTGCATGATGAAATATGAAACACATTTTCAATAATTTCAGTGATCCCCTAAATATCATTCAGAAATGTTAGCTGACCTAAATTTGCATTTGGCTAATGACTTTCTCTGCAAAGCATATGACAAGCTGTCACTGCCATAACTCTAGTAATACATCAATAAATTCTACCTGAGTTTTTATATATTTATACCTAAAGCAATGGAAAAAGTCCCTGGGTAGAATAGAAATTGACACAGTCTCTTACAGACTCAAGAGAGAATATTAATCTTTGAAACATTCATGTATAATATTTGAATAGAATGCAAAATGTAGCGCTGTATATATCTGTTTAATAAAGAACATTTAGCTGTATCCTATGGTAAAAATCCTCATTTATTATTTTTGGGTATAAACAAAATAACCTCAGAAGTCTATAACAAAGCTTTTCTGTAAAAATACTTGCAAAGCAAAAGGATTTCAATAGGCAAGCATTCTTTTTTTTCCCCCCTAAACACAGTTAAACCCTTAGTAAACAAGGCTAATGTGTTTCTCCCATATCTGCTTTGGTTTTTCAATGGCAAATTATTAACAGGAAATAGATACGAGAAAAAAATCTTGAAATACATATTTCAATTTTTAACTCCAATGCTGTGAATTGAAATTCTTATTAATTTATGTACTTGAATAGCTATTAGCTTATAATTAGGTGTTCTGATCATTGAATGACATGAGATCATTTTAAACTGATCTTTCATAAATGGTTTGGCATTTGCATGGAAAATCAGCACTGAATAGGTGAGGGTCTAACGCTGTAGGCAGAGATTATTTGATTTCAAGAAAATGAAGCAACACAAGGGAGCTCAAACAAAAAAGGAGAAATACTTGGTAGGTGCATACCATATCATCCAGAGGCATAAAAAGAAGCCGGGTCTTCCCAGGGCCTAGAGTTAGGCAGTTGCCATACATTCATATCTTCTCTTTCTCTCATGTACACCTCTGTGGCCCTATCACAGGCTACACAGTCTCTCATCTCTGCTAAACTTTACACATCTACTTCATTTACTCTCTCTTTCTAGACCAACTCCTTTAGCTTACTCACAAATGGCCTACATATGGCTCTCCTAGTGGAGGCTTTCACACAGCCTCTAGTTCAAGGGCTCAACAGAGTCAAACTAGGTCCTATGAGTTGCAAATTCAGCAGCCTCATCAGGTGAGTACCCCAGAACCAATGAACTGTGACATGGAGAGGGGTACACAGACAAAGGGTGATGGAGGGAGGTCACATTGGGAGCACACTCTCTCAGAATGGCCCAAGGCCAGTGGCACAGAAGATTAAAAATCCCATCTATTTGCTATTTCGCAAAGGTCTAGAGTCTCTTGGCCCATATACCCTTCCACAGTTTCCTTCAGAACTCCCCAGAATTCCTATTCAGAAATCAATTCCTTTTTTGGGAAAGCATATTCTCTCAGAAATTCAAAAATCTTAGGGGAAGGTTACATGTGATAAAACAGAACTGAATAATACATGTTCATTTGAAGGAACTCAGTCATCTGCTTATAATAGTTATAACTGCAAGGAACTTGAGAGATCATCTAATCTCACTCCTTGTTTTATAGGCGAGGGAAGTAAGGTGCAGAAGTTTAAGGGATTGCCCAAGTCCATGTGGTTGGTTGTTTTTTTTAAAGGTCAAGGCTATAGTCCAGCTTCTATTGTACCAAAGTCTTTCCTTTTTAACAATACAGTTTGACCAGTGTACCAAGGAAATTGAAATTTTGTTGTATTGGAAGTTCCTGTATTAGTAGTTTTCTATTGCTACTATAACATATTACAACAATTGTGTGGCTTAAAACACAAATTTACTATCTTGCAGTTCTGGAGATCAGAAGTCTGATGTGGGTCTAACTGGGCTAAAATCAAGGTGTCAGCAGGGCTGGCTCCTTTATGGAGGCTCCAGGGGAGAATCCATTTCCTTGCCTTTTCTAGCTTCTAAAGGCTGCCCACACGCTGTCTGAAGGCCCCTTCCATCTTCAAAGCCAACAATGTCAGGTTGAATTCTTTCACATCTAAACACTCCAGTCTCTGCATGCATCCTCGCATCTCCTTCTCATCCTCTTCCAATTTTAAAGACTGTTGTGATTGTATTGAGCCCACCCAGATAATACAGGAAAATCCTTCTGTTTTAAGGTCAGCTGATTAGTAACCGTAATTCCATCTGCAACACTAATTCCCCTTTGCTATACAATCAAATATATTCACAGATTTGGGGGATTAGGACATGGAAATGTTTGGCAGGGGTGGGGTGGGGGTGTGGGAGACCTATTATTCTGCATCAAAGGAGATGATCCTTAAAATGGGTCATAGAGATGGAGAGATGCTTATCAGGGAAGAGGTGGGTGGTCTGGAAGACATTCTCCTTGGTTTCTGCTGCAGCTGCCATCTGGGTCCTCTTCCAGCCTTCTGAAGTTTCTCTATCACTTTAGTTAGCCCCACATCCTTCTACTGTACCTCCTAAATATAGGCCTTTCTCAAGATTCCATTTCAGGCCGTATATTAAGTTACATCTGTCAGAAAATTTACCTAAGTTCAGAAGGTCCTCCTACACCCTTATCCAGCCAGTCATCAAATCCTCTTTATATTACTTCTCATTACTAACCATTTCTTATTCCAGCCCAGTGACTCTGATTCTCTCCAGTTATTGGTGGGAAAAATTAGTATCTCTATTTGTTTATGTGGAAAAACAAAGAGATAATTGCTTTGGTGACTTCACATAACCTAGAGCAATAAGACAGTGACACAGCTGAGAATAGAGTTCAGTTCTTCAACTTTCAATTCATGTTTCCTACAAAGCATAACTCAACAACAAGAAAAAAAAAAAGCCCCATATGAATTAAACATCTTTCTTTGAATTGAAATAGTTTTTCTTTCCAACATCAGCACCTTCACCACAGGATATTCTGTGAACTGAAAAGAAAGACCCTGTGCTAATGCTGTGTCACGATAACACTACAGCAGGCATATTAACTTCTCGTTGGAGAGCTATTTAACTTGAATAGAATCTGAGCAGTTACAACGGTAGGAAGATTTTATGTAACCCTCATTTTTCTATTAATGAAAGCTCTACTGCCTTTTAGATCTGAAAAGGCAAGACCTCTGCCATTAAAAGAAAAAAATCAGTTATCTGGAAGACATATTCACAAGCAGTTAGCAAATACTGCATTGGCTTTTACATGATACTAGGCCACAGAAGAGGTGCAGTGATGGGAACAGGGAATTGACAGACTGTATAAATTGAAAATAATACTGACTTTTAAATGAATATATGATTAAACTTGAAATATATAAATATTTTTCTCTTACATGTTAAAGCTTATCTTGGAAAGAGTTTAAATTTCAATAAAGAATATAAGATTTAAAGGAAATGGCCAAAATTTTAGCTAAAATTCAATGAATATAATTTTCTTGCTCATAAGATTGATTAAAGTAGCAGCACTTTTTAAAATAAGAAATTCATATATAATCTGCTATCGAGTTTAAAAGGACCCTAACATCATCTGTCTACTGAGAAGAGGGTCTTTGCTTTCACCCTGAAAGGACCCACGGTCGTTTTTAAGGGTTGCATTTTTATGCACAGAATAGCTTGCTCCTCTGTGTATGTAGATATACTTGCAACACATTCTTGGAGCACATTTTCTTCCCCCCTTATAGGGTGACCACATTTTAAATTGCTTTAAATGAGTTATGATAATTCGTGTGCCACAACTTTGGCATTTCAACAGGTGGCTAAGCTCTGGTTGAATTATGAAGATTAAGTTGAGTTATTTACATTTTCTGTTAATGTGGATAAACATTGTGAAATTGATATACTAATTTGAACTCTACCATTCATTCACAACAATGCACTGAGTGTGTTTATTCTGTTCACCTGCCATGTTCCACACAGCTGAAGATGGATAAGATGCCTTGGGGTAGAAAGCATACACATAGATAATTACTCAGTAATGGAAAACTTAGGGATAGACATATATAACCTGAATCTTTAAAAAAATAAAATACCTTGTAGGAATTATTCTACAAGGTGAAGAGTGGGGTAAGAGCATTCTCATCATAAGAAACTTCATTTGAAGACCCATGAAGACAGAAAACAATGTCCTGTAGGTGGAGAACTGTAAGCAGCTCAATGTAGCTGGACCATAAATTTCAAGCAGACAAGAGGGAAGATATGTCTGGAGAGATAGAAACAGTCCAGGTCAAGATTAGTTAGTTGTGGCATACAAGGTGGTCTGGGCTTTATTCTATAGAAACTAAAGAGCCATTGAAGAGTTTTAAGAGATAGTTTCTGTTTTAAATAGGGCACCCTGGCAATGGGAGAGAACAGAGTTGACAGCCCAAGAGTAGAAGCAGGGAAAGCAGGTAGTTAAGAGAATGTTGAAGGGGTTGCAGGAGAAGGATGCTTTGAACCTCAGCAAGGACAGTGATACTAACGATGAAGAGGTGGGAAAAGTTTAAAGACGTATTTAGGAAACCAAACTGCCAAGCCAAGGGGCAATTAATATAACAGGCTGTGGGGCAGAGAGAGAGACAGAGGAATCAAGAGTAATTATTCTTGGGTTTTCCACTTGAGTGACTGCTAGATGGTGTGGCATCAACTTCGTTAGATAGTAAAAAAGATGACATGCAAGAGGAGGAAGAGGACGAGAGATGAGAGGGAGAGAAGAGGGAATTTTTACAGATCATTGCACTTGCAGGCAAACTGGCTCCTTTTCCATTAGTGGATGCTGAATGATAATGTAGTGACATCAGAAAGTGTTCATTATATTTGAAGAATTTTAATACAGGATGTGTATTCTCAGCTACATTAGCATATTTATTATTTTGATTTTCACTTTGGAATACTACACCATTTTATTAGAATTTCTTCTATTTTTTCAAAGTTTCTTTGTAT
This sequence comes from Monodon monoceros, assembly GCF_005190385.1. Classification (NCBI taxonomy): domain Eukaryota; kingdom Metazoa; phylum Chordata; class Mammalia; order Artiodactyla; family Monodontidae; genus Monodon; species Monodon monoceros. Next base: position 67,578,315 of record NW_021703768.1, read on the forward strand.
ATGAATATATGATAAGCTTGTACATTTGTAGAGAAAAACAATAGTGAATTAGACTGATTTTTGAGGCATTCCTTCATTCTGTCCCAGGGTTAACCTTTAAGATGCAATTTTTAAAGTTTAAGGATATTCATTAAGCATCCTTAAATTTATTAATGAGTTAAGGATTTGTCAGACTTAATTCATTTAATCCATGAAATTATGGCTGAAATAATAGCTCAACCTACCTATCTGATTCATGTTCACTCTGAGATTAATGTTTATGCTTCTTAGACTTGGTCATTACCTCATCAGTAAGATGCAGTAGTAAAACCCAACCCAAACAAAACCAAACAAAAAAATCATCTAACCAAAAATGCTACCTCGTAATGTAATAACCTCCATTTCATTTCCAAGTAGCAATAACTTAATGGTGTGTTAGACTGTGAAAAGGATTTCAAAGCCTGCCTAAATGGAAATAAGAAAGACCTGTGTTCTATTAACTGATCCTGGAATGATATACACTTTTATGTGTTCTTCCTTCATAAAAATCAATTCTAAAAGGCTATAAATATTATACCACATAATGTAGAAAGACCTGATGACACAAAATTTCCAACAACACTAAAATAAAATACCTCTAGATTTGTCACATTTCTGTGACTCCAAACACAAAAAATTTCTTCATATACATTTATAACACTATACCCTATAGAATTATACTTGCAGTACAAATGTTAGGAAGTAGTTTATACCATGATTTGTTATGTATATGATGGCAATGATTTATCTGTTATGATATAGTTTATTTTCACTAAAAGGAATTTTCTATAGGGCTGGCACAAAGGTGGTCCATAGGAAAAAAGGCCTTTTAAACTTCCAGGTTATGGCTTTTAATTCTTCATAAATTACTATGACTACAACATACTAGATGATACCCAAGTGACCTAAAAGACATGATTCCCTAAGCACTTAAAGAGTACTATACTTTGGCAGTGGAAAAATATGACATTTTATGTTTAATCAATTACAACTAAGGGTGCTTTTTATATTTCCTCCTGATTTTGCTACATATTCTTAGAATACTACTTAAATCTCAAAGGAATGAATGCCATCCACCGGAAATCATTAAACTACTTAAGCTAAAAGGGTTTAACACTATTGAGTAATTAGAAACATGGTCTATATATACAACTACACCTTGTCAAGGCAGTTTAGTGGAAGACTGGTTTAACTTCTTAGTAAGTTTCAGGTTTAACTTCTTAGTAAGTTTCAGGTTAGATATGGGGTCACGAATATCAGAGTGATATTTGAAATTTGGTCTAGACACAGATGTGATTTCTAGTTTTCTTTGTAAAGCAGATCATAATTATTTTTTTTCAGACTTTGTTTTGTAACCATTGTCTTTGTAATAATTTTCCTCAACATTTTTTTTTTTTCTGAACTGGTTTTAACATGTTTCTCCATAACTGTTTGAAAGCAATTGAACTAAGATTTTCCCCAGGAATGGGAAATAATTTTAGTGCTACCATGAGAAGAAATAGTGATTCCAGGCCACCAACCAGTAAGACCAGCATCCCTATAATCCTACTACAAGAGTGAAATTCATTTAAATGAGTGTCTTCTGGGAAAATTTGGCAGACTCATTCTAAAATACTTTTAACATGAGAAATAACATATACTTGTTAATTTCCTAGTTACCAAAGGGCCAGATTAAAAAGATTTGTTGCAGTCGAGGGATTTTTCAAGGTTATGATATCGCCCATCAAACACCAAAACGTGAGATGCACAAGACTCTGAAAAAATTCAGTAACTTTCATTTTTACATTCAGTAGTGAGTCCCTGGGAAATAAGTAGATGTCCTTGACACTGTACTATGGTTAGTTTCTGCTGCTCTAGGCATTTTGCTGAACACTGTTTTAACCTTTATGGGCATGCAGTCATCAACAGTGTCAGGGAATGGTGAAATAAGTACGTCTTGTTTACAGTAAGAATTCAGGACTCAAGAAAACATGGACTCTTATGATTAGAATGAATGCTTATTGTTTTTATGTGTTTAAATAATTGAATGTGGTTGTTTTAAAAATTAGAGTAGAATAACTTTGGAGCAAAAACATATTTTGGCTTATGAGTAATGCTTGATTTTACTTGAAATTAAATTATTAGATTTGAAACAGTGGGTTGTGGAATTCCAGTTTATTACTTCTTCATAGAAGTATATTTCCACTTTAATAAGAAAATCAATGCAATTGAGTCATGGAATTTAAACATTGTTAAAGCCAAAAATGTATTATGGTTCATAATCTCGGGTTTCACATATGAATCTACAATAATTATAAACAATATACAAATACTCAGTGAAAGGACAAGTTCCTTATGATGGAAAGATGCTTTGTTATGATTCGTTATTGGGAGACAACATAAAATGTAAAACATACCTCATCAATTGAATTTTTAATGTATATATACTATAAGAAAAAGTTAGTTATTTTTTGCCACATGCATTCCATAGCCATAAGTCTGATTTTAATAGAGACACAAAATGGTCTCACATGGGGTCCCAAAGTTCACGCTTAAAATAATGCTTACAAAACCCTTTATTTCGCTATTCAAATTTTTCCTGAGCCTGTTATCCATAAATTGAAGTGAATATTTTATATTAAATAGGAATGTTAATGCCTCAAAGGACTATGTCATTCGACTATACTCTGTATCCCTTGTCTGTCACATAGTAGGATCTCTATAAACACTCACCAAGTGAATAGATGATTTCACATACAAGCGTCCTGAAGTATTTACAATTCATAACCCTACATTATCTCCTTAGCTGTGTTAAAGTGCTTTGGCACATTATGCATTTGATACAAAATCAGAATTGTGAAAGTTCTTTTACATAATAAATTTGGTGATTTTTTTGATCTATAATTTAGATAACATAATTTTACAAAACATAATGATGTATCACTTCCATGTACAGCTAACCAGAGGTTTTGTTAATGATTGATTTTCCTAAAGATGGGTATCATTTCCTAACAACCAAAATAATTTCTAAATAGGCTAGGTTCTTACTAGGTAACACAGTAATAGAAAATATAATCTTAAGTGGGTTTAGGATTTTTAAGATTCATATCCCTAGCAATGAGAACTCCTCAATACAAACACAGGGTGAAATTTATTTAAAATCATAAAAATCATACATGAAATAAACTGAAGTATTATCTCGCTTGATTTGTAAATATTTATCAGCATTTTAGTAAAAGAGTATATTACCTTTACTATTTTGACCATTTCACCACTATTACATTCCTTATCACAATGAAATGTAGCCACTAAGGTGAGGACAAAATATTACATAATTTTTTAACATAACTGTAAATAACAGTATCGTGAAATTTAGAAAGAAAGCTAAGAAAGCGTCAACCTCAAACTCCATGTCAACAAGAGAGTAAATTAACCTCCTTAACCTCAATTCCATTAGGAAAGACACTTCTAATATCTATTTATACTCTAAACATCCCTCGTGTATAATGCATTTATTACAATTACCGTTATCACTATTTCCATCATCATTTTTTTTTTTTTTTACTAAAAGCTATAAGAATTTAAAGCCTCCAAGACTTATTCTAGCAGAAGGCATAAGTTCATAGCTCCTCCTCTGGCCTTATGGATATCTCATCTTCTAGGAAGTAATCCAGAGACTATGGATGGTGATTTTTTTTTTTATATTATGATCATTTTTTTTTTCCTCACTGAGTCATGGCACAGCAAAAAAAAAAAAGAGTACAGTGAGTGAAAAGTATATGAGAAAGTATTTCCCACAACACAATATTTTCACTACATAGTAGACTTACTCTTCACAAATTGAAAAATGCATTATTTACATTTTAACCCGACACCTCCACAAATATGATTTAACTTATAAATTACATTGCAAAAATTTGAAAACTATGACAAAATGTAAATGATTTATTCCAGATTGCATAAGAATGCAGTTGCTAAGCCTTGAGTAGTATAACTGAGATGGACGAATGCCTACTGAGAATATATGTCTTTTCATTTATTTGATCAATCATTAATCATTTTCCTAAAATATTTTCAGCAAATTAAATTTTAAGTGTTTTCCATTAATACTAAAACTAGAAAATATCACCCTTCACAGAAATTCAAGATTTAAGAATAAAATGTCTTAATAGACTCACAGACATAGAAAACAAACTTATGGTTACCAAAGGGGAAAGGGTGGAGATAAACTAGGAATTTGGGATTAACAGATACATACTACTATATATAAAATAGATAAACACCAAGGACCTACTGTATAGCACAGGGAACTATATTCAATATCCTGTAATAATAACCTATGATGGAAAAGAATCTGAAAAAGGATATATATAACTGAATCACTTTGTTGTACACCTGAAACTAACAAAACATTGTAAATCAACTATACTTCAATTTAAAAAAAGAATAAAATGTCTTTCCATATGCAGTAACTTTGTCTGTTAACCTAGCATTTTATTACACTGGCATACAATTAGTATCACTATTTTTTCCTTATCAGCACTTTAGGTTGCTCTAAAGAATTGTTGTTTCAAGATATTTCAGTAAGGGAAAGCTTGAGGCATCTGTGCTTTGAAATTTTATTTTGGGACATTTCATTTTGACATATTCATGTCTCTATAACGTAACTATCAAACTTTAATTTTCTGTGGTGGTGTCAGGGAATGAATATATATATATATATATATATATATATATATATATATATATATATACTTACTCTGCTAGTATGTTCTACATGTTAAAATGTTCCATGCTACAAAACCAAAAAAGTTAGAACCTAATAGGTGGGTAAATAATGACTTCCAATTTTTTTTCTTAAACTTCTGTACTTTAAAAAAAATTTTCGTACCCTTGAAGTAAGGTAGAGTGAATATTGTATTACAAGTTCTATAATGAGTGATCCAATGGTTCTCAAACATTTTAGCAGCATACTTCTTTTCTAAAAAATTAAATAAAACCTACGAAGTAGAGGTGGAAGATAATTTTAATAGCACTGTCTTCTATGCTGTGCATGTGTGTGTGTTATAGTAAAGGCCTGCCAGTTTCTAACTGAAAGACTGGATAATTCAGTTCCCAAGACTCAGATTCTTCATTTGTAAAATGATGTAAATAATAGTTTACTCATTGAGTAGCTGTGAAGATTAAATGAGACAATGCTTGTGCAGCTTCTACCACTCAAAGCAATAATTACAAATGAAATAGGTGAGTCCCTCTGGTGAAGCATAAATTGGAGTATCTAAAGTCCTGCTCTCTTAGCTTTATTCTTGTTCCCTTCCGGGCATGATTAATGGTTCAGAAGATGAATTTTAAATACTTTCTCCTCCTCATTCCCACATTAAATAGAGGTTTTACCTACAAATCAGAAAACAGTGGTTCAGATAAATGTTAAGTATTTTCCCTATTACATGCTAGATTCTTCCCTACTGTCTCATTAAGACATAGAATCAAGATCATTTCCTTGATTACAAGAGCCCACACATTAGAGCAGGTTTACCGTTACAGTACAATTAGGAGCTAACACTCAAAATGACTCCTGCCTCGCGGATAATGGTGGGTGGTATTTTAACTCTAACTCCTAATAAGTACTAAGGGAGGGGTAACATTTGCTATTGACAGGACTCCATGGAGCATCAGAGAGTCCAGGATTGTCTGCTCCCATTTTCCAATCTTAGGAGGTAACTCATGTGTCCTGAGGGCCAAAAAGAAACCCTGGTTTGGGATAGATGACAAGTTCCTGTTCTTTGTTACCTGAAAACATTCCTTTTCATTATCTAGAAGACTAACAACCAGAATGATTTCCAGAGTTAAGGTGCCCACATATTACTATCAGGGAAGGTTTTATGTGACAACATGGGCATTACACTAGGCAATTGCAAAATATTGTGTCTAGCATAGTGGATGCAGTTGTAGGTCAACCACTATGCTAGACATAGAGGCTGGGAAGTTCTTCTGGATACAGCTTGACTGCCTCATGCATCTGTGGTCTACCGGTGAGCAAGGAAACTCTTTTTCTAGGATGACAGAAGCAACTGAGTCATATGTTTCTCATCTTCCAGAAAGGCTATTCTGGACCTAATCACATCGTTTCCAAAAGCAATACATGCTATTGCCATCCCAGGATCCCTAAAAATCTCAACCAACAAATTATGGCTCCAGGCTCAAAACCTGGAATTTGCAATCTACATCAGTTTTAGATGCAGCTATTTGGATATACCTCCTTTCGCTCCAGACACCTGTGAAAGATGAGCTGTCTTTCTCCTAGACCCCAATAGGTAATTGAGAAACAGGAACAGACAAACTACATAAGGACTCCCATTTGGGGAGGGAGGTGGACAAAAGAATAGTGCAGTCACTGGTCCATGACAATTCAGAAATCCAGTGAGACAGGTGTTACCAGGCCTACCCATTCTAAGAACAGGGACCATTTTTTGATAAGGGCCTGGTTCTGATCCTTAGAAATCACTTCTCCAGCCCTTTGTTCTGAATGGATTTCAGCTCTAACTTTTGATATCCTCTCACCTCTAATATATCTTTAAGGATTTTTCCTAGTCTAGTTCTTGCTAAAAGAAACATAGGGACCCAAAGGTCTTTTCTCCTTTAACTGCCTCAGTCCCCTTACTTCTAAGCAGGCAGTGCTTTTGCTAGTATAATTCTCTTAAAAACTTGTGGCTTCCAGTGTATTTTGTTGTACGAATTCTGTTCACCAAAAGCTATACTCTCAAATTTTCTCTACTTTGATGAGGCATGTCAGGCTGCTGAAAAGGTCCCTTAAAGACTCTTAGAAACACTTTTTTTTTTTTCTAGTTGAGAGGGTCTAATAGACACTACCTGAATCCTTTCAGGTGTCTTTAAAAAGGGGTCTTATAGTCTATACCCTAGATTTAGTCATTGCCCCAGATCTTGTTTACTGAGAATATTTTATCAGTTGAAGAAACTAGATATGAAAAAAAAACCCAGTTTTTATTTTCCAACCCAGTTTCAGGCAGGTTGGGCATCTCTATTTCTGGGGTTTGTCTAGCTGTTGACTGCAGTAAGGGGGGCAACTGGGCAAGAGTATCACATGCTCCAGCAGGCCAACTCTGGTCTTGTTCACATGGCAGTTCAATTCCCACAGTTCTACGTGGGAATAGAAAGAATAAGGCCTCAGAACTGGTACATGGTCACTTCTTCCACATTCTAATGGCCACCTCAGATTCAAGGGGAAAGAGACTCTGCCTCCTCATGGAAGGAGTGAAGAGTAGTGGTCATTTTTGCAATCTGCCATAGGAATGATAACTAAACTGTTGGTTGGATTTCATGCAGCAACAGGCAACCTGGAATTGACTGCTACCATTTAGTGTTCTTTGTGAGCATCCCAAACACCATGAGAACCAGAAATAAACAGTGGTTGGCCAAAGCAAAGTTTCTGTTCCTACTATCTGTTAAGAATTCCCTCCATTGTCTCATTTAGTCTAAAACCCAGGATCATTTCCTTCCGGCAAGGAACAAAGGGCAGATCTTATATACTCTCTTGGGCATTAGAAATGGTAAATGCAAAATATCATGCACAGCATAACAGTTAAAAATAGACCCTCCCAAGACACTAATAATTGTGACTTTAGATTACTGGAGTCAAAAGTTTTCAGAGAGGAAACATAAAAAGATCTCCAAAGAAAGATTATAATCAGAATGGCTCAGATTTTCATATCTGCAGCAGATCTTGATATGGAATGGGCTTCAGGAAACATTTTCAAGAGATAAGAGCAAGGTGTAGAACATTATGTATAGTTAGCCACCATTTTGTTCAGAAAAATAAACGTTCACATACACATCTGCACATACGCATGAAGACAAATATGTATTCATATATATGCACACACACATATATGCACATTATACCCACATGCACATATGTTTGTTTCTTATTCCTATAAGATATTCAAAATAATGTGGGTTTTTTTTTTCCCTTTTTTTTTTTTTTTTTTTTGCGGTACGCGGGCCCGTCACCGCCGCAGCCCCTCCCGCCGTGGAGCACAGGCTCCGGACGCGCAGGCCCAGCGGCCATGGCCCACGGGCCCAGCCGCTCCGCGGCACTCGGGATCCTCCTGGACCATGGCACAAACCCACGTCCCCTAAACCAGCAGGCGTACCCTCAACCACTGCGCCACCAGAGAAGCCCCAAAATAATGTTTTAAATATTGGTAAAACTGGTAACCTCTGAGGAAAAATATGGGTGCATGTGGACTGAAGATGGAAGAAGCATACTTTTAAATATAAACCTTTTTATACTTGTTGATTTTGTATCAGGTCTAATTATTAACTCAAAAATTAATATAATATAAAAATAAATAACTTCCATCAAAATGATAAAGTCATATAAAATTGTGACACTCCTGGAGAACTGAGGTTATCTGGTGAATCCTTGCTCAGCTCTGCAGTTTGTCCTACAGCTTAACTTCAGTTAAATGACACAACCACTTTATGAGCCTCAGTGAGGTCCAATAATATTTTACCTAATAGCATTTACAATTCATGTTTCTTATAATTTATATTAAAACATGACAACCTTGTGTAATTTTCTGTTCTATCTACCACAAATTTATGTTTTGTTTTGCAATTGAGTAAACCAGATAGCACCTAGAACAGTGCCTGGACACTAAACAGAGGTGTGTAGAGTGAATGACTGAATGGAAATCGTCTCAATTGTTATTAGAAAAATCTGCTAAGCGTCTGACATTTTAGGCAGAGTTTGAAGCTGGTTAAGCTGTTAATATGCAGCTGTGCTCTCTTTAGAAGTGCACGTTATGAAAGTGCTCACCCTGTTTGAACAGTCCGGAAAGTAATGTTCTCACTCAGAGAGAAGCTGTTATTTGTATGTCTCGTCTCCTCTCCCTCAGTGGTTGCAGCAATACATATTTAGTCCTGAACTTATTTGTGATTAGATCCCAGACATCATTATTCCAACTAGCATCCATATCTCCAGAGAATAAGGGACAAGCTGCCTCATACTGCTACAACCTGAAAATTTCAGATTCTGAAGAGAAAACCTATACCAATTTGTCAAAAAATAATCTGACTTGTTTGTTAGAGCTGGAAATCATTTTCTTATACATTTATAATAGATGTCTATTTCTGATTCAATCTGAAAAAATATACCCCACCAGAATTTGTATGGAGGTTTAAGTAACATTAACTATTTTTAACTGATTAATGAATAAAAAAATATATTGCAAGAAATATATCTAAAAACTAATTAAATGTTCATCTGCTCTGTAACTGCTTTTCTGTGGGTGACATTTGTGATAATTAATTTTTCATTTCATAGAACACATAATTTTGTGAAAAGTTCTGAAAGCTATGTTCAAAAGTTATGGTTTGAGGGGAAAATAACCTTAAAATTGAAAATTGTCATTAATTCTAAAGTTGAAAAAGTTTTGTGTATTTGATCTTAAACCATCTCAAGTTTTCTATATATTTCAGTAGAGGAGAAATTCATATTGTAAAATTTCCCAAGCTGACATTAAAATAGGAGAACTAAAAATGTACATGCACATTCATTCATTTATTCAACAGCTACTTACAGTTAAGGATAGGCACTATATTCAGTGTTTGGGATTTTAAAATACATATGGCACATTAATTTTTCTTGAGTCTTGAAGCTTCATATATATGAAACAAAATGAATATAAGCAAGAATTTAAGCATTTTCTTTTTAAATCATGCAAATCTAAACTTCATATCCAAGACAATTCAAGCAAACTTTGCTCAGGAGTAAAACTACTGAACACACACTACTGCAATATTCCTAACTAGACTGATAAAATTCAAATCTATCCCATAGTCCACCTATTTTCCAGCAAGTCATTCATTAAACCCTTCATTCCAGAACTGTTTTAGGCCTTGGAGATACAGCAGTGAGTGAAACAGACACAAGTTGTCATCTTCATCCACTCTAATCTCCTAAAAGCCACAAATCTCCTAAGAGCCACAAAGCACAGAATTGATAAAGGAATTAAATTGAAAGCATGGGGCTTCCCTGGCTGGGTGAACTTGCACATTGCCCAGCACTAAGGGGAGGATGAATGAATGGTCAATGCGCCTTGCCAGTAACTTACTGGGCTATCAGTAAACTGGAGGTTACGATTAAGCCGTTGCTATGATTATCAGACTAAACTCCTCCCACTTCACACCTTTGCCCCATCGCTCATTCTCAACTCTCCAAATCACTTTATCACTTTATCTAAAGTAGTACTGTTCATCCCTACCACTCATCCCCTGCTTTGCCCCACCCAGGTTCACTTTTAATCACAAGCCCATGTTTACATCCTTCATAAGATATAAATTTTCACAATCTATATTTATCTTGAATTCCTGGTTAATCTCCATCTCCCCCAGGAGAAGGCAAACTCTGTGAGGGCAAGGAACTTATCTGTCTTGTTCACTGTTGCCAAGGACAGTCCCTGACATATAAAAGAATCTCAGTAAACAATGAATAAAGCAAACTATGAAACATTTTAGAGATGCACAGAATAGAGAGTGAAGAGGCCTGGAGGTCATGAGCAGAGAACTCAGCTGACATACACAGAATATATAAATCAGGTTAATGCTAATGCAGTGGAAAGGGAGATTATAATCTCTTGCTCTTAACACAGAAAAATATGTTGAACCCATAATAGTTTCTGCATATGACCCAACCTGATTATATATCCTACACTTAACTTCTGTGAGATTCTGCCTCTTTTCTTGCTCCATATAGATCTCGACATTAAACTGCTTATCTTTAGCTAATCTGGATGAGTCTCTCTCTGGGTCAAACAATGAAACCAATCTACTGGCAATACCTTATTTGATTCATGAGTTATTCCCTGAGAGACCTGTCACAATATCTGGGATACAAGTTAACTTTAAAAAATCCTCTCCTCAGAGAATTGACATTTACACCAGTAAGAAATGAAATTATTCCAGTTATGTGAAAAGGTTTACCCTAGTTCAGTAATTCAAAATCAATTCAGGCGATATTGATTATTTTGTGTGTGATCTGGAGTCATCAGAATATTTCCTGATAGTGATTTATATCACAATCATAAAACCACTATATCCAAGTTGGTTCCCAGTCATCAGCAAGAGAAAGCAATTTAATGAAATATAAAAAGCTTTTTGGCTACTCTGAGCTCAACTGAGTTATTCTCATCTGACAGCCAGGTCCAGTTATGAGACTTAAACTCTATGAGGAATTTGAAGGTTTATTATTTTAGAGATTACCTAACCTCTCAGGTGGCCACAAAGTGGCTGAAGATTACTCCATTTAGAGATAACAGGCTCTAATTTTTATATTTAGGTACTAGAAATGGAGTATTTTATCAAGTGCTCTACATTCTATTGGAACTTCTTAGCATCGACGGTACTGAGGGCTAAACATTCCACTCATAAAACACTGAAGCTATTTTTGGATTTACATAAACTTCAGGAAAATTTGCCATAAGTTTATTTCTTAAGGACAATTGGAGGATTTGTGAGACCTGTGACTTGCATATAATTTCAGAGATTATTATTATTATTATTTTTTTGTGGTACGCAGGCCTCTCACCGTTGTGGCCTCTCCTGTTGCGGAGCACAGGCTCCGGATGCGCAGGCCCAGCGGCCATGGCCCACGGGCCCAGTCACTCCACTGCATGTGGGATCTTCCCGGACCAGGGCACGAACCCGTGTCCCCTGCATCGGCAGGCAGACTCTCGACCACTGCGCCACCAGGGAAGCCCCAGAGATTAATTTTTATAAGCAAGTAATGTAGGTAAAGAAAATTGGGTTAGTATTTTCATTTCTAAAACTTACAGACCTTTCATAAATAATTGAAAAGAATGCTTTCGATTTAACAGTCTTATTTCTGGAGACCTGGTGTAATGAAATAAATGGTGAGCAAGTTGTTGGACATGTTGATTCTAGCTAGGGGCAGATGTGGCAGCTGTAACTGGGTGAAATGAGACTTCTTTCTCAAATATGGGCTTGGCAAGGAGATCTTCTCCTTCTGGCAGGCAAAGAAGCAATGTCCTCATCACCTCCCACACAAGTACACCAAACTACTTGCACTGGTCTTTTCTGATGTCACTACAGATGCCTCTTCCCTATCTCAGGCCAATTTTTTCACTTGGGTTCTGGATCCAGTCCACTCTTGCCTTCTTAGAAACAATGATTTTGTAATAATATTCTCCTCTATGAATTTTTCCTCTCAAAAACCCTATCCTCAAACAATTAACTTATATTTTATCTTAACAGAATTAAGCCAATAACACTTCAAATTATTTTAGAAATGTAAAAAGACTTATCCTACAAGTATCAGCATATAAATAACTAGCAGTATCTTCCATCCTAAAAACAAACAAAACCTCTCTTGGCCCAGTGGTGTGCATATAGTGTATGCTAGCAAATGTTGAATAACCAGTTTTCTAGGGGGTGTAGGAGAAGAAGGCTGGCTTAGTGCATTTTCCAAAGTCTATGACAGAGATACTCTCACCCTGGATGTTTTCAAGTTATCAGTATGATGTCACCGAACATGGAACTGGGAAGAAATGCAGAGTAGCACACTGTTACAGTCTTTCCAGCATACAAACATAGTAGATATAAATAACCTGAATGGCATACATAATGGAGGAATAGTTGTGTTCCCCCAAATTCATATATGGAAGTCCTAATCCCAGATGTGATGGTATTAGGAGCTGGGGCCTTTGTTGGGTAATTAGGTTTAGATGAGCTAATGAGGGTGGGGGCCCCCATGATTGGATTAGTGTCTTTTATGAAGAAGAAGAGAGATCAGAGCTCTCTTTCTCTGCCATGTAAGGACACAGTAAGAAGACTAGGAATAGGAGTAGGGGTCTCACCAGGAACCAAATCTGCCAGCACCTTGATGTTGGACTTTCCAACCTCTAGAACTGTGAAAAGTAAATGCCTATTTTTGTTTGTTTCACCTCATTATTATTGAAAAAAGATACTCTGTATGATTTCAAACTTTTTAAATTTAAGACATTTTATGGACTAACACATGGTTTATTCTGGAGAATGTTCCACGTGCACTTGAGGAACATGTGTATTCTGCTTTTGTCATCTATTTTTTTAATTGAGATATAATTCACATATAGCATTATATTAGTTTCAGTTGTACAACATTATGATTTTATATATATATATATATAAATGATCACCACAATAAGTCCAATAAACATCCATCATCACAAATAGTCATAATTATTTTTCTTGTAATGAAAGATTTTAAGATTTACTCTCTTAGCAACTTTCAAATATACAACACAGTATTGCTAAATATCTTCTGTTTAAGCCTCCTAGTCTATGGTATTTTGTTATAACAGCCCAAACTGATTAAGAGAGAATAGCTAACAGTAAACTACTGAAATATTAGGAATTGATGTGGTTTCTTACCTTTGTTTTTTTCTTCCTTTTTAATAACAGCTCCTTGAGATATCTACACATTCTCCATCAGTGATCTTACCCAGACCCACAGTTTAAAGACCATCTGTAGATTTATCATTCTCAAATCTCTATTTCTAGCCTTAATTTCCAAACCCAAATTTTCCCCACACTCCACAATCGTGTGCTGACTTCCTCATTTGTATATTTAACAGGCATCTGAAATTTAATATATTTAAAACAGAACTCTTATTTTTCTACAAAAAAAAATCTGCTCCTTTAAGGACACTATGTCCTTTAATTTTAAACTTATATTACTACATTGTTCTGAATTATTTAAACTGAAAATCTAGGCATCGTCCTTCATTTCTCTCTCCCTCACCTCCCAGATCCATGTAGAATAGATTCTATTTTCAAAACATTCATTCACTTCCTCTCATATTACCATCTTCATCCAATCTCTTGCTTAGAGCTTATGTATCCCTCTTTTCTCCCTGCCTCACCTCTTCTCCTTCTAAAATCTATTTTCCAAACCTTAAAATAATGAAACAATATATAATGTTTAAGTACTTATTGAGTGCCAGATATTGTTCCAAAGTACTTTAAAGTTTAAACTTACTGAATCTCACAGTGAACTTATGAGTTACTGTATTATTGTTATATCCGCTAAACTAGGAAACGAAATGCCTAGATGTTTAAACTTCATTGACCCATATCATATAGCTGAGAGAAAGTTAATGCATAGCTCATAGAGACCAGGATTCAACCCAAAGATGTCGAGCACCTGAGCATGAGCTGATAATCAGTATTTATCTGCCTTTGCGAAAAATCAGACCATCTCTGTCCTCTAACAGACCCTCATTCTCCATCCCCTGCCAAGTCCTCATTTTTTTCTTTTAATTAAATTCTAAACATTTTGTACTTGCTGTCAATGTTCTTAATTATCTACCAATGCTTACCTCTCTGTATTAATTTCCCATGACCAATTACACCAAACTGGGTATCTTAAAACAATAGAAATTTATTCTCTAGCAATTATGGAGGCCAGAAGTCCAGAATCAAGATGCTGGCAGGTCTACAACCCCTCTGAAGGCTCTAGGGGAAAATCCTTTGTTTCTTTCAGCTTCTGGTAGCTTTCAGCATTCTTAGGTTTCCTTGACTTGTAGCCACATCCCCTCAGTCTCTGCCTCTGTCTTTGTACTGCCTTCTCATCTTTCTCTTATGAAGATAATTATCATTGGTTTTAGAGTCTACCTGATAGAGTCTATCAGGATGATCTCATTCCAAGATTCATCCTTTGTATCTGCAAAGACCCTTTTTCCAAATAAGGTAACTTTCACAGGCTATAGGACTTTGGACTTGGACATATCTTCTTGGGGGCCACCATTCAACTCACTATACTCATTGGACTCATACTGTGCACTTAACCTTCTCCACCATTAGGCTCCAGGCACACTGGCTTTATTTCCAGTCTTAGGAAATAATAAGCTCACTCTCTACTTGGACTAGCACTACTCTCTTCTCAGAATGATTTTTCACAGAAACTTAAAGTCAGTCTGCTTTTCATCATTTAGATCCCAGATAAAATGTCACTCCCTCAGAAAGGCTCTCTTCCCATGCAACTGGGAGTAACCATTCTGTCACACCCTCACGTTACTTTGTTTAAATTCTCTACAAATCATTCACCCTCATCTGATATATTTGTTTGCTAATTTTTTATTTGCTTATTCATTCATTTATTAAAAAAAAAAACTTGTCCCTCACCCTCAAAAACAAACGTTTAATAAAAATGGTAACCTTGCTTGTCTTGCTTGCTTGGTGATTGCAGGGTATTCAAATGGTAATATGTGAAAAAAAATTAGTAAAGAAATTACTAAGTTAATAAATTTTGTGTTTTATGTGGAAGGGCAGAATTGTGTGCTCTTCCCATCAGAAGTAGAATAACAGTATAATATCTAGATAGTTTGTTAACATGGGATGGAAATCTGGTGAGGTTGCTTTCTGCATATATGAGAAGTTGTTTGCAAAAAGGTTTTCCTTTGTGACAGTGCCAGTTACTGATAAAATGATTACCTCTCTGCAACAGACTATGTTCTAGTGGAGGAATGAATGAAAAGCAGAATTTTTTCCTCCTCTATTGTTCATCTTGCAGATGCACAAGGGAGAATCAAAGGTAGTGAAATGGGGTTTAATCATGAGATCAGAGAAGAAATGTTCAAGATCTAGTTAAGTCATTTATGTATTCATATTATGTATGGATTAAATGTCTTTTTTTTTTTTTTAAAGTGGAAGGTTTGAGAACTTCATTGATCCCAGAGCCCCCCTCCCAAACCCCACTCTTCCATTCACTATAGCAAACCTGGGGCAGCTGCATGGAGCTAGTAAGTCAAGCAAGAGTATATTCCTTTTTCACAGTGCCTAGTACAGTGCCCTGCACAGAGTAAATGATTCCTAAAACAAAGTGTCTCCAAAGAGCTTACAAGGGAAATAATGCATAAGTATGTGTATTAACCTAAAAAAATAATCAGTTTTCTGAGAATTAGCATCCTCATTCATCCTAAAGAGGTCATAAACCAGGGATTAACCAGGGTTAGGGTTAGGGATGGGGTAGAGAGGGTTGCAGAAGCTGATAAGTATAACCATTAAAAATATTTTTTAAAGCCTGTAAGTTTATATTTGATAAAATATGGTTGATCATTTTGCCAAACAGATAGGAAAAAAACTATTAATTGAAGCTTTCACATCTGAGGGCACATGACTGTGGATACATACATATGTTTCTTCAAGATTTTTATGGAAACACTAAGAAGTGAAGAGGAATTAATAAGAGGAATATGATATGAAAGGCTTAGCAACCAAATTATGTTCTTGCGAAATAAAAGGAAGTCTCAAAAGAAAAAAAACCCAAAAAACACAGCAGGATGGAAGGGCCACTGCAGAATTCTGAAAAATATCAGTGACTGTGTCAAGAAATCATTAACCTATAATGATTATCTAAACGTTGTTGACTCAGTTTGGAACTGTTCGGGCATTCAGAAAATTAAAAAAAAAAAAAAGGTTTGACCATTCTAAGAAAAGCTATTAAGGAAAATAAAGAATCAAACTGAAAAATTCAGATGTTTGGTAGAATATCAGTAAATAAGGTAATAAAACATAATGATTACTATTCAAAGGAAAGTACTAAGTAGCAGATAGGTATGCAGAATCACACTGGAGATGAAACAGTGATGGAACAGGCACTTCTACAGAGAATACAGACATAGCATGGGCTCCCCCTGAGCATGTGGTGTTCAGTGCTGGCTGTGGAGGCACTCAGGGACTGGAGGTAGACATTTTTTAAACAGATAAGGTACTACGGGCAGCAATTAGAGTGATAAAAAGGGTTTGACTTACTTACAGAAAAAAAAAAAAAGAGCCCTGATTTGTAGCATTTGCCAATTTCTGTGGTGTAACTACTCCCACTACAGCTGATTTCAGGCTACCAAGGTGATCTCTCTCAGCACAGAGATGCACACTAGCACTCCATTATATAGAATTTCTTTCATACAGATACAATAGATATAAGTAACTTCAAAAGCATAGATGACAATAAAAGGTAAAATAATTAGGGGGAAAAAAAGGTTTTGACAAAGGAGCAGCCTATTGCATATGACGTGTTGACATCCTCTGTCTCAGAAATGAATCAGCATTTAGAAATTGCTGTCTTAGAGAACTTGGCAATGAGAAGGAGCCAGAAGGAGGTCAATCCAAGACTGAGTTGTGAACAAGTCTTGTAACATATGGTGAGAAAATCCAGTGTAAGGTAAATATCGATAATCTTTATTTTCTAGACAGACTTTATTAAAATATTATGAATATGGCAGATTTTGCTATTATAGTTTAAGTAAACTTGTCTCAAATCACGGTTTAGGTCATCATGATTTGTTATAACAATCATATTATAACAATTCTTTAAAAGTTATACTATTTTTTGGACAACAAATAATTTTTTTAGTACAGCTGACCCTTGAACAACACAGGGATTAGGGATGCCAACTCTCCAGCAGTGTAAAATCCACATATAACTACAAGTTGGCCCTCCCTATACATGGTTCCCCTGGATCGGCAGTTCCACATGTGCAGATTCAACCAACCACAGATCATGTATTAATAGTACTGTAGTATTTACTACTGGAAAAAACACATGTACAAGTGGACCCATGGAGTTCAAACCCCTGTTGTTCAAGGGTCAACTATATAATGTTTCTTTCCCTTCAAAACACATCAAATAAATATGTTGTAAAATTAATAATTCAACATTACGCTTTTAGGCAAAAACAATATGTACCAATTAACTTTATACTACTTTACTAAGTAGAAAAGTTCATAGGAACAAAAATTAAGTTGTGTTGCATATTTGAATGAACCCAAATGGCTTTCTATGTACACTTATACTAAGCAAGAGTAATTAAGAGCTAGCAACTTATATAACTTCCACATGTTTTGAAGTGCTTTTATTTTGGTTTTATTTTGACATAAAATTTTTCTTTTTCTGTGTTACAACTCTGTTTTAAATGTAGTTCGAAAGTACAGTAACCAAGAGCCCCAACTGGTTTTAAAAAATGGTGAGAACAGAGACCTTCAAGATGGCGAAGGAGTAAGACGCGGAGATCACCTTCCTCCCCAGAAATACATCTATATGGGGAACAACCCCTACAGATCACCTACTGAACACTGGCAAAAGACCTCAGACTTCCCAAAAGGCAAGAAACTCCCCACGTACCTGGGTAGGGCAAAAGAAAAAAAAAAAAAAAACAAAGACAAAAGAATAGGGATGGGACCTGCACCTCTGGGAGGGAGCTGTGAAGGAGGAAAAGTCTCCACACACTAGGAAGCCCCTTCACTGGCAGGGACGGGGGGTGGGGGTGGGTGAAGCTTTGGAGCCACGGAGGAGAGCGCAGCCACAGGGTTGCAGAGGGCAAAATGGAGAGATTCCCGCACAGAGGATCAGTGCTGACTAGCACTCACCAGCCTGAGCGGCTTGTCTGCTCACCCGCCACGACAGGTGAGGGCTGGGAGCTGAGGCTAGGGCTTCGGAAGTCAGATCCCAGGGAGAGGACTGGGGTTGGCTGCATGAATACAGCCTGAAGGGGGCTAGTGCACCACAGCTAACCAGGAGGGAGTCCAGGAAAAAGTCTGGAACTGCCTAAGAGGCAAGAGACCATTGTTTTGGGGTGCACGAGGAGAGGAGATTCAGAGCACCGCCTAAACAAGCTCCAGAGATGGATGTGAGCCACGGCTATCAGCGCAGACACCAGAGATGGGCATGAAATGCTAAGGCTGCTGCTGCAGCCACCAAGAAGCCTGTGTGCAAGCGCAGGTCACTATCCACACCTCCCCTCCTGGGAGTCTGTGCAGCCCGCCACTGCCAGGGTCCAGTGATCCAGGGACAACTTCCCCGGGAGAATGCATGGCGTGCCTCAGGCTGTTGCAACATCACGCCAGCCTCTGCCACCGCAGGCTTGCCCCACATTCCGTACCCCTCCTCTCCCCAGCCTGAGTGACCCAGAGCCCCCTAATCAGCTTCTCCTTTAACCCGGTCCTGTCTGAGCAAAGAACAGATGCCCTCAGGTGACCTACATGCAGAGGCGGGGCTAAATCCAAAGCTGAACCCCAGGAGCTGTGCGAACAAAGAAGAGAAAGGGAAATCTCTCCCAGCAGCCTCAGGAGCAGCGGATTAAATCTCCACAATCAACTTGATGTACCCTGCATCTGTGGAATACCTGAATAGACAACGAATCCTCCCAAAATTGAGGCGGTGGACTTTGGGAGCAACTGTAGACTTGGGGTTTGCTTTCTGCATCTAATTTGTTTCTGGTTCTATGCTTATCTTAGTTTAGTATTTAGAGTTTATTACTATTGGTAGATTTGTTTATTGATTTGGTTGCTTTCTTCCTTTATTTTTCTTAATATATAGATATATAAATATATTTTTTTCCTTTTTCTCTTTTTGTGAGTGTGTATGTGTATGCTTATTTGGGTGATTTTGTACAGCTTTCTTTTACCATTTGTCTTAGGGTTCTGTCTGTCCTTTTTTTTTTTTTTTAGTATAGTTTTTAGTGCTTGTTATCATTGGTGGATTTGTGTTTTTGGTTTGATTGCTCTCTTCTTTCCTTTTTTTCCATTTTTTTATTACTCTAAAATTTTTTTTTATTTGTAATAATTTTTAAAGTTTTTTTTTATTTTAGTAAGTTTATTTTATTTTTTCTTTCTTTCTTTCTTTTTTTCTCCCTTTTCTTCAGAGCTGTGTGGCTGACAGGGTCTTCGTGCTCCAGCCAGTGTCAGGCCTGTGCTTCTGAGGTGAGAGAACCGAGTTCAGGACATTGGTCCACCAGAGACCCCCTGGCTCCACGTAGCATCAAACAGTGAAAGCTCTCCCACAGATCTCCTTCTTAACGCTAAGACCCAGCTCTACTCAATGACCAGCAGGCTACAGTGCTGGACACCCTATGCCAAACAACTACCAAGACAGAAACACAACTCCATCCATTAGCAGAGAGGCTGCCTAAAATCATAATAAGTTCACAGAAACACCACCAGATGTGGTCCTGCTCACCAGAAAGACAAGATCCAGCCTCATCCACCAGAATACAGGCACTAGTTCCCTCCACCAGGAAGCCTACACAACACTGAACCGACCTTACCCACTGGGAGGAGACACCAAAAACAATGGGAACTACGAACCTGCAGCCTGCGAAATGGAGTCCCCAAACACAGTAAGTTAAGCAAAATGAGAAGACAGAAATACACAGCAGATGAAGGAGCAAGGTAAAAACCCACCAGACCAAACAAATGAAGAGGATGTAGGAAGTCTACCTGAAAAAGAATCCAGAGTAATGACAGTAAAGATGATCCAAAATCTTGGAAACAGAATGGAGAAAATACAAGAAGTGTTTAACAAGAACCTAGAAACAATGATGAACAACACAATAAATGAAATTAAAAATTCTCTAGAAGGAATCAATAGCAGAATAACTGAGGCAGAAGAACAGATAAGTGAAAGATGCAGTCCTCTTGGTCAGCTTTTTTAAAAAAATTTTAACATCGTTATTGCAGTATAATTGCTTTACAATGGTGTGTTAGTTTCTGCTTTATAACAAAGAGAATCAGCTATACATATACATATATCCCCATATCTCCTCCCTCTTGCATCTCCCTCCCACCCTCCCTATCCTATCCCTCTAGATGGTCACAAAGCACTGAGCTGATCTTCCTGTGCTATGTGGCTGCTTCCCACTAGCTATCTATTTTACATTTGGTAGTATATATAAGTCCATGCCACTCTCTCACTTAGTCCCAGCTTACCCTTCCCCCTCCCCATGTCCTTAAGCCCATTCTGTACATCTGTGTCTTTATTACTGTCCTGCCCCTAGGTTCTTCAGAACCATTTTTTTTTTTTTTTAGATTCCATATATATGTGTTAGCATATGGTATTTGTTTTTCTCTTTCAGACTTGCTTCACTCTGTATGACAGACTCTAGGTCCATCCACCTCACTACAAATAACTCACTTTTGTTTCTTTTTATGGTTGAGTAATATTCCATTGTATATATGTGCCACATCTTCTTTATCCATTCATCTGTTGATGGACACTTAGGTTGCTTCCATGTCCTGGCTATTGTAAATAGAGCTGCAATGAATATTGTGGTACATGATTCTCTTTAAATTATGGTTTTCTCAGGGCATATGCTCAGTAGTGGGAATGTTGGGTCATATGGTAGCTCGATTTTTAGTTTTTTGAGGAACCTCCATACTGTTCTCCATAGTGGCTGTACCAAATTACATTCCCACCAACAGTGAAAGAGGGTTCCCTTTTCTCCACACCCTCTCCAGCATTTATTGTTTGTAGATTTTTTGATGATGGCCATTCTGAGCGGTATGAGGTGATACCTCATTGTAGTTTTGATTTGTATTTCTCTAATGTTTAGTGATGTTCAGCATTCTTTCATGTGTTTGTTGGCAATCTGTATATGTTCTTTGGAGAAATGTCTATTTAGGTCTTCTGCCCATTTTTGGATTGGGTTGTTTTCTTTTATATTGAGCTGCATGAGCTGCTTGTAAATTTTGGAGATTAATCCTTTGTCTGTGGATTCACTTGCAAATATTTTCTCCCATTCTGAGGGTTGTCTTTTCCTCTTGTTTATGGTTTCCTTTGCTGTGCAAAAGCTTTTAAATTTCATTAGGGCCCCTGTTTATTTTCATTTTTATTTCCATTTCTCTAGGAGGTGGGTCAAAAAGGATCGTGCTGTGATTTATGCCATAGAGTGTTCTGCCTATGTTGTTTATATTAAAATCAAGACTTTTTTAAAAAAACACTAATTGTACTTTTCAGAAAGCATAATTATTTTATATCTATTTTTTTCTTCTGAAAATGCACATAAAATATCAATGAAGAAATACTACTTGACTTACGAAATCCAGCTTTTACAAAAGGCACCTTTTTAGAAATATACCATGTTGTGTAATTCAAAAATACCTTAAAGTTGGCTTGGAACATCAAAATCATCATACATAAAATAATCCTCTTTATGTTGTTGAGTGAGTCACAGATATAATTCCAATTGGAAAAAGTGAAGGACAAGTGATTTTTCTCAGTATAGCAAGTCATATTTTCATCATATACTTAGCCTATTATCTCGATGTAATCAATCCCATGGGGCATTTGAATTGGTTGGTCCAGTTGATATAGAATTGTTTGAAATGAATACATTTGAAGATATTATATTTCATAGTTTGAGGAATTTTGAAATGAAAGAGAAAACTCAAGTTCAGTGTTGTAGGAGAAAATCAGGATGTGACTTGAACTTACTGGATAGAGAACTAAGGTATATAATTGGCTTCCTTTCACTGCCATTTAAAAGAATATTTAATTTTTCTGGTTTTTGCTTTGGGGCTTAATTGTGTGTTAAAATTTCAATTATTTAATTTTGCTGTTTGAACTGGGAAGAGTAAGCAGTGTTGAAGGTGAAAAGAGTAGCTATTTAATGACAATACAGGGAGTATGAAAATTCATCTGCAATTATTTTTTCCCTACACTAATGCAAAGAGCACAGAAATGAATTTTTATAATTTAGTACCAGAGAAAATAGTTGTGGATAAGTCTATTAGTTTTGTATTGCTGTGTAACAAATGACCACAAACTTAGTGGTTATAATCAACACAAATTTATCATTTCAGTTTCCTTGGGTTTGGAGTCTGAGCACAGGCTCTCTCAGTCCACTGCTCAGTCTCACCAGGTTGAAATCAATTTGTCAACCAGGGCTGTGATCTCATCTAAAGCTTTAGGTTCTCTTCCAAGCTCACTGGCTGTTGGCAGAATTCAGTTCCTTGAAGCTATAGGACTGGGGCCCTCAGCCCCTAGAACTGTGACTGTTCCCTGTCTTGTGGCCCCCTCCACAACTTGGCAGTTTACTTCTTCAACACCAAGGTGAAATGGACTCTGTTATTTTGAATCTCTTCTGTCACTTACCTCTAGAGTTTTTTTTAGTGGACTCTCTGATTAGGTGAGGACCACCAGGATAATCTCTCTTTTGATTAGCTTACGGTCAATTGTTTAAGGACATTCATTATTTCTGCAAAATCCTTTCACTTTCTCCATGTAACCTTTTCATGGGAGTAATATTCCATCATATTCACACTGGGCCTACCGACACTTAAGAGAAGTAGATTATGCAGGGCATGTACACCAGGGGGCCAGAATCTAGAAGGCCAGTAGAGCACTGTGCCTACCACAAGAGCCTTCCCCAGGATGACTGCAATCTGTATCATTTTCAGCTTATGACATGTAGAAGGGATACTGCCAGGTGAAATTCGATACTATTTCAAGTTAATTACACGACAAACGGTATGTCTCTAAAAAATTAATACAAACAAGAAAATTCTTAGCAAACTTTATAATTACAGAAATATAAATTAACCACATTTTATTTAATCTAAAAATTTCAAAATGCACTGAAACATTACATACTTTATATTCTTGGTATAAAAATATAAATACTATTTTTATGAGAAGGTACTTCTGTGTTGTATCATATGCCTATTTTGAATTAGCCACATTATTAGTGAATTGAATTTTTGAGTTAGGTTCAGCAGTAAGACTGTTCCTATGTTTTGCCTTCATAGTGACATATTAGGAAAACTGTTTCATACTGGTAAACTTTCAGAATAGGGAGGAAGACAGAAAAATGACATTTACAATGCCCTCGAATTAGCCTGTTCCCAAAGTCATTTATCATTTCATCTTAGGCAGCTTACCTCCCATTTGTTGGAAATCAGTGGATGCAATTTTGCATCCTTTATTTGAAATATTCTGACTTCCATACTTCTGATTTGCACACAGTTTTAGAACCATAACTTTACATTTAAAATATCTTACTGCCTTGGATCTCAATGTAGAATATATTTTTATAAAATGAGAAGTAAATACATAATAAACAATAAAAATCGCACAAATTTTGAAATTATACAAAATGAAACTAACAATAATAATTAAGCCAATGATATATATAATCTTGAGAATTAGACATGTTCCCTGGCATCCATACACAAATAGAGCATTAGGGCTTCCTGTTCATGTGTTATATTATACAGAACATATAACTTCTTAGCTGCTCACTCCTTAAAGGCTTAAAAACAAAATATTAAAAAAAAGTTCAGTCTTTCCTTAAGAATATATAATAGTAATTTTAGAAAAAAGCTATTCCTAGCATCTATTCTATTTATTTCCTTTTACATTAATTTATGTAGTTTTAGGGACCCCTAACATCCCTATCAAGTCTAATGCAGACTTGTGCTATACCAGATCAGGTCCTCTTTTGGGGGGTCTTCCACAGGCCCATGACCCCTTTGTGATAGTATTTATTGAAATGCATATGAATTTATTGTAGGCTTTGATACTGTCTCAGCCCAGGCATTAGAATCAGACAGAGCTTAAAGGTGATCATTGTGGCTCAGACACTGTCCAGCCAGTGATCTTGGCCTGTGATTTAATCTCTCTGAAGGCAATTTCTTCAGCTTTAAAGTCAGATACTGCAGAAATGATCCATGAAAAATGATTAGCATAATGTCTGCGACAAATTATGATCTGAGCAAGTAGTAGTTAATACTGTCATTATTAGAATATGGGCATCTTATACTTTCTGATAATCAAAAGTGAATTTCTGGCTCCAATTTTGGCTCTTGCTTTATGAAGCACTGGAAGAGAATATAACAATGGTTTAAGCAAAACAGTACAAGAACTCATGCTCTTGCATAATGAGTTACTGGTTAAACAAATGAAAGGACTGTGTTTGTTTGACTGTCTGCATGTCAGTCCCATACTGACCATATTCTACCTTGTTTCTGAGATTTGGGAAAATGGGCATCATTTCAACACTTTATGTTAAGAGCTAGAAGAAAAATTACATTATGTCAACATGACTCACTCCCAATTTGGGACCATTTTATTTTGGTAGTATCTGTGGTTTCCTTTTAAACTTAAGGAAAAACAAACAAACAAAAACTCCCCAAAACAAAAAATACATGTAATTGAGGATTTGAGGCAATTTAGAAATCATCACTTCCAATTAAAAAAAAAAAAAATCCCTCTATCCAGGACAGAGATTATTTAAATTTTGCCAGATTTTAACTCCAGGGAATGTTGTTGACATTCTCAGCCTGCCGTGGTTCATCAGAACATGGTGTGTCTTTAGCAAAGACAGATGTCAGCCCGAACTTCTGCACTAAGTGCTTTGCATGTCTCCTGCCAAGCACTTGATGTTCTACACAGACATCAATGATCACTGTCATTTCTGTGCCAAAATTTCCTTTATGCAATAACACTTACAAATAGAGCTTCTTAAATCAGTATACTATGTTCTGGTCACCACCTTGGCTAGCTATTCTATATTTACTCAGTGAAACAATTTTTTAAAAAATACTGCTCCTTCATGATGTGAGACTGCTCATGTCCAACCAAAAGAAACAAATATATTATTGAGATAATGCTAGGAGAGTGGGCTGATTGAACCATTGACTCAGTCACTATGTTTTCGTTAGAGCCTACTCTGTTTACAGATGGTTTGAAGGAAACTGGAAAACAAATGGTTCTTGTCTTTTGTTTTGTTTTGTTTTTTGCGGTACGCGGGCCTCTCACTGTTGTGGCCTGTCCCGTTGCGGAGCCCAGGCTCCGGATGCGCAGGCTCAGCGGCCATGGCTCACGGGCCCAGCCGCTCCGTGGCATGTGGGATCTTCCCGGACCGGGGCACAAACCCGTGTCCCCTGCATCGGCAGGCGGACTCTCAACCACTGCGCCACCAGGGAAGCCCGGTTCTTGTCTTTGAGAAACTAAAAATTCTGTTCAGAAATTTATAATCTAGTGTCTATAGAAAACACTATTTTAAAAATCAATGCCCGGGACTTCCCTGGTGGCACAGTGGTTAAGAATCTGCCTGCCAATGCAGGGGACACGGGTTCGAGCACTAGTCTGGGAAGATCCCACATGCCATGGAGCAACTAAACCCGTGTGCCATAACTACTGAGCCTGTGCTCTAGAGCCTGGGAGCCACAGCTACTGAGCCCACGTGCCACAACTACTGAAGCCTGCGTGCCTAGAGCCCATGCTCTGCAACAAGAGAAGCCACCACAATGAGAAGCCCGCACACCACAGCGAAGAGTAGCCCTTGCTCACCACAACTAGAGAAAGCCCGCGAGCAGCAACAAAGACCCAACACAGCCAAAAAAAAATAATAAATAAATTTATTAAAAAAACAAATCAATGCCCACCATCCAAATTATCCTATTTTTGTTTAAATTGCATTCTTGTTCCTTCACTCCTCAGGCTGTATTCTTAACTCTTTCCAGTTATATGACCTTAGTCAGTTCGTTAACCCATTTAAATTTCAGTTTCCTTGTTTGTAAAACAAATATTAATGTAGAGAACTCCAGAATTTTTCTAGGGAAAAATATGATGACTGTAAAACATCGCTATCTAGTAGAGACAAAGAGCTAAATAAGCACTAGGAATCAGAATAATAATTATGGTTTTCTGAATAATAATCACAACGATAAAAAATTACAATGATAGTTTTTTGTTAGTTGTTCATGATTGAATTTCACTGTAATGCTGACATTTTAAAACAAACATTACATATAATCATAGTCACAGAATAACAGAATCTTGGTGTTTGAACATGGGAGATCAAATACTACAACACTAGTAGTTTCACAGATGAAGATACTGAAGTCTGGAAAGGCCATGCGACTTGCTTGTTAGGGGTGGGGAGCCTAGATCTTCTTCTACATCATTCTGCATTACAATTACTGAACACTTACTAGGTTTAAGTAACGCACTAAAGGTACCAACATTATTTCATTTAATTTTCACAGCAATCTTAACGATGCCTGCCTGTAATGGCTACTATCTCTATTTCTATCCATGTGGAAACTGCGGTTTCTCTGCTCTGATTGGCAGATCCTGGATGTGAACATAATAACCTAACTCTAGTACCCAAATATATAACCACTTTGTCATGTGGATGAGTTTGTACATATGTCTGTCTCTCGGTGTGTGTGTTTAATTACACAAATGGAACATATGAGTTAAAAACACGTATGTGGTGATTTTTATAGATTTTCATTGTTTTTTTACCCCTCTTTCTTAGGCTTTAAAGAGTATATATTTTAACTTATTAAAATCTTTTACAATGTCCATTTGCAATAATGGTTCAGAATATGAGAAATTAGATGAGTTAGGGGCAAGAATTCAGAAATATTCACTGTTCAGATGACCTTCAAGTTAATATCTTTAAAACAAGAAGCAAAAGAAAATTGACATAAATAAATAAATCTGGGATAGTATGCAGTAGGACGAAGTTCATGTTCTTTAAGAATAAGAGGAAGAAAAAATACAACAAAAAGAAAAACTACAAAAATACAACAAAAAACAAGAAATGATACAGACATGCAATGGGAAAAGAGTGGTTTCCTCTACACAGCAGGTTAAATATATTGTAAAAATAGTATTTTAACAAAAGTTGAATATGGTGTAGTAACATTTTGACAAGGATGTAACAGATGAGTTCAATGTTAAACACTCTACATTTTTAGTCTACATGAGTCAATCACTAATGGCAAAGATTGGAAGAGAATCCTCTATGGAGCTTATGAGTTTCTGAACATCTTGCAAATAGAAGCACTGAGTGCAATTTTTCCAGAATATCTTTTCAAGGCGATATTTTGTAGCAAAAAGCATTGGAAGATAGAGGTAGATTGTACCTCTACCTCCCTCTGGTGTAAAAGATTCAGGTTCCTTAAACTCAGATTTCCTCTCCTGTAACACAATCCACCATATGTGCAGGTGTCACCTACCCTTTTTCCATCACTCTGGGAATTTGGACTTGCAGAATGGACACCAACTATGCTCATGCTCAATGCTGCTTGCTGTGTTGAGAGAAATAAATGCTTCTGCCCCTGCATCCAAGCATCTCATGTCTTCTACCAACATTCAAGAAGTTGAGAATTTTTAGCTCGCAAGTAGAGTAAGATGTCAGACTTTTTCACCATTCTTGACACTGAGGTTCTCAAATTATGTTAACTGACTGATGTGTGGGCACCTTTGGGCCTAACTATATTAGGCACTTATTTTCTCCACAAAACAAGTTTTGTAGTGGGAGACGGGTTTCTCAGTTATCCTTAATATTCTTTACATTTTCTCCTTTACAGGGACATTTATTTGAATATATTTTTAAAGGCCTCTGCTTTCATTCTCCTTCCATTATGTAACTTCACTTTTGTTCCCTCTTCTGAGTTTTGCTTTTATTATAGAATAATATTCAGATACTTATTATGCTACATAGGAGAAACTATCAGTTTGGGTATGGATTCCTTCACACTGTTTTCATATATAAGCATTCTTAAAAGTCTCACATCTGCATTATAATAATTTTCACTTTTTGTGACACTAAACAGTTTTTAGTTCCTACACAGACAAAAAACCTAAAATGATTTCTTCATACTCATTCAGAAAAGTTGAAAGAAAATTAACCTTTGTCAAAATCCTAGCTATATACCAGTCTAGGTCAGTAGCTACTAGATGTGGAAGGTATATCTGGAGGGCATGAAAGTCAGGAAAGGAAGAAACTGCTGAAATTTTGCCTAGTCTTGTCACTGCATTTGAGTATCTATTTGTTTTTCATGATCATGAACATAATGAACTATTTTCTCTCGAAGTTGAAGAAAATTTATATGGTACTGAGGTTAAAACTTTCTTAGCGAATAAAATTTCATCTGGTGAAACTGTAAGTTATTAAATGAGTGGCTAAAATTGCATGTTTTTCTATATGATTGGCTAAATGTCATCAGTAAACATTTATTGAACATCATTTTTAACATGCTTTATGCTAAGCATTAGATAATAAGTTAAAAAGAAAAATAATTAAGCCAGCATGTTTCTCAGTCAACTACAAGAGAAAAACAAAGGTTAGCCAAACCAATCATAGAATGTTTAACATGAAAAATGTTAAGCCTGGAGTGACTTTTAGGACATTCCATTCTAGGAGTATCTCTGCTCACAAAATGAAATGAAATATATACGTCTCTATCTTTGAGTATCCAAGATACATCTGTATCTTCTGAGTATTCAAATTACTTAATACTTCTGTACTCTAAAAAATGTGCTTTTAGCATATGTAGTACTGACTCAAATAAGTCATCACAGCAGTATTTCATGATTTAAGAAGGCACATTTAGACTCCATGTACCTTATTGTTCATGATCATTTTACAAAGGTTGCTGTTGTCCAATCTATTAAGTGATGTTTCTAGGCAACCTGGTAAAATAAGTGACAAAGGGGATGGCAGCTGTCTGTTTTAGAAACTATATATTCAAAATTTATTTTAAGAGCCATTTAGCAGCATATATGTATAAAATAATTAATACATTTAATTTTACCTATATACAGGTTATAAATACAATTTTAGAAAACCCTACACATCTAAATATAGTAGTTAATGATAGTAAATCTCAATAGTCTCAAAATATATCATTATATCTATTACACCTTCACATAATATGTATTTGATTATTCTAATGTATTGTTAATACTGATTGACCAACACCTTGATTATTACGAATTAGAGACACTTTTGGTTGTATCCAATCACTACAGTTTTCACCTACTGTTTAATCCTGAAATGGACACGAGATGGACACAAATATACACAAGAAGTAAATGTGGAAACAGGGCTTTTTCTAATGTTTTTATAGAACAGAGTAGCCATTTAGAATCAATGAAGGTGGATACAAATATATCTGCTATCTTATGAATACGTCAATGATTCAAATGTAATTAACCCAAAAGTATACAAGAAAGAACTAGATAAGTACTTTATAAGCCCAGAATATAGAAAACTGTTCTAACAATGATACCACATGAAGAACCAAAGTTGATCATTTTACCAAGCGATGAATAAATTTGACTAAAATACAGACATATACACCAAACAAACAAATGTCAAAGATCATACGTAAGCAAAGGCAAAAACCAAAAACAAACTGGTAAAAATTTGCAATTCATATTATATAAAAAGGCCTAATGTCTCTAATATATATTTAGGCAAGTTTGGATTTCTCAATCAAACACCATACAATAAGCTAAATCAAAAACCAAAATCAAACTGGTAAACATGTACATTTCATGTTATATATGAAGGGCTATTTTTCCTAATATATTTAGGTAAATTTGAATTTCTCAATATAAATTTATAAACAAGAAAGGGACATACCATGCAATAAAACTGAGCAAAAGATGTAAACAGAGAATTCACTGCCAAAGAAACAGCAATAGCTCTAAAGCACATTATAGATGCTCTACTTTACCCAAGGGGAAAGCACATGCAAATTTCACTTAGGACTCATTTTCTCATCCACCAAACTTACTAATATTTTGCTATTTCTTTTCATTCCCTGAAAGTCTGAATTTCCTAGGATGTATACATGTTGGGGTCATCAGTGGGGGAGTTGTAGGGTGGAGGTATGGAAATACATGATGCTAATTCCAATCTCCTTTTTAGGATTAGTCATTAGAGAGCAAAGTTTCTACTGTGGTCATTTTTGAACCACTGTAACGTTAGTACATCGTTTGCAACATATGAGGCACTTAAAAAACATATGTTGAATAACCACAGTGGTGGCAATTTTTATGAGAACATACAATAAAGGGCCATGATGCCCACAGAGGTGCCTTGTCGAGGGGTCCAAGATGTCATTAATTCTGCTCTGTTTTCTCGCTAGGAATTATGGAGAGTGGGTTGCATGTAGAGGTAGGACTTAGCAGGAGCAAACAGATTACAGATGCACAAGTTCAAATGTCAGTATCATTTGAGAGATTCTAATCAACTGGAAGGGACCTTGAGTTCAATGATTCAAATCTCAGGAGTGAGTAGCATGTTGGATGATATCTGAAATACAATTGACAAGAAACAATTGCAGGAGAAAAATAAAACAAAATAATGAAAGAAAATTAGAACCTTCTGAAAATGTGATGACATACCTTCAACCATTTAAAAAAGTCATAATGGAAGCTGCTATTCTTACCTGAGAGATCATGTGTTCCCTAATGACTTAAAAGCGTGAAGATTTGAGTTCCTGCCAATATATGAAAAATTTCCTTAAAGGAGAGTTCACTCTTTATAAATAAAGTCTATTTCCCTTTTCTGAGTTAAAAACAAGTGTTTTTCTCATATGCTTTTAAAACGTTGCAAAGTAGATTTTATTTTCTCTTTTTCTTTTTTTTTTTTTTGTATTTGCTGGTTACCTTGCATACTCTGGGGTTCTGTATCCTTCAAAGACTGTAAACTACTTTCCCTGCTCTGTTAAATAAAGTCTTTAGGATTTGGTTAATTGTTGCCTTTTAGGTCCATAATTCTTCTTCAGGTCACAGAAGTTCTTCTGTAAAGAATATTTATGACTGAGTAGATTTCAAACTTAGGACTTGGAAATCTAAATTTACCAGACAGAAATCATCTTTCAGAAGCTTATAGAACCATGAATCCTTTAAAATATTTTCGTAAAATTTGGGGTAAGCTCTCTATGCCACATTGCCTTTCTTTTTTTAAAAATATTTATTTATTTATTTTCTTTTTATCTTTTTGGCTGTGTTGGGTCTTAGCTGCAGCACACGGGATCTTTGTTGAGGCCTGTGGGATTTTTCGTTGCAGCACGGGGTCTTCGTTGTGGGGCACGGGCTTCTCGCTGGTTGTGGCGTGTGGGTTTTCTCTCTCTAGTTGTGGCATGCAGGCACCAGGAGGCGTGGGCTCTGTAGTCTGCAGCACGCAGGCTCTCTGGTTGAGACGCGCAAGCTCAGCAATTGTGGCACACAGGCTTAGTTGCCCCACAGCATGTGGGATCTCAGTTCCCTGACCAGGGATTGAACCTGTGTCCCCTGCATTGGAAGGTGGATTCTTCACCACTGGACCACCAGGGAAGTCCTGCCACGTTGCTTTTGAATAGTCTGGTTTTCTGTGGCTCAAGAGGGAAAAATAGTTGTAAATATAAGTATAGAAAGGTAGAAAGAAGCAGAGGTCACCTCCTTCCCAATATGTGTGTACAGAATGGATTGAAAGACAAGTCCAGGAATCACTGATGCCTGCCAATCTGTAGCTAATTTTTGAGCAAAGGTGTTCTAAACCCCACGCACCATCCATCACACCTTCCTCTCCTGCCATTTTTCTGTAAACTGCTCTTGTGGTATTCCCTTTAAAGAAGGCACAGCTCTCTTCTTCCCTAGTCCAGGGAAAGTGGGCTAGAGAGTGCTTCATTCGCTGAAAGAGACTTGAATTCTTTCTAACCAAAATGCTCATTGAGGATAAAATCAAAGCACTCAAAATATTATTTGTAGAAGTAACTCATCTAAGGTTTCTTTCTTGAGGACTGCAAAATTTTCAGTTGCTTTAATTAAGCCCATTTTGTTCAACAGTTAGGAGAAACGGGGTTTCTTTTCTGAGGCTGATGAGGTCATGTTTCTGTGTTGATGATAAGCTTCATAGCTGGAAATCATTTCCATGTTTTTCTTGCTTGGGATCTTAGCAAATTGTCCCTCTGGATTGATAGGAGGTTGTTATATGTTGTTGAAGGATAGTTTGTATGAGGTATGAGTTAGAACTTCAACTATGGTATTCAGAATTCATCCTTGCCATATGGAGCAGTGTTATAAAATATATTGACCTATATCACTGGATGTACATCATTTCAGAAACTGATCTCCCCCTTCTGTTTGTGTTTAAAATATTGGGAGGAACATTCCTCATCTCCTTCTATATTACCATCCATACTTTTAGATTTTATTCTTACCTGTATCTTAATATATACATTTTAC
Source organism: Monodon monoceros (assembly GCF_005190385.1). Classification (NCBI taxonomy): domain Eukaryota; kingdom Metazoa; phylum Chordata; class Mammalia; order Artiodactyla; family Monodontidae; genus Monodon; species Monodon monoceros. The sequence goes on from NW_021703768.1 coordinate 67,611,142, forward strand.
ACACATGCTTCCTTAACATGTACATACACATATATGTGAGTATATATAATAAGAAAAATATCCAGAAAATATGTAAAAAATAAATACAATGCATGCATTTACTGATTTAGAACATATATTAAATGTAAAACACATCTGTATCCAAACTTCAGAACAAGTCAAGATACTAAAAAACTGAAAAAACGTAGTATTTCTCTTCTTTTTTTAAACACCCAAAGAATTAAGGAACAACTGCTGTGTTCAGAGTACTTTTCCTTCTTTATAAAAAGCTTTATGAAAGGCCAAGACACAAAGATGAAAACTGTTTGATTCTATGTAAATGATTGTCCTGTGGGGAGCAAAGTCTTCTCCAAACCCAAAGCCCTAGATATCTGTCCGCGTTAGAAAACTCCTACAGGTTGGCTCTAGAGAAGCAAAGCTTCTGAAGGCTGCAAGAGTCTCCTTGAAGTAGAGGAAATGATTCTCTTCTGAATCATCTTCTTAGAATTTTTTGTTCTCATTTTTTTCCTTCAACTTCCCTAATTTTGGCACTTTTAGCCACTTTAAGAACATGTTTGCTTGTGTGCAAACTGCCTGCCCAAGCCCTAATAAGAATGCAAGGATTAACACATTAGGGACACTAAAATCTTTCTCTTTAGTAGGGCTTAGAAACTGTATCTATTTAAATTGTTGTCATTTCAACTGCTCTGAGAAACATACATCTTGATATAACTACCAGAACTCTATTCTAGAACGGTTAGATTAAAAATAAAGCAACTCTGTGGGAAAAAAAAAAAAATTGCAAGAAGAGATTAATGAATTATGACTCAGAAAAGAAAAAAAAAAGAAAAGCAGAACTGAAAAATTATGAGCTGGTTCTTTTAGGAAAACTAAAAAAATGGTGAAATCACTGGAAAATATATTTAAGAAACCAAAAATTACAACGTAAAATTAGAAATATCAAAGGCAATATAGCAAGAGATGTAAAGCTTTTTCTAAAAGAGATTATTATATATTTAGATTTAACTTCTGGGACTGATAAGCCTTGTTAGTTTGTTTTATATTTATCCTAGATCAAACACAGCAAGTCTGAAATGAAAGAGAGGAAGGAGAATCAGAGTTGTTACAGGAGAGTCACCAGAGAGGTAGGTACAGACCAACACATAGGCAATGTCCCTGCCAAGGGAAGATGATGACAACCTAGTGCTCTGCTTGATAAGATGCGACAGCTAGGAAAGGAAGCTACTCTCTTGGGTATACATTTTGGTAGGTGGGGGCTAGACAATTAGCAGGAAATTCCAATGCAGTGGGATAAGCATTACATTGGTGGTGGGTGGAGAGGAGGAGAGGGAGCTGGGAACAAGGAGCAATTAAAACGGTTCTGCTCACAGTTGCCTGTGATGGCACAGGAGCCAGGGAAGGATGAGATATGAGACTTGAAGAAGTAAGCAGAGCCTAAAGATTGGGATTGACATGTATACACTGATATGTATAAAACTGATGACTAATAAGAACCTGCTGTATAAAAAAATAAATAAAATTTAAAAATTAAAAAAAAATGGAATGTAGGAATAGTCCTACTGAGGACTGTTGAGAGGATTAAATGAGATGGTAAATTTAAATGGCCTAATCTAGTGCCTACCATGTAGTAACACTCAATAAAGATTAGCTAGTATTACCTAATACTTATACATCATGAGCCATGAGTAATTAGGGATGTATAATTGATACCAATCTTTTCCTGTCAAAACAAAAAAGAAAACTCCCTTCCTTGTTCGCAATTTTTGTTTTCCTCCATGCGCACTTACCCTATACTGTTTTGGATTTTCCTGTTTATTTCACTTCAGCTTAATAAACACTTATTTGAACAGCATTGGGAATACTCAGTTATAGAGTTTATGACACTGAGTAGAGCAGATGGAAAACTGTGCACACTCCCTTAAATCAATTTTTAATAACTGTGCTTAAAAAGTCAAAGCAAGTGTAGACATAGACATAGAGAATGGACTTGAGGACACAGGGAGGGGGAATGGTAAGCTAAGATGAAGTGAGAGAGTGGCATGGACATATATACACTACCAAATGTGAAATAGATAGCTAGTGGGAAGCAGCCACATAGCATAGGGAGATCAGCTCGGTGCTTTGTGACCGCCTAGAGGGGTGGGATAGGGAGGGTGAGAGGGAGATGCAAGAGAGAGGGTATATGGGGATATATGTGTACATATAGCTGATTCACTTTGTTATACAGCAGCAACTAACACACCATTGTAAAGCAATTATACTACAATAAAGATGTTAAAAAAAAAGTCAAAGCAAAACAAAATATTCATTCACCCTTGAAAAGTGCAAGAACCAAGTACACCTTGAACTGTGCATACATATTTAATAACTGATTTGAAATCAGAATGTCCTTATGCCTCCCCAGCCTATAGGTCCAATCAGGTCACACTAATATAAATTCCCAAATGTTGCTGGCTTGTTTTTCACATAATTTGAGGAAATCAATGTCTACTTCAAAACTCTCCCAGTTGTTTCTGGAAGTCTCTAGAATTTGTCTAAGGGGAATCAGAAAGAAATCCGCTCTGGTTCTGTGTTCTTTTGCAGAACTGCATGCCAGTGACTGGTGATGGTCACTGCTATTCCTTCAGTGTCAATACCTCTCTTCCCATGGCAGATACTCTGAACGCTGAGCTGCCAAAGCTGTTCAGATACCTGGAGCAGAGAGTGGGACCATTTTCAAATTGTACATATTGGACATGGTATGCTAAAGCTGGTCCAGCCAAAGGACAAAACGAGAACAAGGCCAGCAAGGAAAAAGTTCATTATACTCACAGGTCCCAGAGAAGGGAGTAAATGTATGTGCCTCAGGGCCACCCGGGATGACACCAGCATAGGTCAAGAGGCAGAAGGGAAGGAGCAGGGGGAACTTAGGCCATGGCCTTTACTGGGGGTTCTGTAGGAAGATTAAGGCAAGGCAGGGTCAACAGTTTAGGACTGGCTAATATGAATAATTCCAGTTGGCTTGGGCTAGATGGTCTCTAGTTGCCTGGTAACTGGCCCTAGGATGATGAAGGCAGAGGAATATCACCTCCTGCGGTGCATAGGCCAGGGAGAGAAGATATGGCTCTAGACTGGTTAATTTGCATATCAAAGGCATGTTCCCCACTGGGCCCGTCGTCGCTATATCTAAGAATTGCTTAACCGGGAGGGACAGTCTCTTCCCAGTAAGAAAGCTTGGTTTTTTTTGTTTGTTTTAATTTTTGTTTGTGCTTTATGATGTTAAAACATCATAATATACAGAAAATAAAAAACTACATACCATATAGTCAGAGAAGGACCACTTCTCAACTCTGGATTATATATGTCAGCATATGGGGTCTGAATCAACACTGTTTGTGTCAAAACTTCAAAATGTCTGTTCTGAAAACAGTTGTTTTAGCTTCTGCCCTTAACCCTTCCCCCTGTGTTAGTCCAAGCTTAGATATGTTAAACTCTCAGAATACAAAGGGTTTAATTTATGTCTCTTTCTTCTCAAACTTTCTAAGGAAGCCTAGCTTTACTGATTCCAAGATAGTTGTCTGGCAATTCTTTCACTAGAAAAGAGGAAAAAAATACAACTTTACTCTCTGGCAGGGCAGCCTTTGTTCGAGTACTTGTTATACTAGCACACCCTGAATACCAGTTGAGCCTCAGTCTCAACTCTGACTAAATATTTATCACTGTTATCAACATAGCTTTAGAGTTCGACCAACAGAGCCGGAAGAAGTCACAAGATACGTGTGAAATCCAATGGGAGGTGATCTTAATCAGTGTAAAAGTTGTGGACTTGCAACATAGGAAAACATGTGTGGAAAGTAATATAGCGTTCTTGCTAGCTACATGAGGCAAAAGAATTCAAAATTATATGAAAGAATATATAAGGGTGTGAATTGTACAAGGGAAAGGAGTCTTTAGATGGTGAGAAAGCATTAACATATTCTCAAAGCCAACTAAGTTAAAAAAAAAAAAAAAGAGGTCTAAATAATTAACAAAAAATGACACCTATAATCTGGGAATGAGCTTGAAGATTCAAATGAAAATACGGTAATATGTAAATCAACTCTGAGGGACAGAAGCTGAAAGATCAACCCTTTGGTATCACACAGAATCCTCCTTATTGTAAAAATAAATAGCAGTCAGCCTGGGGTCAGGTGGAGGTGGGGAGGCAACAGCTACTAATTTCCTGCTAAGCACCTCTTGCTGTATATAACCCACGACAGCTGTGACTGAGAGTCCAGTTTATGTGGGATGGTGTTACTGTTCTTTAACGAGTCTTTTAAACGTAAAAGGTTTAGAATTAGGCTCAGAAATAACTAATGGAGTACATTTGTGATGATGAAGACAGTTTGGCACATTTAAGTATCCCAAAGCTTACTCTTCTGATCCAAATGTAAAATATGTAAATAAGTAATTATTACAGATTTGTAATTTTATTTGAAAAATTAAAGATGATTTTGTTGTTAATAGTACAAAAATATTTAAGAATCATAAAGAGGTAATATTTATAAGTATAATTTATTTGATACCTAAACATTTCTGGAAGACTTGAGAAGATTGTTTTTTATTTAGAATAAAGAAAAATTTGAATAGATTTTATTCAGAAATACAGATAAAATATTAATGAAATAAAATTAACCAAGCTATATTTAAGGCTACCTTAAAGATGATAAAGTTTATTAGAATTATATATTAAAATACACTAGATTTAAAATTAAAGTTGACTAGATTCATAAACTAGATTTACAAATTTCCAATGATAATAATTCTAATATGGATTTTAAAAACTAAATTCAAGTGGTCTTTTTACTGTACCTGAACACTGAAACAACTTACTGTGAAAAATATATACCTAGTAAAATATTCTAATAAAAAAGAGGTAAGTAAGATTAATCTCATATAGTTTGGCAAGCTGATGAAAAGACACCTGTTTTTAGAAGTCTACTTTGTGAGAATTTTCTCTCTCGATCATCAAAAACTTAGTGATATACATTATTTAAGAGACTTGTTTTTACAATTAACAGGTAACAAATTTTTAATGTACGTAAAATACTTTCAAATAACAGCTTGGGAGATTTTCTTTTTTAAAGTATGCTTGTTTAAGTGAACTCTAAGGACTTCCTAAAGATTTATTTTCTGAGGTTGGAGGAAATGTTGATTATATTTTTCCTCATTGCATCTCATAGTATTTTATCCCTTTTTTAAAATGTTTTATCTACTTTCAGACTTGACTAACATTAGAGAACAAAGGATTATTAAATGGTAGTGCCTTTGTAATAACACTATTGACTTGGGAATAATTTCTGCCATGACACTGATTTGTGCTCTCAGATTCAATTATATCTCTGACCCCTTGGGCTACAACCCCTCTCAGCAAAGGATCTGTGTTGACCTTTACTCTATTATGTCCATTATGGATACAAAAAGCAAATTGCCCAAAGCACAAAATCAGAATTGTTTGGTAAGAATATAGGAAGAATAGCCAACATTTCAAGGTAAATTTATGCATGCTCTAAAATTAAATATACATTTAAAGCATAAAATAGCAGTTATTGCATCACTACAGCAATGAGGAGGTATTTAAAAATTATTACCATAATGTAAAATAAGTCACCCCAGTATTTACTGAACTTTTATTTTCATACTGAACAAATAGATGAAGTTACCTTAAACTCTTAAGAGCTGCCTAAGATAAAGACAGAAACTCTGATACCACCAGCCGGCAATGGGCTCACGGAACAGAGTTTATCATGTCAGTTGAGACCATTCTAAGCTAGCTAGCCCCCAGTCAAGGAGTTAGGTGACCACTTACAGATCAGCCAAACCTGGCCTGTATCAGAATTGCCTAATCAACCCATAGACTTTGGAGAAGTAATAAAAGTAATAATGATTTAAAGCCACTAAGTTTGGGGAAACTTGTCATACTGATAACTAATTAATATAAAACCCACAGCTAAGTATTTAAAGTCATTAAGTTAAGCTAGCTGTTAAAGAAAATGTTTTATCTTCTTACCATTATAATAATTTGGAGGGCCAGACTTAAGTTTAGAATTCTCAAACTTTTTGTTGTTCAAGGGTATAACTTAGAGGCAAGGGGAGAGCCTGCCTCCTGGCTCTATCCCCAGCCAGGGCTCTGTCCCCACCTTCTCTTACCACTCTCAGCTCCCGTTTTCTTCATCAACAACCTAATGCACACATAAGTGGATACTTCATTCCTATCTATACCAGGGCATCTATTATACAAAAGTGTGCCCATGCAGATATGGCAGATGTGGTCAATCACTGAAAGGGGAGACCCAGGAAAGTGGTCTTACAGGCTTTACAAGGAGATTTGGGGCTACTGGGCAGAGATTTTCAGGGGACAAAGCACCCTAAGCCTGATCTAGACAGTGGAGGAGGGCACAAACTCCAGAAGAGCTTATCACTTTGCCCCTGCAGATCCTTTACCTCATAAGAAGAAAATTCAAAATTATGGAGTCCAGGACAAGCCCTTCTCTGGACCAGATCTAAGGAGGCTACTGACTATAAGATCAAGAGGACCTGACTGAAAACAACAATTGTGGTCCAGTAAAAAAACAGAACTTTTCTCTCCCACTTCTTCCTGTTAATTATAACAGAAAGTTTTGAAAATTAGATAGGACATAAACTCTACAATTAAGTTACACTGAAGAAAGATTCAAATAGTGCTTGAACTAATTTAAACCAGGGTTAAAGTCTTTGTGAAGACAAGTATATAATCCAGTTTTTTCTATTCCTATATCTTATTCCTCCTGAGAAGTTTCAGCTTTTGTTTGCAATGATATATTCCTATGTTCCCTTACTTCTAGGATATAGACCTTCAAGTTTTCTGACTAAAAGTCTGGAGTATTTTCCAAAGCCCTTCCTCCTTGCCAGGTCCTTAACTCTAATTTTTGTCTCCTAGCCCCATTCAACTATCAGAAATTGCGCTCAACCTCTCAATCTCCTTAACGGATGTGTCAAATTGGCAAACGTATCAAGGGGGCTATGGGAGAGTAAGAGAAAAGTGCTTGGAATCTTGGATTTGTATCACAGTACTTTTCTTTTGGATCTTCATTTCTCAAATCTGGTTGCCATTATCTAATGTTTTTAATAGATATCTCATACACTTTTTATAGCTTCTTGACTTGTTTTCTGCAGAAGGATTTAAGCTAATTCACCATAGCTAAATGTGAGAAAAGTCATATTTTCATCAAATTTCATTCATGACCTCAACTTCCTTTTACAAATTATCTCATTGAACTTCAGGATTTATATCTAATAAATTGTCATTCACTGTTCGATCATTTTAATTATGTATTTATTCTGTTTTTAAATTATTTATTCCAATGCCACCGCTCCATACATCCTTGAAAGCTGTATGTGAGAACACAATTTCTGTGTCTTTTTATGGATAAATGTAAACTGATTTGCTTCCTGGCACAAAGTCTGCATCTGTTTTCTGAATATTAATGTATTCCCAAATATAAAAAAGACAAGAGGACCACACTAAAAGTCTATATTTTTGTGGGTCATTTAGGAAAGCTCAACAGACAAAAGATATTTGTTTAGTTTTGAAAATACAGGCTCAAAGCTCAAAACTCACAGAAGTTACCTTGGAAAATAATCAAGATTAACAAAGTATGGGTGAAACATAGTTATATCATATAACAAAGGAATGGAAAAGTTACTGAATGTTCAATGTGACTGAAAATGGAATGGATGATTTGCAGGAAGATACAGGTTAGAAAAAAATAGGTTTTGTGATAATACTGAGCATTAGAATAAGAAAAACTATAGAAGTGAGATTATTCCTAATAGAATTTCCCAGGATAATTTACATGTATCCATTTTAGGATCACAATTATTATATTTCCTTCGATTTTTAAAATGTATAACACTTTTCAATGTTACAGAAAAAGTAGCTAAACAGTAAATATTCTTGATCATGTCGTGTTATTTCTTAATTGGTCATATGATACAGAATATTTTTTCAGATATTTTTCAGGTTTTTTTCAGATAGTTTTGCCAATTTTAAAAAGATGAATTTTAAACATGTGATGAAATCCATTCTACAGCAAATTGAGTTATAGCTTTAAGACACTTAAAAAGACTAGATTAACAATTTTTTGATTTAATGTATTTATTTCTTAGGTAGTGGGCCAGTTATAAAAGTCAACTAAAACAACAGTATGTAGTATATTCTTCAGTGAGTTAAAAATGCTGACAAATGGAGCAACACCAGAAAACTTATTGAGTTATAAACAAACATGTATTTGAAGCATCAAATATATGCTTGAGATGATACAGAAATAATTTAATCATTTGTATATAAATCTTCCTTTGAATCCTTACCTGGTTCACAATTTGCCATTAGCAAATTATATTAATAAATTCAATTCATTCAGATTTGTCTAAACTCTTATTGATTCTGTTTCCTAAGTATATCATTTTAAGCATTTCCGACATTGAACAAAGTGAAATTCAATGTTTAATGACACTGCAATTTCTTTCAAAAATATTTTTCTAACAAAAATATGACAGTGATATGCAAATTAATTAGCCATCTAAATATTTTAATTTTATAGTAAAAAGTCTATACCTATTGTCATCATTTTAATAATTAGAAAGATAAGTGAGTGCATGCTAATAATAAACTATTTTTTATGAACCACAATGTAAATCTTTGAATATTTTAACATACTAATGTTGAATCTATGACTCATTTATTGTGCATATTGTACCTTAGATTGTATTTTAATTTTTAAATTGTTTTAAATTGAAATTCAGATCAACACCATTATATTAAACTCCTCAAAGTAACATCTCATTTTATTCCTTTAAGTAATGCAATCTGTAAAATTCCACTTGTGTTAAAGTAAATGAACTATTGAGTGTGGCTAAGCACATTGTGTTTAGTTCTGGGAACCATATATCAAAAGGATTTCAGGTAATCTAAAATACCTTAAATAAGGAAAAATTTTGGAAGGGTGAAAGTTTAGAACCTATGTTACACTAAGAATCATAAGCAGAGCTGCTTAGTGTGGAAAAGAAATGTTCAGGGCTGTCATATGGAATAGGAATTATATCTCTTCTAGATGGCCCCATTAGATAAAATATAAACTAAACCCGTGCATACCACTGAGAAACAGCATTAATTCCACATAAGAAAATGTATTCCGTGTCTAATTCATTTAACGATGAAATGAATCTCTTTGAGAATTCAAGTACAAGATTTGTGAGGGAGATGAGAGTAAATCTAGGAAAAAAGTGTAAAGCCCTTGAACGTCCATTCCAAAACTTATAATCTGCCATAACGATGATCAGAAAAATCTATGAACAATTATACAGTTTTAATCACCACTGAAGCTATGCAGTGATTTAAATCATCTTATACTCTTAATAGTGGAGAGTCACATTGTTACCATGTTTTTAATATTAAGAAATTTACAGCTTATCTAAGGACTTTTATGTAGTTAGAGTGACAGAGTACAGCTCATGTCCATAGACAATGGCATGCTAGTAGAGTGATTAAGATCACTGGTACCGGTATGAAAGAAGACCCACTATACCACATTAAATTTTGAGATCTTGAAAAAATTATGTAATTTTTCTAAACCTTTGTTTCCAGTTATGTAAATTTGGGATTGGAGAGAAGGTTCTTATGAAGCTTCCTATGAATATATGAAGGAGAGATGAATAATAAGAAATATGATATAGTAGAAGAAATTGTTAAAAGGGTTATTCATTTCCAGTTAACTGCATTACCTTTTGGTGCTTTATGAAATGTCTGTATGTTAATATTTTTGCTTCTCTAATATTTCCTTTACATTGGTATGAATTAAAATATTAGTGCTCAAAGCATAGCTTTATTTCCCTATTATTTGTACAACTTCATTGAATTTTTATTGTCTTTAGGCTGGCTGAGATCTTAGAAATTGTTTCTTGATTAACATTTAATATAATTTACTAATTTTATTTACTAACTTTAATACTAATTTGTTTTTAGAATTCTTCTGCAAGCTTCAGGAAATTTTCTTGTTTTTTGTTTTGTATTTCAATTATTTCTAATAATAAATATATGCAAGGTTTGAACATTGTGTGTACCATAAATGCCAAAAGAGAATAAAATAAAAATACATTTTAGAGACTTCTAATCATACCAAAAGTGATTTTCAATAAAGCGGTATGCTTGGAAATATACTATTTATGATTCCTCTAAAAACTCAGGAAAGGCTATAAATTAATGGAAAAAAGTTGATATTGAACTAACTAAAATTGTATTTCAGATATATTTTGGCATTCTAGACTAATTCTATGTGACTTGAATTCTTGGTAGTAAATGCCGCATATTCTTTTTCAGTAAACTACAAATATCACAGCAAAGCTAAGGCATGAATTTTGGACCATCTGTGAATAATAATTCTTTTTAAAATATTTAATGATTCAAACATGTCTGAATACCAATGCAGTACATGATTTAGTCTAATATTACATCAATATTTTTGACTTCTCATAGAATCATTAACCTTTCAAAGCAGAGGTATTTCTAATAGCTCTTCCCGGAAGAATAAAGTTCCTCCATGATTTGAATTTTTTATGAAGTGATTATATGCTGGTGCTTGGACAAGTTATGATATTTCATGCCTATAGAAGAAACAAGCATCAGGCTCCCCTAATGCAATCAGGTTCATTGTAACTCCTGAAGTACTCCTGACAATATTCTGTGTTCTATTCTTTTTATTAGAAATATTTATTCCTCTCAGAACTTTATCCATTATGCCTTTTTTAATAGAGCAAAGAAAAATATTATTGAGCTCTCCAAAGTTATTTATAACCTTGAAAAGGATATTTCCCTTGTCACTAAAAAGAGCCTTTGAATGTTATTTAATATTGTCAGTGTGCCAACATCAGGAACTTGATATTTCTTTAATTCATTTGATTTGCCTTTACTTTTGCTAATGAAATAAGTAGCTTTGTGAAAATGAAAGTCATTTTAAGAGCTACTTTCAGAAAAGGAATGCTTATATTTTCAGTTACTTTAAAGAAGTTTACTCACATACACAGTGATTTAAAGTAGCAAAATAGCTACTGATTTAGTAGCGCAGCTTCTAAAGATTTAATAGCATTTTTTTTACATCTTTATTGGAGTATAATTGCTTTACAATGGTGTGCTAGTTTCTGCTTTATAACAAAGTGAATCAGTTATACATATACATATGTTCCCATATCTCTTCCCTCTTGCGTCTCCCTCCCTCTCACCCTCCCTATGCCACCCCTCTAGGTGGTCACAAAGCACGGAGCTGATCTCCCTGTGCTATGTGGCTGCTTCCCACTAGCTATTTACTTTACTTAATAGCATTTTTAATCAAGGAATACACAAATATCCATCCTTATTTTCTACACTAGAGAAAGACATATACCTTACTGATAATCAAAATACATGAAGCTGTCCTGGATGAAAATGACTATACCCAAAACAAAATAATAAGCACCTCAGTTACATAGTTATTCCTCAACCCAACGTGAAGTAAAATTTCAAAGGATCTTTTTCTTTTTTTTAGTTTTTTTTTTTAGGAGCCTCCATACTGTTTTCCATAGTGGCAGCACCAATTTGTATTCCCACCAACAGTGTACATTCTTAGCAATACTATTTTGGGTGTGTCTCCTCAGGCGAGGGCAACAGAAGCAAAAAAATACATACACACACACACACACACACACACACACACACAATGGAATATTACTCAGCCATAGAAAGAATGAAATTCTGCTGTTTGCAGCAATGTGGATGGACCTAGAGGAATATTATGCTTGGTGAAATAAGTCAGAGAAAGACAAATACTATATCACTTATATGTAGAATCTAAAAAATAATACAAATGTATGTATTTGAAAAACACAGACTCACAGATATAGAAAACAAACTAGTGATTACCAAAGGGGAGAAGGAAGAGATGGAAGGGCAAATTAGGGGTATGGGATTAAAAGATACAAATTACTATATATAAAATAGATAAGCAACAAGTATATATTGAATAGCACAGTTATTATAATAATTTTTAATGCGTTATAATCTGAAAAAATACTGAATCACTATGTTGTACACCTGAAACTTTTAGGGATGCAAATACTAATCAGTGGATTCAGATACTGACAGCCTTATTTATTGATTATTAAATTTCCCATCAACCTTTTACTTATTGGGCTGAATTTTTACTAATAATCATTGCATAGACTATTTCAGTAAGGGTTAAAAATGGTGATTTTTCTATCATTCTTTTTATCTTTAATATCTGGAGTTCTTCTATAGTATTACTATACTTTCCTTCATCAACTAATTTATCACCTTGAAATAAAGTACTTCTAGGAGGTAGAATAAATGATTGATTCTTTACCTAAAATACCAAACGCGTAAAGAGATAATGTATAGATGGCCTCATTTGGTTACTAATTTGATTGATATGCGCTGAGAAATGGGATATTTCCTGCCATATCAGTAAACAAAGGATGTCACAGTCATCAGCAATTGCAGCCCTCCAACGTGAGCCCTGAGGGAACTCAGGAAGGAAACAATACCTGCCATCTAGTAGCCATCAGACTGCAGCCACTCCCTAAGGTGAGCCCTGAGGAAACTCAGGATGTGAAAATACAGGATACTGGTCCCCGAGAGCTGAGGTGTATATCGAAGGAATGATTTCAGTGAACCCAGACTCTTGCAACTTCCCATACATAGAGAAGCACTAAATTCCTTAAGTTGACATATCTGGTTCTTTAATTAACAGCAATCTTTTGATGTTCCGACTACCTGCCCTTTGTTGCAAAACTCCTATATATCCTAGCTCCCTCCTTTCCTCCTTGGAGCAGTTTCTCAGAGCTATCTGAAATTCTGTTTCCTGGGCTGCAGTTCTCATTTTGCCCCAAATAAAACTTAACTCGCCACTCTCATGTTGTGCATTTTTTTAAGTCTACAGTTAGCACCGTAGGAAAGAATTATATACGTATATTTATTTATATTTATATATATTTGTATTTAAATATGTATATACACACACACTTGTTTTCAACTGAAAGACTGGTTTTCAAAATATGCTCTGTGAATCATCCTTAGGAATCCATGAGGACTTAAATGCCAAGATTTTACATTATGAAGGAGACCACTGGTCTTGTCATATTGCTCTCCTAGTTCGAGGAAACAGGGGAAACCTGTCTCCTTTTCTGCATTTTTTGTAGATTCTGCTCCAGCTATTAATTGTGCATCTCTTTCTGCACCTCAAGTTCAACTGCCCCAAACATGAGTGTCTATGTACATTAGTCACCATTCTCGTAGCTTTTATGCTGAATCATTCATCCAGGGTGATCAGTCTAAGGAAATCAGTCTAAGATTAGGTATCCCAATGGGAGAATTTTAGAAGCCCAAAAGTAATACAAGAACATTTGCTTCACCTAACCAATTTATTTATTGAAAAAAATTAATTTTATTTAAAAAAATAAAACATTCCAAATGCTTTTTATATTGTAAGCAAGTCCAACATTAAAATATTTACCTACATTATATATTATATGCCAGTTCATGAAAAAGAAGAGAAGGGTGAAGCACAGAAACAGTAAAAAGAGACATGAGACAGAGGGAATACAGATGGCTGGTAAAAGGTGCACTTGGAAAGAGAAATATGGAGAAACAGGAAAAAAATATATAGTCTTGTATGAAAGGCTAAACAGGAAACCTTAGCAGCTTTGGTTCATGCCACACATATTGTTCATCTTGTCAAAAAGTGATAATTCCTGAACTATCAGTGAGCTTTCTAGCAGTTTAAACTAGTCCTTTCTGTAATAAGATTCTCTTAATTTACTTTCAATTACTTATTTTTATTTACTTTTAGCACAATTCTAAAAGTTTCACGTGTATATGAAGGATTTCTGAAATATATCTAAAAGGGAAATATTTTAGAGTTAAACAAATATACTCTGTGTTATCAAGTGATACATACAGGACAATGTGTCAGCTTACAAGAACCCAAAGTCATTATCTGGCTGTGTTATAAGGCAAAGGTTGACTCATTCACTAACATTTTTTTTTTTTTTAGTATAAGAAAATTGATCCCTTATCTAAACAATTTACAGAATTTTTTGTTATAATTTTGAAAATCTACTTCTATTTAAATTTAAGATCTACTGTTCTTAAAATTGGTAATACTAGGGGACATTACCAACTAATGGTAAATAACATTCTACAAACACTAGTGCTGAAACAGGAATTTACAAAATGATTCTGTGATTGAAGATTGTTTCTAGGACTAGATACAACTTCTTGTAAGGGAACTGATTATGTAGAGATCTAAAGTTATTTTCATTTATGTAATTCTTAGACTCAAACTGTTGCATGAAGCAGTAGAAAACTCAGGGGTAACACTGGCATGATGAAAGGATTAAATTCAGAATAGAAGTAAAAAAAATAATAATATTTAGTGTGTGCAAAAAGTTGGATATAGATATGATCAGCCACACACACAAAAAAACACTTACAAATCATGATGGCCAAAGATGACAGAGGGCCAAATAAGATGGCAGGTCAGATCTTAAATGGTTTGCAGATATGGAGAAGCAACAAGGAAATCATGAATTGAAACTACTTCAATATAGAACAGAAAACCTCGTATGAGGTTTCAATTTTGTTTGGATTTGGCACAGACTCTGAAGATAGCAGTTCATGAGTCATTAGATATAATAGATATGGGGAGAGTTTGGCCATAGAATTTGGCATATTCTATACAGCAGACATAGAAGTCTAATAGTATGGAGGTGAACAGAATGTAAAGTAAGGAGAGTCCTTAAGACAAATTAATGATCTTTATTGTGGTCTTATTTCAACAATATACCATTTTTTATATGGTATTTCCACAATGTTGTTGAACAGTGAATATTTACTGATAACTTTTTAAAAGATTTCTACAGTAATTATCTATAATTCTTCTCTCATGTTTCAGATGAGGACTCTGGAGCTTAGTGGGTGTACCTGGACTAAAATCACATAACTAATTAGTAGCAGATGCAGGTTTTAAACTTTTTGTTAGGGATTTGTGTTAATACCAGCAACCACGTCCCTATCTTTTGGCAGTAGGAGACACGTAAATGAAGAAACCCTAGATGCGGTAACACCTCTGGCCATCATGCAATATATATTGATTCCAAAATGGTAGTATAATTGAGGCGCCTGTATGGTAGGCGTATGGGGCAGAATTTTATTGCTCGAATCCTGTTAATTCCTCTTTTATGGTTTCTTGCAGGGGCACTATATGTACAGGATATGAGGGCCAGTTAGAAATACCCAAACTTAATTCCAGCGTGTACTGCTAGAGAAAAAGGCTAATGTCATATTTATTATGTTTTGCAATATTCCTTTTTTATTTCTCTAAAATTATATCCAAATTGTGGAACCAATACATTTCTGGGCAAGATTAATGCAGAAGCCAAGAAAACTTGCCTTCAATTTTCAACAGAGGAAAACACCAGAGCGTCTTATGATATACCCGACACTTGCTCAATATTCCACTATATCCAAAGGTAAGTTGTTCTTACAAACCTTTACGATGTAAGATATTTAAAAAGAGCATAACTGTAACTAGTGGCAGTGAATTCTAACAAGTAATTATATGGCTCTCTGTCCTTACCTTTAGTTCATCCTGACAATCATTCTTCCTAGAAATAATTTATAGCATTCATCTAAAGTTTCCTGCACTTGATGTCATCTTGAGAATTGAAACGATTTTTTTCTTACAGAAGGTTGTACTGAAGTGTATTCCATTTTAGCTTATATTCAATTTTGCCATTATTTGACCTGGACCTGAGTGTACTTAATGAACACTGAGTAGACAAATTCTTATATATGACTATCTTGATTAACTTGACCTTTCAGCAAAATATTGCACAAATTGAAACCACACTCCAATATGTAATATACCTGAAGTCTGAGTCAGTTATTCTATTACCATTTACTAGGAAAAAAATAGGTTATTCTATGCTAAAATGTTACTTAAAGCTTAAAACATAGTCTCACTTAGTTTCACTTTTGTCAAATGCCTATCTAAATCTTAGGACATAGCTTGTATCCCTGCTCTTATACTACTCATTTTCTTTTTTCTTAGCTTAGAAATGCTTCATACTACATATATTTTCTAAATTTTTCCCCAATTTTACTTGAGATCACCAACATCCTCATTGTGTGTGTGTGTGTGTGTGTGTGTGTGTGTGTGTATGCACGTGTGCTAGTGAGGGAAGCCCATTTGAGAATGAGAACTGTGTTAGATACAGCAAGAGGGGCTGCAAGAGTTGACTTCAGGGACTGGCATCAGCCTTCACCATTTCTTCATTATATAAATACAGTAACACACTAAGTGGCTGTTCATCTGTTTTACCCTTAGGACCAACTTGGCCCATTGCTGTAGATGCTTGTGGGTCAAGGCACCCTAACTGTCACTTTAATCTTCCTGTCCATCAGTGGAATTGCAACTACCTTGTAGCTTATAGCTATGAGTTCACAACTAGCCTCTCCCATCCTGCTTTACCATTAGATTCTGATATTTGATAGGAGCATCATCATTGCCATCACTGCCATCACTGCCAGCCTCTAGAGGTCAGCTTCTACTGAGCATCTCAGTGATGCATCACTAGTACATTTCTCATTTCCTTAGTGAAGGGAGTGTCCTCCGGCAACTTCTAAGGCAAAGAGTGAAGTGATGGGTTATCAGGCCATATATAATTCCATTCTAACATTCCCACACCCCAAAGCCCCCTGATGAGGAAGGAAAAAAAATGTAAGAAAGGAAAGAGAAAAATGTTGAGTAATAAGAACTGTAAAGTGAATTAAAATATGTAGCAGATAGGTATAACTGAATTGCTACTTCAGATTGGATGATCAGTTAAGGTCTCTCTGATGATATGATATTTAATCTGAGAACTGAATGAAATAAAGGAGCCAGTCATTTTAAATTAATAGAAGGAAGTTTTAAGAAAAAAATTCTTAATCTATAGATTCAGCTCATGTATCTTTCCTTATCTTAAAATTTTGTATTTTCAGTTCCTTCTGGATTTCTTCACAGTGACCTCAAATATAACCGATGAAAATCTGAATCATTAACACCTCCTCCCCCTACCAATAATATTGCTTGCTGTATTACTTTCCTAGTTCTGCCTAATGACCTAATGAACACAAAGTAGGTGGCTTAAAACAACAGAAATTTATTGTATCACAGTTCTGGAGGTTAGAAATCCAAAATCGAATTGTTGTCAGGGTTGGTTCCTGCTGGAAGGTCTGAGAGATAATTCATTCCATGCCTCTTTCCTTGTTTTGGCAGTTGCCACCAGTACTTGGTGTTCCTTGGCTATTAGCTGCATCACCCCAATCTATATACCCATCTTCACAGGGCCTGTTTTCCTGTGTGTCCTATTGTCTTCTTTAAGGATACCAGTCATTGGATTTAGGGATCACTCTAATGCAGTATGGCCTCAACTTGATATCTACAAAGACTCTATTTCCAAATAATATCACATTTACAGATTTCAGAGGTCAGGACTTGAATATATCTTTTTGGGTAACACAATTCAACGCACCACACTTGCCATCCTATATTCCCAGAATTAGTGATGGAATACCTGTCTTAGCCCATTGCTCTCCACATTTAGTCACCAAGTATTCTCGAGTTTTTTAGTATTTCTTGAACGTATCTTATTCTAATCATGGCTTGTAATATTACTTTAATTTAGATTCTCATTATTTTTAAAGCCTTCAGAAAAAAAGCCTTCCAAAACATCTCTCTGCCACCAATATTGTCTTCTCTCACCCATCCATTCTTTCTAAATCCATTCTACAGCCAGACTATTTTAGAATCCAAAAAAATCAAATTTACTTGAATCATGTCAATCTCCTACTAAAAAAACATTAAAGGTTTCCCTTTGCCATCAGTAAAAAATGTGTGTGTGTGTGTGTGTGTGTGTGTGTGTGTGTGTGTGTGTGTATAAACAAGCAAAAGCAAATAAAACAAAAAACAGATCATAAAAAGTTTAAATATGTTTTAGGGTAATACTTAAATTCTGCCTTTGAAATTAGAAAGGCCTTCATTCAACACCACTTCTTATGCACACTGTAGTGTGGGTGGCTACTGATTATCTGAATCTCATTTTCCTCACTTGTTAAATAGGGCTAAAATAATTGGCTAAGCAGAATTGTAAGACTGTTTTGAACAACAAGGGCTCACTCCAATTCCTGGCACACCATGAAAGCCTAACATATAGAACTCCCATCTACTACTTCTCCAGGTCCTTCTCCAAACCTAGTATACAGTGGGGTTAATATCTGAGGTCTCAGATGACTTCTGTGCCTTTGTAATAGAGGGTAAAATAAACTCTCTCAGAGTAAGAGCTGTATCATGAACTGTGATACTAATTATGAGGGTTTTATGTTCTTTTATTGGAGTGCTCTGCAATTTTGATTTTTAAATGGAGTTTGGGACCCTTGGAACATTTAAATAAAGAGTTACTCATGAACAAAACAAAACAAAACTCATGCCAATCTCTTCTTTCTCTTTGCCTGGTGTGCTCATTCAGTGGAAAGTCTTCCATTTCCTACCCTGTATAATCTACTCCCTTGCTTCTTGACCTTTCACTTGACTTGCAAAGCTGTTTAACTCCCCACCTTTAGTGGGTTAATTTCTTCACACGTCTTTAATCCTGTTGGACACAGGTATCAGCTCTACCAGGGAGCTGAGTTTGACTTCTTAGTCTTAATTAGAGTTTCTCCTTGTGCACACTCCTGTGCCAGCATTTATCAATGTCAACTGCAGTTGTCGTCTTCCGTTTCTGTCTGCTTTGATATGCTATCACTCTTTGAGAGCAGGGATCACACCTCATGCTTGTGTCTATCCACCAGCACCTAGCCCAGTGCTCTCTGTTCTTGGAATAGGTGAAAAGATGAAAGAATGTTCACCTTGAGAGTAGTGATTTATCTATCTCTGGAATGAGGATACATTTATTTTACTAGAATTAAGCCCCATGGGAGCACTGACATCATATACTGAGTTTATTTCTGTATCTCTCAGTTTAAAATAGAGGTGGACATACAGTGAATGTTCAATAAATACTTGTTGATTGTTTAATGGGTAAGCGAACCACTTCATTTAAATTAGCAAAAATGGAAAGGTATTTATCAGAAACTTTCACTCTTACTCTAAACAGTAAACAAATTTATCCAAATACAGGAAGAAAGATGCAAAGCTATGTTGGGGAATAAATGTCTATTACTGGGGCTTCCCTGGTGGTGCAGTGGTTAAGAATCCACCTGCCAATACAGGGGACAAGGGTTCTAACTCTGGTCCGGGAAGATCCCACATGCCGCGGAGCAACTAAACCCATGTGCCACAACTACTGAGCCTGTGCTCTAGAGCCTGCAAGCCACAACTACTGAAGCCCATGCTCCTAGAGCCCGCGCTCTGCAACAAGAGAAGCCACCGCAATGAGAAGCCCGCACACCGCAATGAGAAGCCCGCAATGAAGAGTAGCCCCTGCGCGCAGCAACGATGACCAAACGCAGCCAAATATTTAAAAAAAAAAAAAAAAAGTCTATTACTTGGCATAATGTAAAAACACTCACTTGGCATCCAGGAGACCTGGCTCCTGTCTCTTGGAGTGCTGATATATCTATGTACTTCGGACCAATTCTTTCATTTTCTTTAGGTCTCAGTTTCCTCCTTTGAGAAGTGAAGGTCCTGGATTATTATCTCTAAGGTCTCTTCTATACTTAAATTCTTTCATTTTTAAATAACCAAGTCTTATCTAGATAATCTATGATTCCATAGCATTTTTCATGAAGGTATAAGTGAGAATTGACCTATATAGTCCTTGTGTTAAAAGTAAATCCCACCCTGACAATTTGCAATATAAATACTCTGTGTCCTAATTAGAGAAGAATTTTTCATCTGAAATGATGGAGTTCTGCACATTTCCCTGTTGTCTGTTAAAAAAATGTACAGTAGTTTTGCAGTTAAGTATTAAAACCAAATATGCCCATAAAAATAATAAAGATATTATTATTATTATAAAGTATTAATGTTTCAGCACTGGGAAAGATGTGAGGGTAATTAGCTAAATCCTTACCCTTTGCAGACAGAAGGATGGAGACACAGAGGCTGTACATGGCTGTCCCAAGTAACCATGGGATCATTTCAGGGCAGCAAAGTATGAGAATGCAGTCCTCCTAATTTTTTAAGGGGTGCTCTTTCTGTTACACTAGGTTTTTCTATCTTCAAAGTGCTAATTGATAATATAATTTCACCAAGAAAATAAAAGCAATCAGAAACAAACATCCACAAGTACCTACCACATCCACCTAGCTACCAGCATCTGTTCCTGGCTCAACCTTCACTCCTATCACTGTGGAGGGACTCTCCTTGCTCTACTAAGATTAATTCCTCCACTTGTGTATAAGACCCCTTCCCTCTAGCTTACTCAAGGATGTCATTCGAAAGCATCAATTTTTCACATTGTAAAGGATGATTCCCCTTAGCATACAAATATGCTCTTATTTTTCTCACGTTAAAACAATTTGTTTTAACCGCGCTTCCTCTGCCCTCTGATACCTCTCTCTCTGATTCCCTTTACAGCAAAACTTCTTAAAGGAGTTGTCTCCACATCTGCTTTATCTTCAATTTCTCTTCTCCCTTGCTCTTTAAAATTTACTCCATCCCAGCTGAAGCTGTTGCTACGGTAAACGCTGTTCTGCACATGGCCAAATCCAATGGTCAGTTCTCAGTTCTCATCATATTTGATCTATTACCAGCATTTGACAGACTATAAAACCTTCTCTTCTTTGAAATGCCTGTTTCACTTACACCAATGACACCATATTCTCATGGTTTTCTTCCTACCTCTCTGGCCACTACTCAGAATCCTTTGCAGTCTTCTGCTTGTATTCCTAACTCTGATTATTCGTATCCCAAGGTCTGGAGATGGAGGGGGGACACGTGACAAGAAATGAGAGCAGTCTTCAGGAGCTGAGAATCACCCTTGACTGATAGCCAGCAAGGAAATGGGGACTTCAAACCTACAGCAGCAAGAAACTGAATTCTGCCAATGATCATATTAGACTTGCAAGCAGATTCTTCCTCAGAGCTGCCAGAGGAGAACTCAGCCAAGTTGATAACTTGTGAAGGTTAACGTTGTGTGTCAACTTGCCTGGACTTAGGAATGCCCAGGTAGCTGGTAAAACATTTCTGTGTGTGCCTGTGAGGGTGTTTCTGGAAGAGATCAGCATTTGAACTGATGAACTGTAAAGCAGGCCGTTCTCCCCTACATGGGTGGGCACCATCCAACCCACTGAGGGCCCCAACAGAACAAAAGGAAGAGGAAGGGCCAATTCCCTTTCTGTTTGAGCTAGACATCCATCTTCTCTTGCCCTCAGACATCAGTGCTCCTTGTTCTTTGGCCTTCCAATTATTATCAGACTTACACCATCAGCTCCCTGGGTTCTCAGGCCTTTGGAGTTGAACTGGGTTATATCATAGACTTTCCTGGTTCTCTGGTTCCAGGGAGCAGATTGCGGGATTTCTTAGCCTCTGTGATCATGTGAGCCAATTCCCAAAATAAATCTTCTCATTTATATGTGTGAGTGTGTGTAATCATACACACCTTATTTTAGCCTTTGAGACCCAAAGCAGAACACTCAGGCACACCATACCTGGACTTCTCACCTAGAGAACTGTGAGCTAATAAATGGCTATTTTAAGCCACTATGTTTGTGGTAATTTGTTAAATAGCAATAGTAAACTAATATAGCATTTAATAAACATGTGTTGAATTGATAACATTACATTTTATCACTACAAGCCTTTCAAATAATTGGTATTTTTATTGTGCCATGAATGCTGATTTTATATTATATAAACAATCAATTTTTCTATTCCCTGAAACATCTGTTTTGTTTCTGATCGAATGTATTTTTCCATTTCACAGCATTAAAAAATAGCTATTTGATAATATTAGAGATCCACTCAGTACTATGTATCTTGGATTTTTAGGATTAAATGATGTTTATATTTTCATTAAAGTTTCTGTTAGTCAGTGATGTGTTTCAATTTTGAAACTTATAAAGATAGGCTTAGATTTTAGCCTTCTTACAGTTCTGAGGTCAAATGTTTTTTTTTTTCTTGCACACCACTGGATACTAATGACAGCTGTTCCATTTTTACTTTGGTTGATCACAATTTGAAAATGATTGAGCGTGGCAAATTAGAGAACATATGAATAATAGGTTTTCACCTAGCACTTTTCAAATTCCCACCTATTCTGCAAAGTCTCACTGACAGGCAAGTGTTACATTTTAATCACACTTTCTGACACAGCTTTTCCCTTTCCTATTGAAAAATAAATTAGGTCTTCTTCCCATCTGCATACCCTATCATAAAAACTAAGTGGTATCTTACTGCTTGATGTTAATTTGATATGAAAACCATCATTCTTTGATAATGTTGTCAATTTTCACAACATCTACAAAAAATGTTTGGCTTATTACAGTTTTAGAAATGTTTCACATTAACAGGTAAATATAAAGATCAATTAGAGAATAGACTTAAATGTTCATATCGTATCAAAAAGCCAAGATAAAATGTGATAGTAGGTAGCTGAATTTTTTTCATCATTTTCTAGATAGTGAAAAATATATTGTCATTTGTTTAATTGTTCTTCTAGTTGTCATCTGTAGACAAAAACATAATGATACTAGTAATTTAAAAATAAAAAGGTTCATGCTGGAAATGCCATGCTGAGGCAGAGGCAGTGTGGATTTTACGTCTTAAATACATTGATAGTACTCTTTTATTCCATTAACATTTCTGATAAATTGTTGTTCAGAGTTCTCTTGACTGCCTATGAAAATAATGTAAATGGTTTTCTCTGGATAACTATTACTACTCAGTAGGAAAATTTCTCCTTTTTCATATTAAAAGTGTAGTAAACCTGCAACTAAAAGGAGTTAGCAATTTTTTCCTGAGCGTTGATTAAAAATGAAAGTAGCAGAAAGCTAATTCAAAGAACATTGTTTGGTCAATTGTACTAAAACCTGATGTGATTTTACCTGTGAGTATATGTTACAAAAAGTGGTAAAATGGAAGGTCAGAGGTCTTGCTCTCAACTGCAGCAATGAGTCATGTTAAGACATGCATTATGGGGACTTGCTCTATGCTGGACTTCACTGTATTTGTCCCTCCTTCATTTTCCCTAGAAGAGTGCTTTCCTCTCTTCTGACATATTCTTTCTCCATGTCTTTTAGCAAACTAATTCAAATCCTTTGATTAGAATAGGTGAAAGGAAGCACCATCTTTTCTCTTGCCGGGCAAGCAATAAAAACTAATGAGGAGACATCTCAATTATCAGGCTAGACATATTACAAATTTTTAACATTTTGCTTATGTATTTTTTTTTCTCTACGGGTGGCTGCTAAGCTATCCATCTGTAAGATAGATTTAAAGTACTCAGTAATTTATTATAAAAAGGAGAACTTTCTACTTGTTCTTTAAAATCGGGTGTTTGGGGGTACTTTTATATGTTTTTGCTTTTGTTTTTGGCCAATAACTGAAAAACCTTAAAAAATGTCAGGGGGAAATACTACCAATTATTTTTTTTAAATTTGGATTCAAAAAATTAAATGCATTCAGAGAAAGTGTGAAAATCATGCTGTAACCAGTTACCAAGTTTAAAAAGGGAAAGAAGTCAAATTTTTGGGTAGAGAAACTTGGAGTCTCACTTTTTCTTTCCTCAACAGAAAAAGGTTGGAAAAATGATATTGCATTTTATGACGTTCTGAAATCCCATGACTCTGCTAATCAGTTTAGTCTTCTGACAATTTAATATGCTGTAAAAGTGAACTTCCTTAAACTCATCTTTTACAGCTTGAAGAAATTCTTCAATGTATCTTTATTATTGTGTCCCTATAACAATAAAAATGGAATAAAAATAAATAAAAAATGAAGCTAAAAGGCATCATTCTACAAAAGAATAAAATTTGAGATGCATTTGTAGCTATGTTAAAGACTGTTTTGAATGTACTTAGAGCCAATAAAGGAGAAGAAAACTCTCTAGAAGTTCAAGGCTCCAAAATCACGCCTACAAACTCAGACAGTCTGGCTGAATTTATATGAAGCAGAAACTGCATAGAGTTATGAGAGCCATTGTAGGGGAAATTCTATTAGTCTTTTAGCTGAAACAAGCCAAGAGACAAAAATATAATGTGATCCAGGGATGGATCGAGGTTGAGTGAATGAAGGTATGCTCTTAGTGGAGAGTGGTGTAGGGGTATACAAGAAGCTAATTTCTTGAAAGGCTGAATAGATATGGGACAGGTCATAATGCTTCTTTCTTGGGAAGGTGAAAAACTGCTTATAGGTTCCTTCTAGGCAAATCCTAAGGTCAGAAGTTTCTTGTGTGTTCTCCCGCAGGCTTTTGTGTGCCTCTTATTTCAGAAGTTCAATTTATAGTGGATAAATAATGCCGTATTTTAAGCGTTTTGATTAACAAAAAGAAATTTTCATATTTGAGGAAAACAGTGACTTTTCCATGGAAAGTAATATAAGCATTATATCATCTCATTAAAAAGTAAAACAAAACAACAACAACAAAAAACAGCTTTCAAAGTGTTTCCCAGAATGCCAAGCTGCGGTGCAGGGAGGGAATAGAAGACAGGACTTTGAAGAGTCTCTTTTGAGGATACCACCAAACAATGAAGGATTCTTGGACAAAACATATTTTATCTGGTTAATTTACTCAAACTTTCTGCTAAAACACTCTTTCTTCACAAGAATATTTCCCAACTAATGCTCTTTCCTCGACCACAACTCCTGGCAGAAACTTTCATCCTCTAAATTTGATTTTACTCACATCCTCTTTTAGCACTTATTTCTCAGAAGTGTAATTATTTTTCACATGGTCGTATCTTTTATAAGATTGTGTACTTAATTGACAGGAAGTGGCTGTGTCTGATTTATATCTGTTTTCATTGCCTGAGCCTTATGCTAGTCACACTATAGCTATTTAGTAGTCAAGGAGTAAATAATTACCAGTACAGAAAAGCATTTGTCATCCCAACTATGAGTAAGACTTGCACAGTTTATATGTAAAAGCTTAGTCTCATAAGACATTCTCATTTATTTTTTAACTAAAAATGTATGTGGTTTGAGATAAAATTTTAATAACTTACAGAAACCCTGGATGCTTATCAAAACTCCATGAAATCTTTAGAGATTCACTTATCACTTAATTGATAAATCTAAAATCTTCCCCAATCTGTTCTTCATTGTTTAACATGCATAGAGATAGCTGTGTAAATTTTAAAAGCTGAATTTATTATGGACTTCTGAAATGCCTATTTCCAAGTATATGCTTTAATTTTGCCCTGTGGTTTACTTAAAGAATTAACAAGCGTATTTTCTGAATGGCTAGAAAAGGCCCATCGCACTTAAGTTGTCTTAATATTAATTATAATGAACTCTAAATTTTAGATAATATAATTTTAGGGTCTATCAGCTGACTAAAATTTAATTCTCTTTCCTAAAATGACTGGCATACATTCAGGTGTGAAAGAATATTAATGTTTATCAAACTAAAAGCCTAAGAATTTAAAACTAGGCTGTTACTCTATGTAAATTTATAGCCAGGGTTACATGAAAAGTCAACCATGCATTTATGTGCCTTGGCGCTTATTCCTGGGAGCTGTGTGATTCTTTACCCCTGAAGAAATTGTATTTATCATGAAAGTAAACAAACAAACAAACAAAAGATTCTTCAGAAAATCAGAATAGCCACTGTATTGTAATTGATGATGGCACTCCTGCACATTGGGATCAGGCAGCCATATTTGTAGATCCTGGTTTTGCCACATAGCAAGGTTATTTAACCCTCTGTGACTCAGTATCTTGATCTGCAAAGTTAAAGATGCAGTATATGCAGGCCTGTTGTGAATATTAAAGGATCAGAACATAAATAAAGCTCAACAAATGTTGGATGTTATTATTACTTTACTACCTAGCTTTCTTTTTTTTTGTCCCCTCTCCTCCCTTCTGCTTTGCCAATTCTGTCAATTCTTCTTACTTTTTCATGTTTTCTTCCTACTTCCTTGGGTTTGACAATGATCCTGTTATGTACTGTCACTCTCCTCCAAAAAAGAATTTGGAGTTAAATGTTTACTCCAAATAAGATACAAAACTGAAAGAAAGAAAAAAAAAAAAAAGACCGGATTTTCTATTTCTTTGTTCATCTCCCTAATCACAAGATCTGTCTCTTTCTCTCCTCCTTCCCCTTTTACAACCCCCTTTAATTAGGAAACATGGTGGATATATGAAGTAACAAATTTAAAATTAAGGAAGATACTAAAGAATATAAAACAAATATTGGAAAATGGATAAAGGGTTCAAAGATTTAACAAAATCTCTGAACAATAAATTTAAGGAAATTGAGAACTATCTTCAAACTTTGACATGTTTATACTGAAGGAAAAATGGCCCAACCAATGCCAAGGAAAGAGACGGGCTCAATATAAAAAATGGATTCATAGACCGAAGAGTCCAACAATGAAGAAAGCTTTTGTTTGGGAAAAGTGGTATCACCAATCAGAATTTTAGCCTTGTCATTTTAGCCCTTGTCATGCTAGTCTTGAAGTACTTCCAGGGTGTCTCATTTCCTCCTTATCCAAATATTGCCATGTCCAGTGCAGAGAGCAATTTATTCTCTGTCATTCCCTATCTGTGCTTCTGGTCCATGGTTAGATCCAGCATTATAGAGGCCATATTTAACAGTAAGAAACAAACAAATTGTGTATTCAAAATTACACGAAAGAAGAATGCGTAGAAATTGCAGCTTTCTTCTTTCTTCTATATTACAGAAGTTATGTTGGCATATCTTTCCAGCTAGATTAAAGCCACAGGAAGTCAATCAAACTCTACTGGGTGAAGTTATGGAAAAGTTCCAGGACCACTGTGTCAACTGAATTTCACTAGAATTTTGGGAAGGTTATTCTCAGGAAACTCCAGTGAGATTAGAACACTATTACTCATTTTAACTAAGCACAATTACATCTTGGAAAAGTGCTTTACTGATCTTCATTATCTGAAGCCATACTATAAAACTTTCCACTGACATAGGACATTAACTTCTCCTATATTTACTATAACTTAGTTGGCTGATGACAGTCTACTTATCTTTATACTTTTTGGAGAAAATTTTTTATTGTCTATCTCATTACCAGCATCATGAGGAAAAGAGTAAAACATACAGTATAATAACTCAAATATTACTAAATGATACACTTGTGTAAATATCTGTTTAAGAGAATTAAATGTGGTGGGTACGACAGTGCTTTAAAGAGAGGACGCAGTTAGCCTTTCAACTAAATATAGTGCTTCATACATTGACTTTGTGAGAGTCAGCACATCAGAGCAGTATCAGACACTTTAACCTGTCCTGTTATTTTTACCACTTTTAGACCTTTACAATTGTTCACCTAGCCAAAAATAAAAAGTGGAAAAATAATGGACCACCGACCTTCCAAATCTTTAACTATAAATTTGAGGTATAAGCAAAGGTCAGTAGCAGTTTCTTTAGGCTTACAGATAATTCTTGAAAAGTTCAAAAGATGTCAGGGTGGAAAATATGTGAGAGTTATATTTCATTGATTTACTGTGGTTCAGTAAAACTTATATTTCTGGGGGTTCCTGAAAGAAAGCTGGAGTCTCCCTCATATAAAGTATAGGGATATACATATATAGGGATTAAAATTTGGACCTTTGTGGAAGACTCTGTCATAATGTAAAACTGTATACTTATGGAAGAAAAAAAGATGCAAAAGTTGAGTACTATATATTTCTGTTCCTGTTTTATACTGACATTTCTGTGAGTTATTATCCCCATTTTCAGATGAGATACTTGTGAAAAGAGAAATGAGGGAGGTAATTTGTCCAAGATAACAGAGCTAAGAAAACATGGGAAAGAGTCTGAAATCAAGATGGGAAGGAGGATAGGAGGCTGTGAAAAAGAAGCTCATCAAGCTCATTCAAAGCCATGAGTGTTTTCAACAGATAAACACAAAAGTTCCACCAAAGGAATATTTTCATGAAAAAGGCAATGGAAAATTTCAGTTCTTTGAGATAGACCATTTTGTCTAAGTATGTTTTGAAATTTGTCACCAGAACTTTTGAAAGTAAAAATTGGATATTTTTCTTTGGGAGGGACAAAAGCAGTGAGACACCAATGCATGTATTATGTCCTGCAGATGTGAGGCACACGGGAGCCCAATGCCCTCCAGGTATTGGTACCATAGCCCCTGCCCTACTGTACCAGGTCATCCAACGTAGGTGTCACCAAGGAGAATCCCCTGCTTCTAGGGTGAGCACCCCACTCCTAACTGCTCTCCCCAAGGCCCATGCGAGGGCTGGTCTCCAGACCTAGGAGAACCTGACTCCAGCCCTTGATAGCTCAGCAGAGGTGGCTATGACATGAGCACTGCTTTGGGGACAGCAGCAAGGACCTCCAGACACTGCTAAGACTTGAAGCACCGAAATTTGTGCTCCATAACAAGCCTCAGCTGCTGCTTCAGTGTCTGTAGGCAGCACTTCTAATGAAGCAACAATAGGGCCCCCAGATCCCAGAGCAGTTGAAGTAGATTTAAGTATCATTCTTACATTCAGCAGACAGCAATTCTTCACCCCCTGCAGCTGTTTTACAATTTTTAGCAAATATTGTTGTCAGTAACCTTTCTTCCCCATGTCCAACCAGATTTTATTTTATGAAAATTTAAAACAAAATCCTTCTTATCTATCCTTCATAAAAATTGGGAGTATTTGTTCTGAATTTTTCCAATCCTTTCATATATGATGATGCATACTGAAGAAAATTCAGTTTTTTCTTAGTTACTATGCATCTGTATTTAGTCTTAAGATTCTGCAGCTTTTAATTTTAGTCAATGAAGCTTTTCAAACATCTAGTAGTTCACATTATTTCCCTCTTTCCAATAATATATATTGATTTAGCTTTCAAAATAGTAATATCCTATCATTATCATTTAATATATAATGTGTAACTCCCAATACTTTAGTCTCATTTTGCTAAAACTTATGAGTAATTCCACTTTTTAGAATTTATCTTCTCTAACCTCAAAATAGTACTATCATTTATTTTACTTTGCAGAAAACTCAACCTGTTCTGGAAAAAAACATTCACAAAATTCTGCCGTACTGCTGTAGCAAGGCTCCATATACTATACATTTTATAATTCTATAGAATCACAAAAGACCCCAACTAGTCAGAGTGATCTTGAAAAAAGAAGAACAAAGTGGGAAGAATCACACATCTTGATTTCACACTGTATTACAAAGCTATAGTAATCAGTCAGTATGATATTGTCATAAAAACAGACACAGAAATCAATAGAACAGAAATACAGAGCCCAGAAATAAGCACATGAGTAATCAATTAAATTATGACAAAGGAGCCATAGATAGATATACAACTGGAAAGGGACAGTCTCTTTAATAAATGATACTGGGGAAAATGGATGCCACATGCAAAAGAATGGAACTGGATCACTATCTTACATCACATGCGACAATCAACTCAAAATCCATTTAAGGACTAAAATGTAAGACCTAAAACCATAAAACTCCTGGAAGAAAACATAGGCAGTGAGGTCTTTGATGCTGGTCTCGGTGATAATTTTTTACATTTGACACCAAAATCAAAAGCAAAAAAACAAAAGTATACATGTGGGACTATATCAAACTAAAAAGCTTCTGCATAGCTGAGGAAATAGTCAACAAAATGAAAAAGCAACCTACAGAATGGGAGAAAATATTTGCAAATCATATACGTGAAAAGGGTTTAGTTTCTAAAAAGAACTCATACAACTCAATATAAAAAAAATGTGATTAAGAAATGAGTAGAGGAATAGAATAGATATTTTTCCAAAGAAGAAATACAAATGACCAAAGTGTACACAAAAAAGTGCTCAACATCACCATCAGGGAAATGCAAGTCAAAACCACAATGACACATTACCTCCCATCTGTTTAAATAGCTATTACCAAAAAGACAAAAGATAACACATGTTGATGATGATGTGTTGGTGGGAATGTAAATTGGTACAGCTACTATGGAAAACAGTATGGAGGTTCCTCAAAAAGTTAAAAATAGATATGATCCAGAAATGATACATATGATCCAGAAATTTTACTTCTGAGTCTATAACCAAAGGAAATGAAAACAGAACATTAAAGAGGTATCTGCACTCCCATGTTCATTGCAGCATTACTTATAATAGCCAAGATATGAAAACTACCTAAGTGACCATCATGGATGGATGAATGGATAATGATGATGTGATACACACACACACACACACACACACACACACACACACACACACAGGAATACTATTCAGCTATGAGAAAGAAGGAAGGAAGTCCTGCCATCTGAGCCAACATAGATGGACTTTGAGGGCATTATGCTAAATGATATAGCCAGACAGAGGAAGACAAATGTTGCTTGGTGTCACTTATATGTGGAATCTAATAAAAAGTCAAACTCATTGAAACAAAGAGTAGAAATGTGGTTGCAAGAGCTGGGGGCCGGGGGAAGTAGGATGAGGTTAGTAAAAAGGTATAGACTTTCAGCTATAAGATGAATAAAGTCTGAGGATCTAATTTAAAACATAGTGATTATAGTTAATAGCACTGTATTGTCATGATACTGTATTATAAAATAGAAAATTGTTGAGATAGTAGAACTTAAATGTCCTCACCAAAAATGAAAAAGAAAAAAAATTTTTTTTAAATGTTGTAGCTCTGTTCAATTTGGTGACATTGGGTTTATCAATTTTCTATTGCCACTTAGCAAATTGCTACACAGTTAGGGGCTTTAAAATGTACACATTTACTATCTCACAGTTTCTGTGGGTTGAGTCAGGCATGGGTTAGCTGAGTCCTTTGCTCTCAGAAGGCTGCAATCAAGATTTTGACCAGATTGTGTTCTCATCTAAAGGCTCAAGTAGGGAAGAATCTGTTTTTTGGCTCATTCAGGTTGTGGGCAGAATTAATTTCCTGGCAGCTATATGACTGAGAGCTCTGGCTTCTTGCTGGCCCTCTCAGGTCCTAGAGGCTGCCCACAGTTCCCTGCCATGGGGTCTTTTTCCTGGGCATTTTCCAGCATGGCCTCTTGCTTCTTCAAGGCCAAGAGGGGAGTCTCTGGCTCCAGTCTGCTAAAGCAGTATGTTATGTAAAAAGAAATATTTTTGCCATATTCTATAGTCTAGAAGCAAGTCACAGGTCCTCCTGCACGCTAGATGAAGGGATCATACAAGGGTATAACTCATGCGGGGGTCACCTTGGGAGTGTCTGTCATATCCTTCCAATCTCATGATTAAATGACCTAGTGTGATCACTTGACAACTGAGCATATATTATTTAATGTACCTCGTGAGATTTTTTCTGTATTAAAGTATGTATCCCCAAATGGTTCGAGACATACTAAAGGACTTTCGTTCTCAGAAGTATTTTTTAGCCATTTGAATACAAGTCTTACTAACTCATTTATTGCATTTTCTAAGAATAGAATTAAATTAAGTTATAATGTTCTCCATTTTGCATTTATTCACATCCTGAGGTCTTCTCTTTTTGTAACAAAATGCATTTTTGATCTTCAGTAATGGTTTCATCTACAATCCTTCTATCTGTGTTTCCTTACAAAAAGGGAGAGTGAGAGGGAGTGAGCCTTAGTGCTAGCAAACATGGCATTCAGAATAGCAAAGATAGGCATTGAAAGGCTGGGCTGGATTGACATCAGTAGCAAAAACAAAGCATTATTTATGAAGCCTGCCTGGCTATAATTTTCCAGTGGTAATTTTTATTCCCTGACTCATTCCTCTTTTAGCATACACATTTAATAAAAACATTATGGAATAAAAACCAAAAGCAATCTAATGCCAAAGCATATTTAAGTATTGCTTAGCATGATGAAAAATGTTGTAAGAACAAATTGTTGGGACTGGGATATTAATGGGGCAAGCCATGACTTCAAAGTGACTGCAGGTGTGTAGAATTTGGTACACCAGGTAAACAAAGCAGCAGCTTTTGCCTTTGTATAACACAGAAAGCCACACCTTTATCCAATTGCCAGGCTAAATCTTCCCCCTTTTCAGTAAAACTGTAGTGTTGGTATTTGGAGGCAGTTTTCCTGTGGAAATTACCACAATGGACCAGACAGCTGAGGTAATGACGTAACCAGGGTTACTGAATATTTTACTGCTTGCATTAGCAAGAAGATTATATAGTTAATCAATCCACAAATACTTCCTGAGTTCTTATTAAATGCAAGACACACAGGGGCAAACTTGCCTATAATCAAATGAAATAATGCAAATGATAGCATGCTGTAAACTACATCTCCATTAAAATGTGTCATGATTATTTAAAATAATATAAATTATTATTATATTATTTTGCAGCCTGGCCCCCAAGTGGCAAGATAGTGCTTTTAATCTATTCTGTTGGGAGTGACCCAGAATTATCTGGACTGAAGTACACTTTGCTTAAAACCAAGCATACTGGGCTTCCCTGGTGGCCCAGTGTTTAAGAATCCGCCTGCCAATGCAGAGGACACGGGTTTGAGCCCTGGTCCGGGAAGATCCCCCACTCCTGAGAGTAACTAAGCCCGTGCCCACAACTACTGAGCCTGCACTCTAGAGCCTGTGTGCCACGACTATTGAAGCCCGCGCACCTAGAGCCCGTGCTCTGCAGCAAGAGAAGCCACGACAATGAGAGGCCCGAGCACCGCAACGAAGAGTAGCCCCTGCTCTCCGCAACTAGAGAAAGCCCGCGCGCAGGAATGAAGACCCAACACAGCCAAAAATAAAAATAAATTAAAAAAAATAAGCATACTGGGAACGGGGTTCAAAGATTAATGGTGATGGATGCTCACTAAATGTATTGCAATAATAATTTCACAATATATGTAAGTCAAACCATTATGTTGTACATCTTAAAATTGTACACTGATGTATGTGAATTATATCTCAATAAAACTAGAAAAAAATGGTTAACAGAAAGCAAGTCAGATTCTTAGGAAGTTGGCCCCAATATTCCATTATTTTCACTATATATAATAGCAAGATAAAGAGTCTTTGCTCCCCACTGAATAAATGGACCGACTTGGATAGAGAACAGTGCATTTGTGAATGCTCAAGATTCCAGACAACTCTAGTTTATTAATCAGTGTTCTAAATTAGAGATGTTTTTATGCTATGCAAAGTGCAGTAAGCCTCAAAACCATCATGATGTCACCACACTTACCTTTGATTATAAATTCATAGCTTGGCATAACATTGGTACATTTTATAGAGAGAGACATTGAAAAATAGCTTTTATACATTTCATTGGTTATGAAAGGAAAGTTATGATTTAGCCTTAAGCCAACTTCCCTGCCTTGGGCTCTAGGCGTTTTTGTTTTTTGTTTTTCCTTATTTTCTATTTCATTATAATTTACAGAGAAGCTTCTTTTATTCTTCATTTCTCTTCCACAAATAGAGCCCTGAATTCAAGCCAGCATTTTTAAGAGACAGCACTAATCCCAGTTACTTATTAAGTGGGTTTTGAATACCTATAATTCAATGGTATCTTTTGACTTGTCAAGTTTGATGTTGCCTTCAGCTGGAGGGCATATACAAGGTTGTTTTTGTTTGTTTTGCCTTTCTGCTTTGCAATCAGCAGCAGTAATATCAGAACTTAGACAACGAATAGCTCTCAACACAGCTGGCTTCTAGTGCTGCCTCCATGTTCTTAAGTGAAGGAGGGTAAGACTTGAAAACCATTATAATAACCTTTCAATCTGCATGTTGCCATTTTGATGCTAATGCAGTTTTCCTAGAGAATATTCCCCAAACTACAAGTTGCACAACAAATGCATTCTCCTGACATTCCTCTTCAGTTCATAGGGCATCTCAAATATAAAGGCACATAAAATAGTCTTCTTACAGTGAAGTCACTTGCTTCTATACTTGCCAGTTAGAATTTCATGTATATAAGGAAAATTTAACGTGTCTTTAAATTTATTTTTCACCTTCTTTATAATGCCTCCAAGCTAAAACTCAAGATATCATTTTTTAGCATTTTTAGTATTATTTTTTTTAATGTAGAAAAGCCTGGAGCCTAATTAATACCCCATAAATGCTAAATAAACCTACCATACACTAGCCAAAAGCAGATGGGGACTGAGATTCAACCCTTCAAAACAGTTTCATAGGACCCAACAATCCTCCTGTCCAGAGATTACTTGGCCAACTTTTTTTACAACAAATGTTTAAAATCCAAAGCAGTTTTGGCTTCAGGGAGAGCATCCTACAACATGAGCGATTCCATGGTTATTTGGTACTTTTCTCAGAGTACCCTGCTTTTTGGAAAGTTATTGACCAAAAACTGTTGTAGATGTTAGACACCACAGGAAGAGAGCCACCAAGGCCAGACAAGAGCAGGTATCACCAACCTCAATAAGCAGACAAAAGAAATGAACTTGCCCAGAGGCATTCTATTTAAAAATGAAAATGTAGTTTGGTGAAACATTTTGTAGAGTTCTTCCACAGTATAGTGAAGGAATATATAGGGTCGTTGGGTTGTACCCCACACAGGCCTACAAGCCCTAAACTTGCCCAGCTTCAAGACTGAAGAAAGAGCCTGGAGTCAGCCACAGAGACATCAGTGGTTTAATGGAGAGGGGCAACTTTTATTCCCTGACTCTTTCCTCTTTTAGCATACACATTTAATAAAAACGTTATGGAACAAAACCCAAAACAAAAGTTAATCATTTTCATTTTCCTATGTACCAGCAATAAACAAGTGGAATCTGAAATTAAAAACACAATGCCATTTACATTAGCAGCCCTGAAAATGAAATACTTAGGTTTAAAATTAACAAAATATGTACAAAATCTATATGAGGAAAACTATAAAACCTGAAGAAGAAATTTTTTTTTTAAATCTAAATAAATGGCAAAATATTCTATGTTCATGGATAGGAAGGCTCAACATTGTCAAGATGTCAGTTATTCCCAAATTGATCTATACATTCAACGCAATCCCAATAAAAATTCCAGCAAGTTATTTTATGATATTGACAAACCGATTCTAAAGTTTATATGAAGAGGCAAAAGACCCTGAATAGCCAATACAATTAAAAGAGAACAAAGTTAGAAGACTGACACCACTTGGCTTCAAGACTCACTATTAAGCTACAATAATTAGGACAGTGTGGTACCAGTGAGAGAACAGACAAAGGGATCAATGGAACAGAATACAGAGCTCAGCAATAGACTCCCAAAAATATAGTCAACTGATCTTTGACAAAGAGGCAAATACAATATAATGGAGCAAAGATTGTGTTTTCCACAAGTGGAAAGCTAAAACAGCTAGACATTCCAATGCAAAGAAAATGAATCTAGACACAGAGCTTACACCTTTCACAAAAGGTGGATTGCAGACCTAAATGTAAAATGCAGAACTATAAAACCCTTAGAAAATAATATAGGAGAAATCCTAGATGACCTTGGGTATGGGCATGACTTTTAGAATACAACATCAAAGGCACAACCTGTGAAATAAATAATTCATAATCTGGACTTCATTAAAATTAACAGTTCCGGTTTGCAAAAAACAATTTCAAGAGAATGAGAAGACAAGCCATGAAAAAATATTGGCAAAAGACACATCTGATAAAGAATATTATGCAAAATATACAAGTAACTTATAAAACTCAATAATAAAAACATAAACAACTTGGCTTAAAATGGGCAAAAGACCTGAACAGACACCTCACCAAAAACGATGTATGAATGGCAAATAAGCATTACGAAAAGGCACTGCACATCATATGTCATTAAGGAATTGCTAATTTTTTAAAAAAGATACCACTACATACCTATTAGAATAGCCAAATTCTGGAACACTGATGTCACTAAATGCTGGTGAGGATATGGAGCAACAGGAACTTTCATTCATCGCTGGTGGGAATGCAAAATGGTACAGCCACTTGGAGGACAGCTTTGTGGTTTCCTACAAAAGTAAATATACCCTTTACCACACAATCCATTAATTTCGCTCCTTGGTATTTACCTAAAAAAGTTGAAACATTTATCTTCTCAAAAACCTGCACATGGATGTTTATAGAAGTGCTGTTCATAACTGCCAAAACTTGGAAGCAACCAAGATGTCCTTCAGTAGGTGAGTAGATAAATAAAGTCTGGTATATCCAGACAATTGAATATTTGTTAGCACTAAAAAAATGAGCTATTGGGCTTCCCTGGTGGCGCAGTGGTTGAGAGTCCACCTGCCGATGCAGGGGACGTGGGTTCATGCCCCGGTCCGGGAAGTTCCCACATGCCGCAGAGCGGCTGGGCCTGTGAGCCATGGCCGCTGAGCCTGCGCGTCCGGAGCCTGTGCTCCACAATGGGAGAGGCCACAACAGTGAGAGGTCTGCATACCGCAAAAAAAAAGAAAAAATGAAGATGAGCTATTAAGCCATGAAAAGACATAGAGGAAACTTAAATGCATATTAGTAATTGAAAGAAGCTAACCTGAAAGGCTACATACTGTATGATTACAGCTATATGACATTCTGGAAAAGGCAAAACTCTAGAGGCAGTAAAAAGGTCAGTGGCCACTACTAGTTGTGGGTCAGGGGAGGAAATGAATACAGCACAAAGGATTTTAAGGCTGTGATAATACTCTGTATGATATTATAATGATGGATACATATCATTATCATCTTCCTGAACTGATAGAATGCACAACACCATGAGTTAATGCTGATATAAACTATGAACTTTAGGTGATTATGATATGTCAGTGTAGGTACTTTAATTGGAATTACTGTACCACTCTGGGGGATATTGATAATTGGGGAGTCTATGCATATGTACACAGCACACAATACAGGGAGTATATAGGAAATCTCAGTACCTTTCTTTCAATTTTGTTGTAAACATTAAACTACTCAAAAAAAAGTCTTAATAAAGAAAAATTACTTTCAAGGCAAATATAATACATGGTATGCATCCTTACAAAATTTGTGATCTAATTATAGGAATACATTGTGAGCCATGAGAAGTTAAATAACAAATGTAAGATATGATATAGAATATTTCATGGTTAATGAGTCCAGAAAGAGCTGTGAGTTCAGAACAAGGAAATCTCTTTGCCCAGGAAGATTCAATGGAGAAGATGAGACTGAAGTTGATTCTTAAAGGATAGTTTGGTTAAAGGGAAGGGAGAATGATGAGCCTGGGTTAGAGATTAGCTTATAAAAAAAATTCATACCAATATTTAAAAGCAGTGCCCCTTCCCTTCATGTTCTGAGATTAGTGTGTGAGTTTGCTCTCTTGAAATGATGTTAATGCTGCTTTCTCAAAGGATTGGTGCAAAATTTTTCACTTAGTGTGGACAATCTTTATAATATTATAGTATTGTGTTTAAAAATAAATTTGA
Source organism: Monodon monoceros (assembly GCF_005190385.1). Classification (NCBI taxonomy): domain Eukaryota; kingdom Metazoa; phylum Chordata; class Mammalia; order Artiodactyla; family Monodontidae; genus Monodon; species Monodon monoceros. Next base: position 67,648,710 of record NW_021703768.1, read on the forward strand.
TGAACAATTTATTGATTTCATGAGAAAATACCACTGTAAAGGAAGTTCTATATTAAAGCTTGCCTACTCCATTTTAGTTCAACATGAAAAGGCAGGTCATTGATTCAATGTAAACATCACAATATTATATTCTTGAAATTTAAAAACATCATATGAATAAAGGAAACAAAAAAATTTAAGCAAAAAAATCTGTAATACATTGTGAATTTCTTGAAAGTAACTGGTTTTATTTATTAATGCTTACAGGAAACCTAGCACATAGAAAACACTCAAAAATGTTTTTCTATTTTGAATTTAAAATAATTCTAAGTTAAGTCTAATCTCACATTAAAGTCTTTTTTTTTTACATTTCTGACGATGATCCTTAAATAACCAAATCACAACTATTATACTATTTAAATTTCATTTACAGCACAGTACATAAATGCATGTTCATGCATATTTAAATTTTAAAGGTTTGCATGTATGCAGATTCTAAAATGTGGTCAAAGATAATTGTTACATATCGTTTATATTTAAGAGGTGGCGGCTTGTGGGCAGAACTAGCTTTGAATGCACTAACTTTTGTGCATATAAATTTATAGACTCCAGCATATTTTGATTATGGAATGGGGCTTCAGATTCTTTTAAACTTAATTATCTGAATGACAGATAATTTTCTCACATACATTATGTCATCCCACCATATTTTCAAACTTCCTAAGTTATTTCTCTTAAATAATGAGCCAAATGATTTTTTTTAAATGACAGGCCAGTACATTGCTAACAACTTGTTCAATTTAAAAGGTTGTTGGAAAGATGTTATTAAAATTCTGCATTAATACTAATTTATACTAATTTTGACAGCTTTTCAGTAACATATGGCAGTAAAATTAATATGAATCACACCTCAATGTTAATTTTAAAAAGTCCTGAGCCTATATTTTGAGTAACAGACATTTCTATAAACTGCTCAGGTATCATTAAAGCACAGAGCTGAGCTACAAAGACCACGATAAAAGTGTGATATAAGTCCCATGTTACATTCACTCATCCACTGATGCAGTCATGCCTTGGTCTTATACTTTCTTTTAATGTCTTTCACCATTTGAAAGGGACAAATGTCCTTGTCCCATGTTATAATTCTATAGCATCAAGACTGTGAGTCCATGAATCCCACCACTTACCGTCCATCAATTTCCTCCTTCCTCTATTGCCTCCCTACCTATTTCATGATCCATACAATCATACTCTTGCAAATGCCTTCTGCCCTTTGCTTTCATCTTGCCTAGACCCATGAACTGAATTCTGGTGAAAACTAATTGGTCCTAAACAAAATCCCACAACTGGGGAAGTTGGTTTTAGTATAAGTGCACCATCATCTCCTTAATACTAGTGAAGTTTTCTTCCACCTTCTTCTCTACCATTGCCATCAACTAACTTCTCTTTCCTGATGTCTAGCTCCCTCCTGGCTATCTAATGTTTGACCAACTTTCATGATGAGCTTTGTAAAATGTAAATCACTTTCCACCACTCCCAAGGTTAAAAGGCTGTAATGGTTTTCAGTTGCCCTTAAGTAGGGCTCTAAACCCTGTAAGGAAATTTAAATACTCTACATTACACAGCTCTTTTATCTGCCTCTCTTTCTCCTCTTAAGCTGTCTTTCTCTTAAGCACACTTAGTCCACCTTGTCCTTTCACTTCCTCAAACTTTCTCACCTGGGGCTTCATTCATTTCTGAAGGTAGGCTGCTGGACAGCCTCTTCTCATTTTCAGGTAGGCCTTCCCCTGTCTCCAAATCTAAAATAGATTCTCCATTATTATGTCTCAAAGCATCTTTTCTTCTAATCAGTTTTCATCATGTGTAACTACAGTTTTGATTTTTCTTTGCTTACTCTCTGCTTCTCCCAGGAAAATCTATGATCCAGGCAGCAGGGCACCTTACCATATGCCCATTACATAGTAGAATATCTGGAACACAGACACTGCTTCATAAATATTGGTTAAATGAATGAAAAAATGAACATGTGAATGAAGCGTGCTGTTAGTTGACAAATACAGTAATTTGGGAGCACTATATTTTAAATACTAGTACATAAGCTGAGAAAAACTCCCTTAGGATTTCTTAAATCACCAACGGATTAACATGTTTTTCAGAAGAAATTCTATCAATATGTGATTTAAGTCTAATAAAATGAAGTGTTCTTTACTTCTTCAACACAGATCTCATTGTGCAATCACCAATTTTTCTTTGATTTGAATTTTATTTATTTTAACCAATTTTTATATTCTTAATATGGTTCTAAACCAACCTTATTATACAGAGGCAGAAACCAAGAGCCACAGAATTTAAATGAATCTCTAAACGCCACACAACTAGTAAGTGGCAGAACTGCTACTAGGATCTGAGTGTAAACTTTAAATCTTCCTTTTTATAAACTGTAATGTAAAAATCTTCCAAATGTTTAGGTTTTACCTAGCTACTTATTTAAAATATGAAGACAGAAGATTTTAATAAGGTCCTAAGGTACTGACTTCTCATAGTTCATATGTTCTAACGGCAGCTAAATATTACTTTCCAGCTCAAAAGAACCCAGTGTTGCTTTTCTGTAACTGGTTTTCAATGAGCCTGGGACATCTGTATTATTCAGTTCTCTTTGTCAGTGATCCACAGAGTTCTTCCTACACAGCTGATGCCTGTTTACTCACATGCACACTGATATTTAAGCCCTGTTTAGCTTTCTTTAGCTATCACTTTAGACTTAAATTGTATTTAGTTCTTTATTGAAAGCTGGAGATAAGATCAGATCTGTCAACTTAACTGGATCCCCAAGACCTGCAGAAAGGGATTTATGAGGGAAATATAAGGAGACAAGAAATGTAAGTTGAACCTCTGTTCACCCAGTGTAATAAAATAAGCAGAATTTGTTATAATTACATTCCTTCTAGATTGCATTCAAATATACATATTTTCTCCAGTCCAATAGTGGTTAATATATCTGGACAGTAAGTTTTATTTGGCCTGTTTCCTTACCACTACACTTTTCCAAAATCTCTCCTGTCCTTGTCTCATTGTTTCTTCTTTCCAAGACACATCTTTCAGTTAATTCACAAAGATACTGAGAAGTCAACAGAACAACTGTCAGAGAAGTGTTTCCAACTAGGCAGATTCATTCAATTAAAATAAAGTGAGCTGTATTTCATCAGAAGGGGTAATGCTGTAGAGTTCCAAGGTAGAGATAATTACATCCACAGGTCATGTTGCTTTTATTTATGGTTTTATTAAATTGTATTGCTTATTACCATGTGCAAATCTATAACCCACACTTATTGTTTTCTTTTTTCTTTGTTCCTGAAGAATAATACGCCTCTACATCCATTTCTAATTTCCCACTCATAGGTTGTTTTATATGTCTTTTCCGTTTAGTTTATATTGTGATTCTTTCTACTGTGTGGAATCTCTATACACCCTGAGAACATTGGCAAGAGCTATTTATAGCTCTTGTCTCTGAATGTAAAAAAGGTGCAAATACATTTCTCACTACAATAAGCCTGGCTTCTTTCCTCTACATGCCTATCACACTGTAAATCTCTGGATCTACAAGTGATATGAATTTCAAAATGTACAAGCTTTGTTACCTTGGGCAAGTCAAACATTTAAACATCAATTCCTTTAGGGATAACAATACTGGCCCTATCTAATCCATAAATTATTGTTAAGCTCAAATATATTCTTATTAGAAAACAATTGTGATACAAATATATAATAAAATTTGCTATCATTATGTTATTATTTACTAAGACACAGACAGAAATACAGATATGCAGCTGTTCTGTAATGATAAATCTCCAAAGGGTTTTGAGTGGTTTTGCAGTCTTCTCAGCTTCTCTTCTACTCAAGTAAATGCCAGTACAGAGCTCACAGTTGAAGGTGAACATTTTTAATTTCTAACTTAAGTAAAATATAATTCTTAAAAGTCACATTGTTGCAAACAATGCAAAACTTTAGCATGTAACTCAAAAAAGATGCTACATTTTAATTTTTTCAGCTCAATTTTCATCTATGTTATTTTAAAACTTTGTACTCTTCTCTAAGCTGGTTTTCATCCATTTAGCATTACTATTTGTCTGACGGCTTTAATATTGTTAGGGCCACAATAATCTCATCTATTTGGAGCCCATTTGTTCAATCACTGGAATTTATATGTTATCTTAAAATCATTCTGTTAAGTTGCTTAAACATTTTGTATGTTAATTTGTGGGTATTTTGATTCTTATAACATTTAATTGGAATTAACAATATTTTTAAACAACTTTTTTCAAAATGTGAATTATGCATGTGTTTGAAGCTTTTCTCTAAATGTTCAATTTTATTTTGCAAATACAATGGCGACTAATGTAAGCATTTTTGAGAAAAAAAATAAGCCCTTTCAGACATTAACAGAGCAGGTGATAAATTAGTTTGGTTAGTGGCTTCATAGATTTCTAACCTAACATCCTAAAGTCAATTAAATTCAAAAGAGACTTAGTATATCAAAGATGGTTAGTGAACTTTTTTTTTTTAACATCTTTATTGGTGTATAATTGCTTTAAAATAGTGTGTTAGTTTCTGCCGTATAACAAACTGAATCAACTATACATATACATACATCCCCATATCTCCTCCCTCTTGCTTCTACCTCCCACCCTTCCTATCCCACCCCTCTAGGTGGTCACAAAGCACTGAGCTGATCTCCCTGTGCTATGTGGCTGCTTCCCACTAGCTATCTATTTTACATTTGGTAGTGTATATATGTCCATGCCACTCTCTCACTTCGTCCCAGCTTACCCTTCCCCCTCCCTGTGTCCTCAAGTCCATTCTGTACATCTGCATCTTTATTCCTGTCCTGCCCCCAGGTTCTTCAGAACCATTTTTTTTTTTAAGATTCCATATATATGTGTCAGCATACAGTATTTGTTTTTCTCTTTCTGACTTACTTCATTCTGTATGACGGTCACTAGGTCCAACCACCTCACTACAAATAACTCAATTTCGTTTCTTTTTATGGCTGAGTAATATTCCATTGTATATACGTTCCACATCTTCTTCATCCGTTCATCTATCGATGGACACTTAGGTTGCTTCCATGTCCTGGCTACTGTAAATAGAGCTGCAATTAACATTTTGGTTCATGACTCTTTTTGAATTATGGTTTTCTCAGGGTATATGCCCAGTAGTGGGATTGCTGGGTCGTATAATACTTCTATTTTTAGTTTTTTGAGGAACCTCCATATTGTTCTCCATAGTGGCTGCATCAATTTACCCACCAACAGTGCAAGAGGGTTCCCTTTTCTCCACACCCTTTCCAGCATTTATTGTTGGTAGATTTTTTGATGATGGCTATTCTGACCAGTGTGAGGTGATACCTCATTGTAGTTTTTTTTTTTTTTTTTTTGCAGTATGCGGGCCTATCACTGCTGTGGCCTCTCCCATCGCGGAGCACAGGCTCCAGACGTGCAGGCCCAGTGGCCATGGCCCACGGGCGCAGCCACTCCACGGCATGCCGGACCCTCTCAGACTGGGGCTTGAACCCATGTCCCCTGCATCGGCAGGTAGACTCTCAACCACTGCGCCACCAGGGAAGCCCCTCGCTGTAGTTTTGATTTGCATTTCTCTAATTAGTGATGTTGAGCATTCTTTCATGTGTTTGTTGGCAATCTGTATATCTTGTTTGGAGAAACATCAATTTAGGTCTTCTGCCCATGTTTGGATTGGGTTGTTTGTTTTTTTGATATTGAGCTGCATGAACTGCTTGTATATTTTGGAGATTAATACATCAGTTGCTTCATTTGCAAATATTTTCTCCCATTCTGAGGGTTGTCTTTTCGTCTTGTTTATGGATTCCTTTTCGGTGCAAATGGTTTTAATTTCATTAGGTCCCATTTGTTTGTTTTTGTTTTTATTTCCATTTCTCTAGGAGGTGGGTCAAAAAGGATTGTGCTGTGATTTCTGTCATGGAGTGTTCTGCCTATGTTTTCCTCTAAGAGTTTTATAGTGTCTGGCCTTACATTTAGGTCTTTAATCCATATTATTTTTGTGTATGGTGTTAGGGAGTGTTCTAATTTTGTTCTTTTACATGTAGCTGTCCAGTTTTCCCAGCACCACTTATTGAAGAGGCTGTCTTTTCTCCATTGTATATTCTTGCCTCCTTTATCAAAGATAAGGTGACCATATGTGTGTGGGTTTATCTCTGGGCTTTCTATCTTGTTCCATTGATCTATGTTTCTCTTTTGTGCCAGTACCATATAGTCTTGATTACTGTAGCTTTGTAGTATACTCTGAAGTCAGAGAGTCTGAGTCCTCCAGCTCTGTTTTTTTCCCTCAAGACTGCTTTGGCTATTCAAGGTCTTTTGTGTTTCCATACAAATTGTGCAATTTTTTGTACTAGTTCTGTGAAAAATGTCATTTGTAGCTTGATAGGAATTGCATTGAATCTGTAGATTGCTTTAGGTAGTATAGTCATTTTCACAATATTGATTCTTCCAATCCAAGAACATGGTATATCTCTCCATCTATTGGTATCATCTTTAATTTCTTTTAACAGTGTGTTATAGTTTTCTGCATACAGGTCTTTTGTTTCCCTAGGAAGATTTATTCCTAGGTATTTTATTCTTTTTGCTTCAATGGTAAATGGAAGTGTTTCCTTAATTTCTCCTTCAGATTTTTCATCATTAGTGTATAGGAATGCCAGAGATTTCTGTGAATTAATTTTGTATCCTGCAACTTTACCAAATCCATAGATGAGCTCTAGTAGTTTTCTGGTGGCATCTTTAGGATTCTCTATGTATAGTATCATGTCATCTGTAAACAGTGACAGATTTTACTTCTTCTTTTCCAATTTGGACTCCTTTTATTTCTTTTTCTTCTCTGACTGCTGTGGCTAAAACTTCCAAAAACTATGTTGAATAATAGTGGTGATAGTGGACATCCTTGTCTTGTTCCTGATCTTAGTGGAAATGGTTTCAGTTTTTCACCATTGAGAACAATGTTGGCTGTGGGTTTGTCATATATGGCCTTTATTATGTTGAGGTAAGTTTCCTCTATGCCTACTTTCTGGAGGGTTTTTATCATAAATGGGTGTTGAATTTTGTCGAAAGCTTTTTCTGCATCTATTGAGATGATCACAGGTTTTTCTCCTTCAATTTGTTTTATGGTGTATCACATTGATTGATTTGCATATACTGAAGAATCCTTGCATTCCTGGGATAAACCCCACTTGATCATTGTGTATGATCCTTTTAATGTGTTGTTGGATTCTGTTTGCTAGTATTTTGTTGAGGATTTTTGTACCTATGTTCATCAGTGATATTGGCCTGTAGTGTTCTGTTTTTGTAGTATCTTTATCTGGTTTTGGTATCAGGGTGATGGTGGCCTCGTAGAATGAATATGGGAGTGTTCCTCCCTCTGCTGTATTTTGGAAGAGTTTGAGAAAGATAGGTGTTAGCTCTTCTCTAAATGTTTGATAGAATTCGCCTGTGAAGCCATCTTGTCCTGGACTTTTGTTTGTGGGAAGATTCTTAATCACAGTTTCAATTTCATTACTAGTAATTAGTCTGTTCATAGTTTATATTTCTTCCTGGTTCAGTCTTGGAAGGTTATACCTTTCTAAGAATTTGTCCATTTCTTCCAGGTTGTCCATTTTATTGGCATAGAGTTGCTTGTAGTAATGTCTTAGGATGCTTTGTATTTCTGTGGTGTCTGTTGTAACTTCTCCTTTTGCATTTCTAATTTGATTGATTTGAGTCTTCTCCCTTTTTTTTTGATGAGTCTGGTTAATGGTTTATCAATTTTGTTTATCTTCTCAAAGAACCAGCTTTTTGTTTTATTCATCTTTACTATTGTTTTCTTTGTTTCTATTTCATTTATATCTGCTCTGATCTTTATGATTTCTTTCCTTCTGCTAACTTTGGGTGTTGTTTGTTCTTCTTTCTCTATTTCCTTTAGGTATAAGGTTAGATTGTTTGAGATTTTTCTTGTTTCTTGAGGTAGGCTTGTATAGCTATAAACTTCCCTCCTAGAACTGTTTTTGCTGCATCCCATAGGTTTTGGACCAACATGTTTTCATTGTCAGTTGTCTCTAGGTATTTTTTTTTTTTTTTTTTTTTTTGCGGTACACGGCCTCTCACTGTTGTGGCCTCTCCCGTTGCAGAGCACAGGCTCCGGATGCACAGGCTCAGCAGCCATGGCTCACAGGCCCAGCCGCTCCGCGGCACGTGGGATCATCCCGGACTGGGTCATGAACTCGCATCCCTTGCATCGGCAGGCTGACTCTCAACCACTGAGCCACCAGGGAAGCCCTCTAGGTATTTTCTGATTTCCTCTTTGACTTCTTCAGTGATCTCTTGGTTATTAAGTAACGTATTGTTTAGCCTCCATGTGTTTGTGCTTTTACGTTTTTTTCCCTGTAATTCATTTCTAACCTCATAACATTGTGGTCAGAAGGGATGCTTGATATGATTTCAATTTTCTTAAATTTACAGAGGTTTGATTTGTGACCCAAGATATGATCTATCCTGGAGAATGTTCCATGCACACTTTGAGAAGAAAGTGTAATCTGCTGTTTTTGGATGGAATGTCCTATAAATATCAACTAAATCTATCTGGTCTATTGTGTCATTTAAAGCTTCTGTTTCCTCATTTATTTTTATTTTGGATGATCTGTCCATTGGTGTAAGTGAGGTGTTAAAGTCCCCACTATTATTGTGTTACTGTCGATTTCCTCCTTTATAGCTGTCAGCAGTTGCCTTACGTATTGAGGTGCTCCCATGTTGGGTACATATATATTTATAATTGTTATACCTTCTTCTTGGATTGATCCCTTGATCATTATGTAGTGTCCTTCCTTGTCTCTTGTAACATTCTTTATTTTAAAGTCTATTTTATCAGATATGAGTATTGCTACTCCAGCTTTCTTTTGATTTCCATTTGCATGGAATATCTTTTTCCACCCCTTCACTTTCAGTCTGTATGTGTCCCTAGGTCTGAAGTGGGTCTCTTGTAGACAGCATATATATGGGTCTTGTTTTTGTGTCCATTCAGCAAGGCTGTATCTTTTGTTTGGAGCATTTAATCCATTCACGTTTGAGATAATTATTGATATGTATGTTCCTATGACCATTTTCTTAATTGTTTTGGGTCTGTTTTTGTAGGTCCTTGTCTTCTCTTGTGTTTCCCACTTAGGGAGGTTCCTTTAGCATTTGTTGTAGAGCTGGTTTGGTGGTGCTGAATTCTCTTAGCTTTTGGTTGTCTGTAAAGCTTTTAATTTCTCCATCGAATCTGAATGAGATCCTTGCCAGCTAGAGTAATCTTGGTTGTACTTTCTTCCCTTTCATCATGTTAAGTATATCATGTCACTCCCTTCTGCCTTGTAGAGTTTCTGCTGAGAAATCAGCTGTTACCCTTACAGGAGTTCCCTTGTATGTTATTTGTCATTTTTCCCTTGCTGCTTTCAATAATTTTTCTTTGTCTTTAATTTTTGCCAATTTGATTACTATGTGTCTCAGTGTGTTTCTCCTCTGGTTTATTCTGTATGGGACTCTCTGCACTTCCTGGACTTGGGTGGCTATTTCCTTTCCCATGTTAGGGAAGTTTTCAAATATAATCTCTTCAAATATTTTCTCTGGTCCTTTCTCTCTCTCTTCTCCTTCTGGGACCCCTAAAATGCAAATGTTGTTGTGTTTAATGTTGTCTCAGAGGTCTCTCAGGCTGTCTTCATTTCTTTTCATTCTTTTTTCTTTATTCTGTTCTGCAGCAGTGAATTCCAACATTCTGTGTTCCAGGTCACTTATCTGTTCTTCTGCCTCAGTTATTCTGCTATTGATTCCTTCTAGTGTAGTTTTCATTTCAGTTATTGTATTTTTCATCTCTGTTTGTTTTTTAATTCTTCTAGGTCTTTGTTAAACATTTCTTGCATCTTCTTGATCTTTGCCTCCATTCTTTTTCCGAGGTCCTGGATCATCTTCACTATCATTATTCTGAATTCTTTTTCTGGAAGGTTGCCTATCTCCACTTCATTTGGTTATTTTTCTGGGGTTTTATCTTGTTCCTTCACCTGGTACATAGCCCTCTGCCTTTTCGTCTTGTCTATCTTTCTGTGAATGTCGTTTTTGTTCCACAGGCTGCAGGAATGTAGTTCTTCTTGCTTCTGCTGTCTTCCCTCTGGTGGATGAGTCTATCTAAGAGGGTTGTGCAAGTTTCCTGATGGGAGGGACTCTGGAATTCTTTTTTTTTTTTTTGGTACGGGCCTCTCACTGTTGTGGCCTCTCCCATTGCAGAGCACAGGCTTCAGACGCACAGGATCAGTGGCCATGGCTCATGGGCCTAGCCGCTCTGTGGCACGTGGGATCTTCCCAGATGGGGCACGAACCCGTGTCCCCTGCATCGGCAGGCAGACTCTCAACCACTGCACCACCAGGGAAGCCCCTGGAATTCTTTTTTGATTGCACATTACTACACTTGGTTGTGTCTTCCTCATTCTTGAGGACACCCTTATCCAAATTTGAAAGTGGGTTACATGGGCTAAAATAAATAATAAAAAGATCAGTGTATCTGAGCAGAGTGGGAGAGGATACAGTGGTGTGAAATGATGTCAGAATGTCAGAAAGATACTGAGGAGCCAGTATGTGGAGTTTTGTAAAGGTCTAGAAAGTTTGGATTTTCTTCCTGTGTGATGAATAGCCATTAGAGAGTTGCAGTAAGGGAGTCCAATGTGAACTGATTCCCAAGTTTAAAAACATCATTCTGATGTATAGAGAATAGACTGTAAGTGAAGTGATGAGCTGAAGTAAGAAGATAGACTAGGAGGATATTGCAATAATCCATGCAAAATGATGGTAATTTACCAAGGATGGTAGCAGTAAAGATGGAAAGAAGTAGCTTTCTGGATTTAGACTGGATATATTTTGGAGGTCAAGTTGACAGGGCATACTGATGCCCTGTATGTGGGAAAAATGGAAAGACTCCTAGATTTTTGACTCTTGTAATTGGATGGAGGATTGTCCTATTTACTGAGGTGGCAAAAGAAGAAAGGAAGCATGACTCCCAATATTCTTGCCTGGAATATTGAGTGGATGGTAATAGCATGATATAGATAAGTAACCCATAAGGAAGAACAGGTTTTCTATGGGACAGATTGGGTTTATATTTAAACATGTTATGTTTTAGGTACTTGTGAATATCTAGTTCCAGAAGTCTATCTCTAATTTTAGGAAAGTTTTGTTTTCAATGAAAAATTATGAAAACTAGCTTTAAAAGCAATATTCTTACCCTGATGTTTATGAAATAACTTTGTGGACATAATAAACTATTATGGAATCTTTTGAACCCATATCGAGAAAGATTCATGTTTAATTAGAAGTATCCATACAATGCTTCTTATTGAGCTTTTATGAGTATTGATGGTAGGGATTTACATACACCTTAACTTGAGTCATTACAATTAATCCATTTTAAGCAATTGACCTTCTAATAAATAATAAACAAATCCTCAACAAAATCCTTTAGAGATTATAGGCTGTAGTTTTAAAATCTTGACAATGAAAGAGGACAAATAGCTGTAATTCAGAATCTTGAATAAAGATGACAGAATTTGGCCTTTCAATTTTTTTTATAAATGTGGAATAAATACTTTGATTCACCTTCAGTTCAACAGTACACATTATGACTCAAATTCAGTTACCTCATAGGAGACTACTTTTTTCAGTTCTTTCTTTTTTCTACTCCTTGGGTTAAAATTGCTGCACTATGTGTCATCTTGACAATGTTTTCACTTCTTAGTTATGTATGAAACTTTCTTCTTAGTTATGTATGTACTTGAAGTTATGTACTTGTTATTGACATTTCCAGTTGGATGTTTAATAGAATCTCAAGCTTCACTTGGTCCACACAAGCTCCTTGTAGTAATCACTATCATTTCCTCTCCCATGTCTTCCATTCACTCACTTAAACTTGTTTAAATTCACTCATTTAAAAGCTCTGGCTGACTTCCCGTTTCCAACTGCCAGTATCTGCATTTCTGTGCCTGAGGACTCTTTCCTCCAGCTATAGAAACCCACTATGAAGCCAAAAATGCTACGGAATCAACACCATCCAAACAGTGACTGGGAGTGGATAAATACCTCCGCTTTCTCACGGCCAAGGTAGGATAATTTGGAGTAATCTCTGTTTCCCAGAGTTTTCTCACAGCGCTAAGCTTCAGACACTCTCTGTTGTCAGTTGGCTTAACAGAACATCCACAGTGGCAGCTACCTTTTCTTATTTCACCTCCACACTTCCCTACTCTTGTTCTTTAAACTTCCCAAATAAACTACTTGCACTCAAATGCTCATGTGTTAAGGCAGTCCAAACTGGGATGTTCCCCTACAAACCCACTCTTCTTGGAGTCTTTCCTACATCAGTCAATGACACCTCCAGTTCTACCAGTTGCTGGGTCAAAGTCCGAGGTGTCATTCTCAATTCCCCTTTTTTCATACCTCAAACTGACTATCAGAAAATCTTGTAGCATCTATTTTAAATACATCTAGAATTTGACCAATCATCTCCATCCTTAGTGTCTGTATTAGTCGGCTTGGACTGCTGCAACAACAACAACAAAAACACCCCATAGATGGAGTGGCTTAAGTGCCAGACATTTATTTTCTCACAACTGTGGAAGCTGGAAGTCCTAGATCAAGATGTGGGCAGCATTGGTTTTTTCTGAGGCTTCTCTCTTTGACTTGCTTTCCTAACTGTGTCCTCACCAGGACCTCTTCTCTGTGAGCCCACAACTCTGGTGTTTTCTGTGTGTCCTTATTCTCCTCTTCTTATAAGGACACCAGTGACGTTGGTTTAGGGTCCAGCGTAACTTCCTCATTTTAACTTAACTGCCTCTTTAAAGGTCCTATCTCCAAACAGAGTCACATTCTGAGGTACTGGGAGGCAGGGCTTCAACATACAAATTTTAGAAGGACTCAGTTCAGCCTATAACAGTGACCCCACTCCTACTGGTTCCAATTTATTCCAAGGCATCATCTTTTTCTGTGTGGAAAAGCAATAGGCTCTGAACTGTCTGCCCTACTTCTGCCCTTTCTTACCGTCAGTTCTTGACACAACAGCCAGAATTTTCCCATTGGCACTCTGCTCAAAACCCTCTACTGGCTTCCCATCTGACCTAGAATAAAATTCTATGACCAACATAATCTACAATGTCCCAACTCCTTTCCTCTCTTGACATCACATTCTATTATTCCACTCCCCACCCCAACACTCATCCAGAACACTGACCTCCTTGCTGTTACTTGAGCAAGCTTGGCTAGTCACATCTTAGGGCCCTTACATGTTGTTCCCTTTACCTAAAATGATATTCCCTGCAACATCTGCATGGCTATCTCCATTCCTCCCTTCAGGTCTTTACTCAAAACTCATCTTAAGATGAGTTTATGTATGGTCACCATACATAAAATTTTAATCCCTCTCTGATACTTCCTTACTGGTTTTCATTCTCTTTAGCACTTATATTCTAGAATATAATATTTTCTAGAATATAATATTTTACATATTTAGCAGGTTTATTTTGTCTCCCACACTAAATTATAAGCTTCTCAAGGGCTCGAATATTTTTTCATTCACTCTTGATACTTCAGTACCTAGAACCATGCCTGCAACATAGTAGATGTTCAAAAAATGTTTGTTGCATGAATGGATGATCTTTTTAGTGTAGTAGTAAAATAATTACTGTTGTAATAATTCAAGCTGGTACATATTTGTATGAGGGCCCCATAGCCTTTCATGCGTATTTTTGCCATGGCTCTTATATATAATAGATGAAAATAACAGAAAATAAAAGAGCAAATTGAAGGGCAGCACACACAGACTAGGCATTTCAGAAAGGATTCCCAGAATGATATCAACATTTTGATGTTTAAGAGAAAAAATATTCATTCATTCAGCAATGATTTACTGATTATTATGAATGTGCCAATCACTCATTAAAAGCTGGGGTAGGAAGATAAGTAAGACCTTGGCCTTGCTTAGGAGGGCTGTATAGTCCATAGAGTTTCTCCTCTACGTGTTTTGAAGTTGTAATTCTCAGCTTTGCATGATTGTGAGGAAGAAGGAGAAGGCTAAGGAGGAGGTACAGGTGGAAGAAGATGAGAACAAGAAGGAAGAGGAGGATCAGACACTCACATTTAATAGAACTAGATTTCTAAGCAAACAGAAACACAGAAAGTAATGGGTTTCTTAGGGGCTAAACAAAGAAGAGATGGAAGAGAACAGTGCCCTCTCTAAAGGCTACCCTAAAGTGATGCTTTGAAGCTTTCTTCAAAGGCACATACTGTGTCTTACCTTTGTTCTAGCTTTGACACAACTGATATCCAGTTTATTATAGGAGTAATAGCATAGGAACGAGCAACAATAATGAGGTTTCTGCTATTCCGACAGTTGGAAGGAGTATGCATTCAGTAAAAAATAAGCTTTTAAACTAAGGGCAATTCTATATTTACAAATAAAGATTTCTTAATACATTGTTTACTAGACTAGTGAGAGGACTGAGCTTGATTTTCTTTCTGGGCATATGTCTCATATGGGGACAGTGGAGACTGGAGGAATAAGACTTAAACTCAGGGTGTGATTATTCCAGGCCCAATGTTTCCTCATAGGCACATAATAATTGCTGTTAGGAATGTACTTTTCTGAAGTTCAAAGCTATAGCATAAGTAAAATAAATGTTTATAGATATCAGGCCTTACAGCCAGTGAAACTGAAGCAAACATTTTTAAGTTACTCCTTAGAGATGCACACAATTAATCGAAGACAGATAATTGCATGTGTAATGGCTTCTTGGACACTAAGTACCTGTTTACAAATCAAATTATTCAATTTAGAGTCTCAAGTGTGTGCTTTCTTTGCTCGATTAACCCCTTATGGCTATGCATAAGCACCTAGTTTGCGAAGATGTGGCCTTTAATATTTTTAAGATCACTTAGGTTATAATTCAAATTTAAATGTGAAGTAAAAATTTATTATCATTTCCTAAGTAAAGAGATGTAATATATCAACTATTGCTCTGAGTCATTTGCTGTTATTGTTTGAGGCTTACATGTTTATTCATAAAACTTGTGTTTAAACAAGTTTTCTATGCAAGGGACTTCCACTCTAAGAGACATTCAAACATGCCTGATAAAAATCTGAAAAGGCAGTTTTCTAAAGGCATTTGAGAGCTGTAACCATATTTCTCTAAAGAGCTGCTGTTAAGTGTGAAAAGTAGGTGCATTAGAATTACTCATGTAGTCATTCCTTCATCTGAATGTTATTGCACATGATACGGAAAGAGCCATGGAAGATGCTCAAAGAGGAGGAAGATATCCCTGCACACAACGCATGATTGGATGCATCTGATACATAACACTAATGCCGTGCGAGGGATGGGCATGGTGCTGAGCTCAAACCCTGGAGTCACACAGGCTCTAAAACCAGTTCCATTCCTCAGGAAACGAGGAAACAATATTTATGTCATCATGTTTAGCCTTAGTTTTCTAATCTATAAAAGTAGACCGATCTAGTACCTTGCTCAGGTAGTAATGAGAGAGTAGAATGCTTTGTCATGACTTAATATCTATCATCTTTACAGATGGGTAAAATAAGAGAAAAAAAAAAAGACTCATAAATGGGTAATTAATGCCACAGGTAAAGTAAAATCTTTTTGCAGGGAGGGCCAAAAAAAGGCAGTGTTAAGATTATGATTCATATAGTGAAGTTGGATTGTTCCCTTGAAGGTTACGGCGAACACATGGCTAAATAAATAGCAGAATAACAGGGTAAGAGGGCAAATTGTAGAATGCATGCAGTGGATAAAAATTACATTTGTTACTGTTTTAAATATTTGAAGCTGTTTTATTGATTTGAGTTTCAGAGCAAAAAAAGCCTTTGATATAAAGAATATGGTAAACACCAGGAAAAAAAAATAATTTGAGTTGTTTCTTTTAATTGTCATTTATTTCCTATCAGACTTTCCAACTTGAGGAAAAATTTGAAATAATTCTTCTCTCCAGGTGAAAACAAAGGAAAATCACCATACAGCGCTTGGGATGAAGATAGAACACACTACTTTATTTTTATGTTGTCCTTTAAATAGGTTCGTTCAATAATAGAATTTAGTTGCTTTTTAGTGATAGTAAATAAAAAGATATCCCTGGCATTAGTTTTCCCAGGTGTAGGAGACCTGATAGAAGGCTGTTAATTTGTTGAACATTACTGTTATTAGTGCTCATTTTGGCGATTGAAAAGTGAATGTTTGAATCGGGTGAAGTTTGCTAGTAATCTATGCTCATTTTACTTGACTTCTAAAATATATTATAAGTGAGGCTTATAGGCTCAGGAAAAACAAAGCATTTAAGTGTGGTTTCTTTTTCTCTTTTGTTTCCCCTTTCTTTCTCTCTCCTTCCTTCCCCCCACACCTCCTTTCATCCCTTCTTTTTAACCTTCCTTCCCTTCTTTCCTTCTATCTTCCCCCCCTTCTTTCTTCCCTTCGTCTCTCTCCCCGTCCATTTTTTTGTTTCCAAAGACAGATAAGCAGTATTCCTTATTTATACTCTGTTTTCTTAAAAGGAAGAAACCCTTGAAAAAGTTATTTTTAATTACTGATGACTTACTCCCATGATGATTTGACTACACATGTTTAATATCGATAATAAAGTTTAAATAGAAAAGAGTGAATCTTTTATTACAAAATAACCTGGGAACTGCCAAACTCTAATTGCATATGTCCCTATTTTTGCTGTTAGATAGAGAATATATATTGAAAAATAACCATACATCAGTTGCATGCTTTGTACTGCTCTTTGGAAATTATGCTTCCAATGGTAATTGCACATTTCTAGCGGTGGTCCAAAGCATTAGGTTTCTGTGGCCCTTAGGCTTCACAGCCTTTTCTGACTCTTAATAGACAGCCTTTTCTCCATGTTCAGCAGTCTATCTCTTTCTCACAAATGCCTTGGGTTGTAAACTGAAGTGTATGTTATACAGTTAACACTAGACAAGAGGACTTACGAAAATATTACAAACTGATCAAGTATTCATTATTGGAAAGATGATATATTATAGTAGCTATTCAAAATACTAGGCTTATAGCTTTACTTCAGTCTGAAAAAGTGGGAAAGAAATGGGGAAAAAATAATCTCATTTACTCCATCTGTCTCATTTAGCACCCACTCCATCCCTCTGTAGTACAATTCATTTTTTCCTTGTTATTTTTTGAAGACAAATGTTACTTAGAACATGGCGGTAATGTAGAGGAAAAGATTGCATTTGAGAAAACTGAGGCATAAAATTGGCAAATAGCTGTCTTAAAAATATTTTGAAAGAAAAAAATGAATACATGCAGAAAATTTATATTGGCAGAGCCACTGTTTCTTTTAAAATGTGGTTCATTTTCCCAGAGACAGAGAAATGTGACTTGTTGCCAAAGGTGTTACGGTAACCTTCCTATTATTAATAAATACAAGAATTTGCAGAAGCACAGAGTAATGGCAAGTGTCTGAATTTTTAAAATAGTGTGGCATCACAGAATCTGACTGTTGTTCTTTTTTGTTTCCTTAAAGAAAATGTGAGTTTAGAATATCCTTATCTTTTTCCTTTTCTGTCAGTTCTGCTGGTGAATATATAAAGAAACAATGTTCCTTTCGCCAACATAAAGAAAAAAATACCAAGATATTTAACCTACAGATGCCAGCTTATTTACTAAATGGAATGGATATTTTCCATATCCCCCCAAAATTAAGAAATAAAATCTGGCATTTTTAGTGTTTAGCTACCACTTATCATTGTGTATCAGAATTTCTTAGTCCTATGATTTATTCTGTGACATGACTGACAATCTTCTTGTTCATCTTAATGTGGAAGTAATGTCTGTTTTAAGTGAAAGTATCAATATTTCCAACACACAAGTAATAGTGCACGTACTCTGTGCTTCTACAGTCAGGGATGGTTCGGATTACTTGGTGTATTGTTCATGGCCCTCATAAGACTTCCTTTAGATAAGGTCATGCATTTATATTAGGCTGGCTTTGAATGCATACTACTTCTGAACTGTGGAAGAGTCTTCTGAACTTGTTCCAGTGCATCATATCCTAACAAACTGAGTTAACAGCTAACCATTCTAATAATATCAGTTGAGTACCTGCATTACACCATGTATTTGGTGTCTTGGTCATCTGATTATATCTTTTTGTTCTCTCTTTTTAGGTTTTCAGTAAAAGGAGCTTTTCACATAAACATGTATTATTAATTGCAAAGTCCCTATAAATTCTACTAAATTATGATAATTCAAACACAGTGTAAGTCTATGTATGGAGAATCTCTTTGGGACAGTGGTGAGGCAGTAGGTGTGAAAGGTAGCATGGGAAGACCAGGGATAGGTGTAGATTCCTGGGTCTTACTGGTTTATATTTAGACATTCACTTGCACCCATTAAACAACAACCTTCTGGAAGGGAATCAGGTTATCTTATCTTTATACCCCTAAAACATACAAAACAATGCACTGCAAGTAGTGAGAGCTTGAGATATACTGACAGAATTGGGGAAAACCTAGTTTTTTATAAGTTCTGGGAAAGGTCCTGTTAAGAAAGATTTTCTGGAATTTCAGTTTTCTCAGTAAAGCAGTGTTATTTACCATCTACCTTTCCAGATCTACAAATACAGTCTGATCATTGTAAGCTAAATTTATCAGAAGAATCAAGAATAGGGCATTTTGGTTTATCAATTATTTTAGTGTACAGACTTGCTATATGTTAATGATTTTTCATGTATTAGATATCCAACAGAAGACATTTAGTATTAAAATTATAGCATGAAAGGTAAAAGTTGCATCAAGAAAATTATAGTTTAAGCTCTGGGAGTGCTTGGTGGGTTATCGTTATAAACACCAATTATCCTGTTATAATTCAAACAGCTGAGAACATGAGAACATTTACTGAGCTATTCTATGATAGCACGTAAAGATTTACCTTAGTGGAATTAAGATGACCAGCAATTTAGTTTTATTATTATGTCTCTAGATTTCAACAAAATATATTTTTTCACAGGAATATTTAAATGTTTATTTTTGGACATACTAGTATTGACTGCTTTTCTCTAATATTTCTTAAGTTCTACATTTTTCATTTTTGTCATTGCCTTTTTCTTACTGAAGCATACTTGAATTGCAATATTGTATTAGTTGTACAACATAGTGATTCAATATTTTTATAGATTATACTTCATATAAAGTTATTTAAAATGTTTACTATATTCCGTGTGTTATACACTACATTCTTGTAACTTATTTATTTTATACCTAGTAGTTTGCATCTTAGTCCCCTACACCAATCTTGCCCCTCTCCCCACCTTTCTCTCCACTAATAACCACTGCTTTGTTTTCTGTATCTGTCAGGCTGTTTCTGTTTTGTTACATTCATTCCTTTATTTTATTTTTTAGATGCCACATATAAGTTAAAATACTCAGTATCTGTCTTTCTCTAACTTATTTCACTAAGCATAATACCTCCAGGTCCATTCATGTTGTTGCAAATGGCAAAATTTTTTACAGCTGAGTAACATTCTACTGTGTATATATATGCAACGTCTTCTTTATCCATTTATCTGTTGATGGACACTTAGGTTGCTTCCACATCTTGGTTATTGTACACAATGCTGCTATGAACACTGGGGTGCATATATCTTTTCAAATTAAGATATGTACTCAGAAGTGAAAGTGCTAGATTATATGATAGTTCTATTTTAAATTTCTTGAGCAACCTCTACACTGGTTTTCATAGTTGCTGTACCAATTTACACTCCCACTGAAAGTAGACTAGGGTCCCTTTTCTCCACATCCTCACCAGCACTTAATTCTTCTCTTTTTGATAATGGCCATTCTGACAGGTGGGAGGTGAAATCTCTCTCTGGTTTTGATTTGCATTTCCCTGATGATCAGTAATGTTGAACATCTTATCATGTGCCTATTTGCCACCTGTATGCTTCTTTGGAAAAATGCCTATTCAGGTCTTCTGCCCATTTTTTAAATGCTTTTTTTAAAAAATATTAAATTGTATGCTTTATATATTGTGAATATTAATCCCTTATCAAACATGTCATTTGCAAATATTTTCTCCCATTCATCCTTTTCATTTTGTTGATGGCTTTCTTTGTTGTGCAAAAGCTTTTAAGTTTGATTAGGTCCCATTTGTTTCTTTTTGCTTGTGTTTCCCTTGCCTGAGGAGACATATCCAAGAAAAAAATATTGCTAAGACCGATGTCAAAGACTGTAGTGCCTATATTTTCTTCTAAGAGTTTTATGGTTTCAGGTTTTACATTTAGATCTTTTGAATTCATTTTGAGTTTAGTTTTGTATATAATGTGAGAAAATGGTCTAATTTCATTCTTTTACACGTAGCTGTCCAGTTTTCCCAATTCCACTTATTAAAGAGACTGTCTTTTCCCTATTGCATATTTTTGCCCCCATTGTCATAGATTAATTAACCATGTGTGTTTGTTTATTTCTGGGCCCTCTACCCTGTTCCATTGATCTATGTGTCTGTTTTTGTGCCAGTACCATACTATTTTGATTAGTGTAGCTTTGCGGTATAGTCGGAAGTCATGGGGCATGATATTTTCAGCTTTGTTCTTTTTTCTCAAGATTGCTTTGGCTACTCGGTCTTTTATGGTTCCATATGAATTTTAGGATTATTTGTTCTAGTTCTGTGAAAAATGTCATGGGAATTCAGAGGGGATTGCATTAAATCTATAGATTGTTTTGGATAGGGTGGATATTTTAACAATAATAATTCTTCCAATCCATGAACATGAGATATCTTTCCATTTATTTGTATTGTTCTCGATTTCCTTCATAAATGTCATAGTTTTCAGAGTTTAGGTCTTTCACTTCCTTAGTTAAATTTATTCCTAGGTATTTTATTCTTTTGGATGTGATTGTAAATGGGATTGTTTCCTTGATTTCTCTTTCTGATAGTTCATTATTATTATATAGAAATGCAACAGATTTCTGCATATTAATCTTGTATCCTGTAACTTTACTGAATTCATTTATCAGTTCTAAAGTTTTCTGGTGGAGTCTTTAGGGTTTTCTACATATAGTATCATGCTATCTGCTAATAGTGACAGTTTTACTTTTTCCATTACAATCTTGATGTCTTTTATTATTTTTTCTTGTCTGACCTCTGTGTCTAGGGCTTCTAATACCATACTATATAGAAATGAAGAAAGTGGGCATCCTTGTCTTGTTCCTGATCTTCGAGGAAATGCTTTTGGCTCTTCACCATTGAGCATAACGTTAGCTCTGGGTATGTCATAAACGGCCTTTATTATGTTGAGGTATGTTCTCTCTATACCAACTTTGTTGAGAGTTTTTAATCATAAATTGATGTTGAGTTTTGTCAAATGCTTTTTCTGAAGCTACTGAGTTGATCATGTTTTTTATCCTTTGTTTTGTCAATGTGGTATGTTACATTGATTGATTTGTGGATAATGAACCACTCTTGCATCCCTTGAATAAAAACCCACTTGATCATGGTGTATGATCCTTATTATGCATTGTTGTATTTGATTTGCTAATATTTCATTGAGGATTTTGCATCTACGTTCATCACAGAGTTTGTCCTATAATTTTCTTTTTTTGTGGTGTCTTTGGTTTTGTTACTTGTTTTCAGATTATTTTTGTAATTCTTCTTTTTTCTTCTTTCAGTCTCTTCTCTTGTGGTTTGATGTTTTTCCTTATAGCTGTGTTTGGTTTCCTTTCTCTCTCTTTTTTGTTTTTTGTATCTGTTGTAGATTTTTGATTTGTGGTTACCATTAACTTCACGTAGGTCAAACTGTAAATATATTTACTTGTTTTAAACTGGTAGCCATTTATGGTCTAACACGTTCTTAAAGATCTACCCTTGTGAATGTTTTTGGGTTTTGATATATTTTACATCTTCATGTTTATCCCTTAAATGTTTGTTGTAGTTATAGGTGATTTTATTTTTATTTTTTTTAATCTTTTAACCTTTATACTAACTTATCTAAGTGGTTGATCCACTGCCTTTAATATGTATTTGCCTTTACCATGTATATTTTCCCTTCCTTTAATATTTTCTTATTTCTTGTTATAGACTTTACTTTTTCATTTAATATTCACTTTAATGTTTCTTGTAAAGTTGGTTTAGTGGTGACAAACTTAGTTTTTGCTTGTCTGAGAAATTATTTCTCTCTCCTTCAATTTTGAATGAAAACATTGCTGGGTAGAGTATCCTTGGTTATAGGTTTTTTTCCTTTCAGCACTTTAAATATATCATGCCACTACCTTCTGGCCTGCAAAGTTTTTGCTGAAAAATCAACTAATAGCCTTATGGGGGTTCCCTTTTATGTGACTCTGTTTTTCTCTTGCTGCCTTTAAATAAAATTCTCTCTTTATATTTAACTTTTGTCATTTTAATTATGATATGCCTTGGTGTGGATCTCTTTGGGTTCATCTTATTTGGGACCCTCTGTGCTTCCTGTACCTGGATATCTGTTTCCTTCTTCAGGTTAGGGAAGTTTACAGCCATAATTTTATCAAATACATTTTTGCCCTTTTCTCTTTTTCCTCTCTTTTCTCCTTCTGGGACCCTTATAATATGAATATTAGTACTCTTGACATTGTCCCAGATGTCTCTTAAACTATCCTCATTTAATTATTTTTTTTTGATGTTCTCACATAATGATATAATGATTTCCACTATTCTGTTTTCCAGGTCAGGTATGTATTCTTTATCATCTAATCTGCTGTTAATTCCTTCTAGTGTATTTTTCATTTCAGTTACTATATTCTTCAGCTCTGGTTTTTAAAAAGAACTTTTTTCTCTTTCTTTGCTCAAGTTCCCACTGTGCTCTTCTAGTCTTTTCTCAAGTTCTGTTAACATTTTTATTACTATTGCTTTGAACTCTTTATCAGGTAAATTATTTATCTCTGTTTCACCAGGGGTTTTGCATGTGGCTTTATCTTCTTTTATTTGAAACATACTCCTCTGTCATCTCAAATTATTTGACTGTTTATCTCTATGAAATTAGGGAAAACAATTACCTGTCTCCATCTTGAAGGCATGTCCTTGTGTGGGAGTGTCCTTATGCAGTTGGTGTGTGCCTAGTGGCTTTGGTGGGAGAGCTGGACCTGAAGTGAGCTCAGGCTGTCTTCTCCTGGGGTGTGCTAGCAGATGCTGTCTTGGGGGAAGGTAGAGCTGGAGTCAGAAGGGCTAGCACCAGAGCCAAGTGTAAGCTGTGATTTCTCTTAGGCTCAATGGTGGTCACAGCTCTGTGGGAGGCTATAGGCTGGGCCTGAAGGTCTGGAGTAGGAGCCCTGAGGGAGTTGGGCTTCTCCCAGCATGATGGGAGTCTCCTCCCTGGTTGGAAGCATGGCCCAGGCTGTGGGCTTGGAGCAATACTTCTGAGCTGGCTCCACTCCTTCCCCTGGTGTGCATGCCCCCTTGGTTATAGGTGGGCTTAGAGCCATTAGAATTGTAGTTGCACTTCTGAGCTGGCTTTGCTTTTCCCAAGTGCATGGGCACCACAGCAATGGTGGTCTCCAACTTAGAGGGTAGCAGTGCAGGAGCAGGAGGGGCTGGAGTAGGAGTCCAGTGAGGGCAGGGGAGTGCACTGGTCCCGGCAAGCCGCCCAGAGCACAAGGCACTTTTCAATTTCCTGCCTCTGTGCTGGGACTAGGAGCAAGTAAGTATGTGTACAAGCTCCTCAAAAGTGGAGTCTCAGTTTCCTACAGCCCTCCAGTAAGACGTACTGGTTTTCAAACCAGCTAAAGGGCTCAGCTTCCCAGTGTCAGGCCCCAGGGCTGCAGTGCCTAACACAGGGCTTGGACCCATTGCTCCTTAGGGAGGATCCCCAAGCCTGTGATAAACCCCTCCTCTTCTCGGTCACCTGTTATGGGTGTGGGTCCTGACTAGAATCGCTTCTCCCCCCTTCCTACCAGACTCTGTGTGGTTCTTTCTTTACAGGCTTGGTTGTAGATGAGACATTTGGCTAATCCTCTGGTCATTCTCTGCAAGAGTTGATCTATATATGTAGTGTAGTTTTGATGTGTTTCTGGTGGGAAGTGAGCTCAGGGTCTTCCTATTCTGACATCTTGATCCCACCTCCATTTTTCATTTTTTTAAATAAACAATTTAGTTCTCCTTATACATATTTTTAAATTGGGGAAGATTTTATATTCAGATACGTATGCCATTTTCTACATTGTGCTTTCAAAGGGATAAGATTCTTGTTACTGATCTTTCTTCATTGATTTTAAATTTTCCCTCAGACCCTAAATTGGTTACGAAAATAAAAGCATTATTTACTTACCTAAACCAACCAATGGTTTAGGTAATTATGATATTTTTCTCTTTTTATTTTATGCTGTTAAACCATATGATTTGCAGAGCAAACAATGCTAAAGATTTTCAGGAGAGAAGTATGCTTTGTGCCTAATGAAGAAAAATTCAGTGAGGTGGGCTCGTGAAATGCAAATATTTTGAGAAAAGAAATAGTGGAATTTTGTTCCCTGACTGTACCTAATGGGTTACAGTGAACAAACTCTTCTGTATTAATCTACTCTCTCCAAGTCATTCTTGATCTATTCTGCTAACATACAAGTGCTGCCATTTGAGATTTTATATCCATCACTTTATAATATTTGGAAAACAACATAATTCTTTAAGTATCAATAAATATTTTTTTGAGGAAGAATAATCCTCTCTTATTTATGCTCCAGAGAAAAAGCAGGGGTTAGCTGTATTCTAAAACATTTCTATGAGTCATGAAACAACCTGATAACCTTGAAGCCTTAAAAGGGGATAAATAAAACGAACCTAATATCTTTAAAGTATGACCTCTTCATCACCAGCCATTATTTATCAAGAGCAGCAGTGACAGCTGAACAAGTGCATAAAAAACAAAATGTGAAAACGGTTTCTGAGAAATACTCTGCAAACATGTTAGAAATAGAGAGGTACAGATGAAACTATAAATCTAGTCATTAATTGGAAGAAAATAACCTGACAATATTGTAAGAGTAACTAGTTCGCAAATTTATGCTCTTCAGAATCTGAGATAGATCAGAGAAAAGCATTAGTTGCAAGAAATCTCTGTCCACAGATTTTCTAGAGGGTACAAAGAAACATTTGAAATCTGTAAAATGCATGCATTATTGGATTCACTATTTTATTTCCACTCTGGGTTTTCAGAATTTTTCACTTATCATTACATTCTAATCCACTGTTTCTTATACTTGAGAAATATGCTTATCACTTCTAAAGGAAAAAAAATCATGAACCCATAGTACTGACATAAAATATTTATACTACAATGGTACTTACAATAGTACTTAAAATGGTAGAAAAATAAAATCAGATATAAGACGTTTATGTACTTAATAGTACTTAAAATGTAGAAATAGTACTTATAGTACTTAAAATGGTAGAAAAATAAAATCAGATATAAGACGTTTATGCTTATATCTCTTACAAAATTATACAGTCAAACAATTTTACAAGTTAAAGATAAACTATAAAAACAATAAAATTCAAATTAACAGTATCAGTTTTGTTTGACAAATAATGTTTTGCTAAAATTGCCTTTCAAGATGTGAAAGTAGCTTTTAGGCACTGGCTCTTCCAAACTGTCATAAAAACTTCACTTTCAAACTGTACTAAGATTTTTGTAGGTAGAGCAGTGACACCATTTATTGTTCTGGCTTGAATTGTGTTATTGTGTCCACTCTTTTTTTCCCCCTCATTAGCTTTTGACATAGAGGTACTATTGCCAACTCAGTCACATAATAAACACAAATGTAGTCACTCAAATATAGTGATATCTGGTTTTAGGCAGGCAGATGGTCCAATATATACTAAAAATATTTTTTTAGGGTTTTATTATTGAATACTCAAAGATATCTAAAAATATGCTTGGAAAGTCTCAGAGAGCCTCAGAACTCGGTGGAAGAATATCAACTCAGTTATAAACAAAGTAATGAAAAAAAATACTTTAAGAAACTACCACCTATCGGACTAAATACACATCAGTAGACAATGTCACAAAAAATAAAACAAATAAAATATAAAAACAAACAGAATTCTCCAAACATAGAGTATCAAAACAAAAGAGAAATTTAGGGGAAAATAGTCTGAAAGAATGAGGAATCAGAATGTATAAAAATGAAAACTATGAAACTGTAGATACAATGCAGGTCCTTTTATTTTCTTCCCTTGGAGAAAGGAAAATAAAAGGTAGTGTTCATTTCAGGAATAAGGCTGGAAGGAAGATGGAGTCAAATTGAAGGTGGGCTCTGGTTAGAACCTAATGCAGAATAACTAGAGCTCAAAGAAGAGTATTCTAGTCAATTCAGAATCCAAAACAAATTAAAGTGGGAAGAAAAGGTCAAATATGTTCAAAAATATTTTTTGGAGATTTAGTTTTGTTTGGCAGCCAAGTCTTTGTCTTTGATGTGAATTGACTTCTATCTAAACTTGGGATGATTTTCATTCTCTATTATTTTCTTATTTTTAGCACCACAAAGCAGACTGCTTTCCCCATTTTTGCCAACAGAAAAGGTGCTGCCTTGCAGGAGAGAAGAAAGGACCTTAACTATATGATCTTCCTGCAGAGAAGTATGAGTACAGTGGAAATAGAGCCTTCATGGTGTTCTGCAGGAGGGTTATCTCTGTAGTAGCCCACATTGGTGGTTTTCTTCTGTGGCTACTGAAATGCTAATTCAGTTGTGTTTAACACAGAAATTTTGTAGAAACATCAGCATTACTATATTTCAATTGGAATCTTTTTTTATGACTACTCCAAATGTGATTATTAGGTTGAATTTGAATTAATATTACACTTTAAAGCAAATTCAATTGTCAAACATTTCACTGGACAATTCTACTTCCAAACTGCATTTAAATTGAAGTAAAATGTAAAGCAATAATGGAAACTTGTGAGATATATATATCTGTCTTATATTTGCTAAATGTGCAAACTTCTAAAAATAGATTCTTTCCTTACCTGTGTCAATAAACTTCCTGTTTGTGATAATAAAAACAATAACCATAATAATAGGGTATAACTGTAATACTTGTGTTCCCTCCCTATGTGTTTGCATAAATATATTTAACATAGATGTTATCTACGTCCTTTGAGTTCTCCTGATGCCCATGAACAATATATCACAAGTAGTTTTCATTTGGCTCTATAGCATTTTAACCATAACTAAAACCAACTTCTATCACTAAGTTTTATTATAAAATATTAGATTTTCAGAGAGGACAAAAAATATTGAAAAGCTAAACAGAAACACAAAATCTAACCAGTCAGATACCATTATTGTTAACATTTTTATTTACAATTTTTAGACTTTCCTTTTCCTAAAGATATGTGTATATGAGCATACTTGTAAAAATTTCACTGGTTCCCCTAAAATATTCCCTAGATTCTCACTGATAAATGCCCATGGTATCCTTTTGAAAGCACCCATGATGCTCTGCCTGAGAACTTTCTTTCTTCTGCAGGGAGTAGTCCTTAGCCAATAATGATGGGAATTAAAAGATGAAGAACTCAGCTTTCTTGAAATTCAGGGGTGGGGGGTGACTCTAAGGTATTGTGGTGGCCTACTCCTACGAGATGTGGACTCCTCTAAAGGGGAACAAAGGCTGTGGAGAATTTTCCATTAGCCTGACAAAGCTCACTGAGCCTCTTCTCACCCAATCCTCTATCCTTCCCCTCCTTTTGCATAGACCTGCACTGTGGTCTGAGCACTCTTCCTTCTAATTCCTCCTCCTCCCCTTTATTCCTCACAGCTGTCTCCCTAATCTCTTTTATATCAAATCCTATCTTGGCTGCTTTTCAAAAAATCTAAAACAAAGGTAGTGCCAGGAGAAGTTAGAGGAAATAAGAGGTAATATGGAGTTTTGAGAGGGGCCAACTGATTATCCTATGAGCAAAGAGGATGCCACTGGCATGGCAAGGAAACCATTAAACTATAATCTACAGATGCCACCAGGGCACTTTGGACTCCAGGCGAAAAAAGGAGTCACCATCTTGGCCACTGTAATAGATGCTCATAAGCAGGAGGTGGCAGAGCTGCTTTTATAAAACTGGGGCAGGTAGAAATATTTATGAAACCTGGGTGATCCATATGTGCTCCTCAGTAATCTCATGCCTATTTTAACTATGAATGAACATTTGTAGCAACCATGGCTTGCCAAGGGCTCAGGCCCTCAGGAATGAAGTTTTGGGTCACAGAACAAGGTTAGTCATCCAAATCTGCCAAGATAATAGCTGAGAGTGAGGGGATCTTAGAATGGAGAGTGGAGGAGAGAATGAATATGACTTATGACCCTAAGACAAACTGCAGTGGCAGGTGCTGTAGCTGGCATCATCAGTCCCTCTCTTCTAAGTTTCCCTTCGAGAAGAGAGGGCCATGACAACCATGGTGAAGCCATTCTTTGAACTTTCATTGAGAACTGGATCTGTGCAGCACAATGAATGGATTGCAGAAAATACCTTTTTCAGATCTTATGCTGCAGGGGTCATAGTTGACCAACAGTTTTGACTGCCACCTTTCTGGACCCAACACTGCATTTATGCTGCAGCCACACTTTCCTAGGGCTGCTGTAAGCGAATGACTGAGGATGGTGGGTTACTAATGCCAGCCCCCTTTGTAGTATCTGGGACATCTCTAATGAGCACTCCCAATTAACTGAAACTCAGAATTGCACTGCTGTTTGAGACTCTTCTGGTCAAATTCTCTTTCCTTTCTCTTTTCCTTTTATAGGTATCATACCTACATTGTATTCCAAATTTTTCCCTGCCTATTCTTTCTTCCTCGCTTTTATCCTTCATAGGAATTCCTCCAATAAATTTACTGCTCATCTTAATCTCAACTTCTCAGAAAAACCGCAAGTGTGTTCCACACTCTCTCTCAGGGGTTCCCAGGAGGAACTGAGCCTAGTTGTCCACAATTATTAACTTTGCACATTAACATGTTTTGAATTCTTTCCATTCCATATTTCATATCCTGTTCCTCTATCAGTCTTTCCTGAGATTAAATTAACGTGATGGTTTTTAGATAAATCTACAGTGTTTGATACGCCTGTCAAGAGGTGGATCCTAAATCCTCTCCCCTTGAGGGTAAGCTGGAATTAATCACACAGGTTTGATGAAGAGAATGTAGCAGAAATGATGGTATGTTCTGCTAACAGCCATCAAGAAAGTAAGGCCTCCTGCTAAGAGCTATGTGTGTGAGACCTTTTGGAAGCGGTCCTCTCAGTTATGTCCTCAGATGATGGGCTGACATCCTGACTGCAACCTCAGGAGAGACCCTGAATCAAAACTGCCCAACTAAGCCACCTCTGTATTCTTGACTCTCAGCAATCGTGTGAGATAATAAATGTTTGTTGTTTAAGATGCTATGTTTTCAGGTAATCTGTTACACAACAAATAAGTAATACACCCTTAAATTTACATAATACTCAAATCATTTTCTAAGAATTGGTTTCTGGAGGAATACACACATCCACACACACTCACACACAGAAGTATATGTATGTTTCTCATATAAATAAGCCGTTTAGTAACAGGAGTTTATCTTTAACTCTCATATTTTGAGGTATTTCAAAAAACATCTATGTATATAGCATCATTATTAGTCACTCCATAGTATATTATCTGAAAGTGTGTTTAAGCATGCTCTTTTTTATGAGAAACTGAAGATGTTTCTCATTTTTAGCTTCTTATCTACTTATAAAAAATGAATATACTAGTTGATAACCACTGATTGAAAATGTAAAACACTTAGATCACTGTGCCTTATTCTGTGACATAATTCATAATTATAGTCATCTTGCCACTATAATTAGAGCAAAGGACAGATGGTAAAGGTTTAAAATGATGTGTTTATTAAAACTATGTAGGCTGCCAAATAATTTATCACCATCACAAGTGTCCATTCATTAGCTGCTCCATTGAGACAGGGTCGATGAACTTTGAAGACGGATAGAATAACTCTAGTGTCTAAATAGAAAAGTGTACATTAACTGTTAAAGGGGCAACAAACAATGCTATGGCCAACTGTTACTTGAAGTTTTAGCTTTATCTTAAATCTGATAAAACTTTCTAAGTAGTCATAGGGTATTTGTTATATTTTCCACAAAAGAGTAATAAAAGAAAATTATAGATTAATATAAACAAAACAAAACAAGAGTAATAAAAGATAAATTAATAATGTAGATAATATTCTGGATATATGTAAATTTCTCCCATTATGTTTGGCTCCTCTGCTTGAAAGTAGATCTATTACAAATAATCTTAAACTCAAAGGAATTTTATTATGAGATTATTGGAGAAGCTCCTGGAAACTAAGGAGAGGAATTCACTAGACATAGAAGACAACTGAAGACAAGGACTCCAGTGCCATCAGTTTTTTAATTTCTTGACTTATGTTTTCTAAATGTAGGTAGGTTTACTCTACTTGTTCATCTATAATATTTCTAAGCAACAATAAAACAAAAATAACAACAAAACCCATCAACTCAGTAACC
This sequence comes from Monodon monoceros, assembly GCF_005190385.1. NCBI lineage: Eukaryota > Metazoa > Chordata > Mammalia > Artiodactyla > Monodontidae > Monodon > Monodon monoceros. The sequence goes on from NW_021703768.1 coordinate 67,679,296, forward strand.
AGTTACTGAGTATGTACTAAGTGCCAGGCATTCTATGTTATTCTATGTAATCCTCACAGGATCCCAAAGAGGGAAGTACTTTTATTATCACCAATTTACACAGTTGAAAGCTGAACCACATAGGTTAATAGCTAACCTGTAGTTACATATCTACTAACTTGACTTTCTGAGTACCAAGTTCAAATTCATGAGGAATGTCCTCCTTGCCTAGGCGTGGATCCTATCCCCACACCTAACCCAGTCAACTGTAGCTGGAGGATTGGACAACATTGTGCTCAAATGGCATTTCCTCTTGAAACAAGAAGGATAGTGGGAGAAGTGGAGGCCTTTGCTAGAAATAAAAAAAGTGCATGGTGGTGTATGGAGGAGCATATAAAACGGAGAAAATATGAACAAATACCAAATTTTTGCTTGATTTGAAAGAGTGAATAATGGCAACTTTTTTTAGTTTTCAATGAGAATTAGTACATAAAAAGAGCACTGAGTCATTAACAAAAGAATTATGCCCTTAACGAAGAACTACAATGACAGTAAATTTAATTTTAGAATGTTTTAAAATGAATGCTTTAAAATCAGGAGGTATTCTTTGCTATGGATCAATTTTAAATTATATTTTACGGTGAGAGGGCACAATTCTCTGTACTATTAAACATCCTTGAGGGTTACATTTGATGCTGGCTAGAGCACCTGTACAAGGATTCAATGTGAATTTATAGCTTGGTAGAAAGTTCAGGAAGGATTATAGAGAGAGGTGAGTAAAGCATATTATCCTTTTTATGTCCACTTACATAAATGCCTATCCTCAAGAAGACTTTCTAAAGTGGTGTGAGTTGTGTGTCAATACAGCCATGTGCTCTCCCATTATTTCCCTAGTATCTAAGAGCCTTTAAAATTGTTAGCCCAGGTTAGGATTATATTTTGACCACCAACAGAAAAAAAACTGGTGATCAACAAAGTTTGATATTACATGGGAAACTGAAAATTGTTCCAGATTGTTTATCTGTTTAGTATTTTCCTGATGTCTTTTTTCCCTTGATGATGGCTAAGTATGTAATGAAATTTAGTAATAGTGTAGATAGAGTTCATATATATATTGTACAGATTTAGTTAACCTGGCTAAGATTATTATTTTTTAAGATAGGAGAAAAATCCTAACAATCTAGACATAGCCAAGATAATCCAAAATTGAAAAAAAAAGAAAATGAATCCAATTTTTTAAAATAAAGGGAATTAAATTTGAAAAGCATAATAACTTAAGATTTAAAAAGTTTATTTTTTTTCTTTTTCAGTCTTTCTTCTTGTTTTGGGGACCAAAAGTTGAAAGCTGTATACTGTAGAACTAGTACTCATATCCAAACCTGTGTAACTGCAATACATTTATTTTATTTACAATAAAAACAGAATATGAATCAGACTCAAATATGACTGAAAAAATTATTTTTTAAGTACCAGAGTGTACATTGTATATAGTAATTTATCTGATGTCTGGTTGAGTCAATTTTAAGCTATGAGTGTGTGTAAAGATTAGAACTTTGTCTTCTCAGAGTTTCCTCCAGGTACTCCTGAAATTGCACCCAAGGTAACACTACCTTTCTTCCCTGTGATTTTCATCCTTCCACTGTAAATTCTTGTTATTTGGGTCTAGATTGCTGCCTCATTCCTTTTTATTATTACAGTATTAATTATCTATTGCTGCATTACAAATTACACCAAAATTTAGCAGCTTCAAACAACAAAATCTCACACTTTCTATGTGTCAGGAATCTGGCATTACCCCCCTGATTCAGGGTCTCAGGAGGCTGCAATCAAAGTGTTGTCTTGGACCAAATTCACCTCAAGGTTCTACTGGATTAGGATCCCCTTTCAAGCTCACTCAGTATTTGTCATCAGGATTTCATTGTTTGCAGGCTGTTGACTGAAATCCTCAGTTGTTTGCAGGCACTGGCCAGAGGCCACCCTTGGTTCCTTGTTAGTGGCTCTCCATATCAGAGCAAGCATTTGAGAAGAATGAGAGAAAGAATACCAGGAATATGAAAGTCAAAGTATTTTATAACTGAATATTAGAGGTGACATCCCATTACTTTTGCAGTATTCTATTCATCAGAAGCAAATCACTAGGTCCAACACACATTCAAACTATATTACACAGCTATAGTAATCAAAAGAGTGTGGTACTGGATAAAAACAGACACATAGAACAAAGAAACAGAACTGAAAGTCCATAAATAAACCTATGCTTATAATGGTCAATTAATTTATGGCAAAGAAACCCAGAACACATAATGGGAAAAAGATAGCTTCTTTTATAAATGGTGTTGGGAAAACTGGATAGCCATATGCAAGGTAGTGAAACTGAACCCCTATCTTACACCATACACAGAAATCAACTCAAAATCGTTTAAAGACTTGAATGTAAGACTTGAAACCAAAGAATTCCTAGAAGGAAACACAGGCAGTATACTCATTGAGATCGATCTTTGACCTCAAAGGCAAAGGCAACAAAATGAAACACAAACAAGTGGGACTGCATCACATTAAAAAGCTCCTGTATGGCAAACGAAACCATGAACAAAGTGAAAAGGCAACCTGTGGAATGAGAGAAAATACTTGCAAATCATATCTCTGATAAGGGGTTAATTTCTAAATTATATAAAGAACTCATAAACTCAGTAGATACAAAACAAACAATCCAATTTAAAAAATGGGCAGAGGAACTGAATAGATATTTTTCCCAAGAAGACATATTTTTCCAAAGAAGCCAACAGGTACATGAGAAGGTGCTCAATATCACAAAATATTGGGGAAATGAAAATCAAAACCACAATGAGATGTCACATCACACCTGTAAGAATGGCTATTATCAAAAAGATAAGAAATAGGAATTGGTGGGGTTGTGGAGAAAAGGCAACACTTATGCACAGTGGTACACTGGTGGGAATGTAAATTTGTGCAGCCATTATGGAAAACAGTGTGGAGGTTTCTCAAAAAATTAACAAAGAACTACCATAATACTGAACAATTCCACTTCTGGAACTTCTGAGTATTTATCCAAAATAAGTGAAATCATGATCTTGAAGAGATCTGTACCCCCATGTAAACTGCAGCATTATTTACAATAGCCAAGACATGGAAACAACCTAAGTGTCCACTGACAGATGAATGGATAACGGAAATATGGTTACACATAAAACAGAATATTATTCAGTCATTAAAAAGAAGGAAATCCTTCCATTTGTGACAACATGGATAGACATTAGGGGTATTATGCTTAGTGAAATAAGTAAAAAAAAAAAAACCAAACAAATACTATATGACATCATGTGAAATCAAAAAAACAAACAAAAAAACCCCAAAATAGAACTCATAGATACAAAGAACAGATTGGTAGCTGCCAGAGGCAGAGGGTGGGAGTGAGCAAAATAGGTGAAGTTGGGATACAAACTTCTACTTATAAGATAAATAAATGATACAAACTTCCACTTATAAGATAAATAAATACTGGGGATGTACATACAGCATGATCTCTATAGTTAACAATACTGTATTGTACATTTGAAAGTTACTAGGAGAGTAAATCTTAAAAGTGCTCATCATACACATGCACAAAAAATTTGTAACTATGTGTGGTGATGAATGTTAACTAACTTTATTGTAGTAATCATTTTGCAGTATACCTATATATCAAATAATTACATTGTACATCTAAAACTAACACAATATTATGTCAATTATATCTCAATTTTTTAAAAAAAATTTTAAATTGCCAGAATTCATTTATATTCCTTACCCTGTTTAATTTTAAGAGCTTATAACTATAATTATTAAGAACAGGAAACTAATATTCATATATTATTATTAAATAAAGTACAGACCATACTCAAATATCATGAATTTTTCATCTACTCTCCTTATCTGTCCTGAGATCCTATCGAGGATCCTGTATTGAATCTATTTTTTCTCATCCTACAAAAAAGTGAAGCTGTCCTGAGCCACCCAAATGTCCTAAAAGTATAGAAACAATAATATCATGTAATTAATAAGCAACAGAAAAGTTTCAGTAAGATTCCATATACAATTTATGATGAGAAAGAAAAAGAACAAGGAGCAGAATAACATCCCAAAGCGCAATAAAAAATATACCAGAAAAATTTGTTCATAGATCAGATGAAAACAATAATCTAATATTTCAAAATGATAAAAACTAATGTAAAAATAATAGATATTATGAAAGAACATAAATCAATTTAGAAATAAAGTGATTAGAGTAAAAGAAGATTTGATGAGATAACCTCATAAAGTATTCATTTTATAAACTGAAACTAAATTAGAAGGAATGTAGTAGTAAATTAATATTCAAAGATATTCCCATAATTCCTTATTGAAGAATCTACAAACTTCAGGCAAACAAAACCAAAATGGAGACACTGACATAAAAAGGAATGATGAACATCAAATGTATTTTTACCTGTTTACCTTAGAGTAAATTATTGCTATAAGGAAGACAGTTCAGCATGGAATACTGTATCCTCTGCCAACAGCACATATGCTAAATTTGTTAGAATTGAAGAAAGAAGGGGGAGCATATATATGTATGAAATGGGATAATAAGCCTATTACTTCAATTCAGATCAGAGTAATGTTGAAAGAATGTAATAGGGCAGAACAAGTCTGACTCCATATTGGATCTGTTTCTTTTACTTTAAAGTTTGCATTCTACTGCATTTGCTACAAGTTAATCACTACAGTGACGTTACCTATAGCTTAAAGTATACATAATGGCCCATCTCTTGGAACCCTGTTTCCCATGCCTGAATGTTAAGCTAAAATACTGTTAAGCTAAAATACCTTTGTTTAGCTCACAGGAAACATCCTGACAAGGCCCACCTATGAATGGCTGCAAGAAAGAAGAAATTAACACATCCCCTCCTGAGCCTGGCCAGGACCAGGAAATATTTGCAATAACTTATAGCCTTTTTAAAATTTTTATTTATTTATTTATTAACTTTACCTCCTCACCTCCTCCTTTGTTCTATAAAAGAAACTACCATCTGCACCCAGGCGGATGGCTCTTTGGGACATGAGTCCACCATCATATTGGTCTGCTGGCTTTCCAGCAGTTGCCCCAACAACTTGTCTCTCGATTTATTGGCCTGCTAGGCAGCAAGCAGTATAAGCTTGGACTTGGTAACAAGAAGAGTTTACTAGCTCATTTCAATGTATTAATTCATATTAGGGAGCTACAAAAATAGAGAGAAAAGAGGGATTTAAGGATGTTATATTAAATTTTTAGTCTCAAATTAACAAGTGGATCAAAAATAAAACCCTACCTAAAAAACAATATATATACACAACCTTCCTCAAAAGGAGAAAATTAAACAATATTGCATAAGTGACCAAGTATAAAAATGTAAGTTGGCTTAAGTCACCTAATAAAAGAAAAAAGATCTTCTGATTGGTGATCGTTTAACAAAACTAATTCAACATTCTGCCATTTATAAGAGGCTCACTTAAAGACAGAAGTGCTAAAACCTTAGAGGATTACGTTAATATTAAAAAGTTATACAGGAGAAATGCAAACTAAGAGAAAGAGGAAGTCATAATATTAATATCTAATACGACAAAAAATCAGACAAAAAGTATTAAAAAAACAAAGAGGGAAGGGACATGATATAATCTTAAAGGCTATGTTCACAATGACAATATATTTATTAGTATTTATAAACCCACTAACATACCAATAATATTCTTAGAGCAGAAAACAAATCATGGAAGCAAAAACAGGAACACATTAATGACAGGATACATTCTTTCAACCCAAGATCAAGCAAGTCAAAAAATTTTATAGTAAGCTTGAAGAAGACCTAAAAACAAAGCAGAAGTAGATTTATAGATATGTAACTGATCTTGAAAATAGATAATATAGCCTATTTTTTTTTAACATCTTTATTGGGGTACAATTGCTTTACAATGGTGTGTTAGTTTCTGCTCTATAACAAAGTGAATCAGTTAAATATATACATATGTTCCCATATGTCCTCCCTCTTGCGTCTCCCTCCCTCCCACTCTCCCTATCCCACCCCTCCAGGCTGTCACAAAGCACCGTGCTAATATCCCTGTGCCATGCGGCTGCTTCCTCCTAGCTATCTACCTTACTACGTTTGTTAGTGTGTGTATGTCCATGACTCTCTCTCGCCCTGTCAAAGCTCACCCTTCCCCCTCCCCATATCCTCAAGTCCGTTCTCCAGTAGGTCTGCGTCTCTATCCCCGTCCCACCCCTAGGTTCTTCATGACATCCTTTTTTTCTTAAATTCCATATATATGTGTTAGCATACGGTATTTGTCTTTTTCTTTCTGACTTACTTCACTCTGTATGACAGACTCTAGGTCTATCCATCTCATTACAAATAACTCAATTTCGTTTCTTTTTAAGGCTGAGTAATATTCCATTGTATATATGTGCCACATTTTCTTTATCCATTCATCCGATGATGGGCACTTAGGTTGTTTCCATCTCCAGGCTATTGTAAATAGAGCTGCAATGAACATTTTGGTACATGACTCTTTTTGAATTTTGGTTTTCTCAGGGTATATGCCCAGTAGTGGGATTGCTGGGTCATATGGTAATTCTATTTGCAGTTTTTTAAGGAACCTCTATACTGTTCTCCATAGTGGCTGAACCAATTCACATTCCCACCAGCAGTGCAGGAGTGTTCCCTTTTCTCCACACCCTCTCCAGCATTTATTGTTTCTAGGTTTTTTGATGATGGCCATTCTGACTGGTGTGAGATGATATCTCATTGTAGTTTTGATTTGCATTTCTCTAATGATTAATGATGTTGAGCATTTTTTCATGTGTTTGTTGGCATTCTGTATATCTTCTTTGGAGAAATTTCTATTTAGGTCTTCTGCCCATTTTTGTATTGGGTTGTTTGTTTTTTTGGTATTGAGCTGCATGAGCTGCTTGTAAATTTTGGAGATTAATCCTTTGTCAGTTGCTTCATTTGCAAATATTTTCTCCCATTCTGAGGGTTGTCTTTTGGTCTTGTTTATGGTTTCCTTTGCTGTGCAAAAGCTTTGAAGTTTCATTAGGTCCCATTTGTTTATTTTTGTTTTTATTTCCATTACTCTAGGAGGTGGGTCAGAAAGGATCTTGCTGTGATTTATGTCATAGAGTGTTCTGCCTATGTTTTCCTCTAACAGTTTGATAGTTTCTGGCCTTATATTTAGGTCTTTAATCCATTTTGAGCTTATTGTTGTGTATGGTGTTAGGGAGTGATCTAATCTCATACTTTTACATGTACCTGTCCAGTTTTCCCAGCACCATTTATTGAAGAGGCTGTCCTTTCTCCACTGTACATTCCTGCCACCTTTATCAAAGATAAAGTGTCCATATGTGCGTGGGTTTATCTCTGGGCTTTCTATCCTGTTCCATTGATCTATATTTCTGTTTTTGTGCCAGTACCATACTGTCTTGATTACTGTAGCTTTGTAGTATAGTCTGAAGTCAGGGAGCCTGATTCCTCCAGCTCCGTTTTTCTTTCTCAAGATTGCTTTGGCTTTTCGGGGTCTTTTGTGTTTCCATACAAATTGTGAATTTTTTTGTTCTAGTTCTGTGAAAAATGCCAGTGGTAGTTTGGTAGGGATTGCATTGAATCTGTAGATTGCTTTGGGTAGTAGAGTCATTTTCGCAATGTTGATTCTTCCAGTCCAAAAACATGGTATATCTCTCCATCTATTTGTATCATCTTTAATTTCTTTCATCAGTGTCTTATAGTTTTCTGCATACAGGTCTTTTGTCTCCTTAGGTAGGTTTATTCCCAGATATTTTATTTTTTTTGTTGCAATGGTAAATGGGACTGTTTTCTTGATTTCACTTTCAGATTTTTCATCATTAGTATATAGCAATGCCAGAGATTTCTGTGCATTAATTTTGTATCCTGCTACTTTACCAAATTCATTGATTAGCTCTAGTAGTTTTCTGGTAGCATCTTTAGGATTCTCTATGTATAGTATCATGTCATCTGCAAACAGTGACAGCTTTACTTCTTCTTTTCCGATTTGGATTCCTTTTATTTCCTTTTCTTCTCTGATTGCTGTGGCTAAAACTTCCAAAACTATGTTGAATAAGAGTGGTGAGAGTGGGCAACCTTGTCTTGTTCCTGATCTTAGTGGAAATGCTTTCAGTTTTTCACCATTGAGGATGATGTTTGCTGTGGGCTTGCCATATATGGCCTTTATTATGTTGAGGAAATTTCCCTCTATGCCTACTTTCTGCAGGGTTTTTATCATAAATGGGTGTTGAATTTTGTCGAAAGCTTTCTCTGCATCTATTCAGATGATCATATGGTTTTTCTCCTTCAATTTGTTAATATGGTTTATCACATTGATAGATTTGCGTATATTGAAGAATCCTTGCATTCCTGGAATGAACCCCACTTGATCATGGTGTATGATCCTTTTAATATGCTGTTGGATTCTGTTTGCTAGTATTTTGTTGAGGATTTTTGCATATATGTTCATCAGTGATATTGGCCTGTAGTTTTCTTTCTTTGTGACATCCTTGTCTGGTTTTGGTAACAAGGTGATGGTGGCCTCGTAGAAGGAATTTGAGAGTGTTCCTCCCTCTGCTATATTTTGGAAGAGTTTGAGAAGGACAGGTGTTAGCTCTTCTCTAAATGTTGGATAGAATTCACCTGTGAAGCCATCTGGTCCTGGGCTTTTGTTTGTTGGAAGATTTTTAATCACAGTTTCAATTTCAGTGCTTGTGATTGGTCTGTTCATATTTTCTATTTCTTCCTGATTCAGTCTTAGCAGGTTGTGCATAACTAAGAATTTGTCCATTTCTTCCAGGTTGTCCATTTTATTGGCATAGAGTTGCTTGTAGTAATCTCTCATGATTTTTTTTATTTCTGCAGTGTCAGTTGTTACTTGTCCTTTTTCATTTCTAATTCTATTGATTTGAGTCTTCTCCTTTTTTCTTGATGAGTCTGGCTAGTGGTTTATCTATTTTGTTTATCTTCTCAAAGAACCAGCTTTTAGTTTTATTGATCTTTGCTATTGTTTCCTTCATTTCTTTTTCATTTATTTCTGATCTGATTTTTATGATTTCTTTCCTTCTGCTAGCTTTGGGGTTTTTTTGTTCTTCTTTCTCTAATTGCTTGAGGTGCAAGGTTAGGTTGTTTATTCGAGATGTTTCCTGCTTCTTAAGGTGGGAATATAGCCTATTTTTAAGAGTATATGGCACATTCAAGAAAATGGACCATATTTTAAGCTATAATAACAGCTTTGTACTATGTTAATTTACCTAAGCTGGAACCACAGTGCCCTTTCCTGGATGGTTTTGGGTTAGGATTAGGCATAAGAAAAATATTCCAAGAGGTGGAATAAGGACTTGAAACAGCAGCCATGCTTTCACTCAGGTCAGCATAGCTTAAGTACAAGTCTGGGATGTGCTGGCTCACTTTGTTGCATTTGGGTAGCAGCTGGGTTATTAACTCTTCCAATTCACACTGGTTATGCTACTTCTTTTAGTTCTGCTAACTCCTGGGCCAGTTTGTGTACAGGTCTTTGGCAAAGTGCATCACCATCTCTGCAGTTTACCTTCATCATCAAATTTAGAGGCCTAGAAGCAGTGAGAGACTTATGCAGGTTCTGCACAGAGACTGATGTAAGTTCTAGTTCATTCTTAGGTTTCTGGCTCATCCTCATGGGTTTCACTGTGCACCTACACTCACCTACTCCAATTCCATGTTCCCTTCCAGACTTCAGCCCCGCCACTGAACTCAGGGATCCAGACTTACAACACCTGCTTAACCAGCCCCCACCATTACTTAAGTTCTAATTTACGTAACAAATCCCTTTTATCACTCTTAGTGGTTCTATGCTAGATTTCATTTTCCAAAAATGACCTTAACAATATTTCTCATCCCAGATGCCCTGTCAGAATCTTGTTACTGGAGTCTATCTCCCCCTCTTAATACTGGGAGAGGTCTTTGCTATTGCCTCAACTAATAAAACAGGATGGAAGTGACTCCTGAGACTTCTGAGGTTAGGTCAGAGAAAGTGATAGATCTTCTGCTGACTCTCTGTTAGCATGTTTGATATTGAAATCCAGCCACCATGCTGTGAGGAAGTCTAGGCCACAGAGAGAAACCCACATGAGAAGAATCAAGACCCCCTATCCCTCAGTCCAAGCTGTATTCTCAGCCCTATCCTGCACCAACTTGCCAACCATGTTAGTGACTCACCTTGCAAGTACATCCTTCAGTTCTCAGTTGAGCAACCCCAAATAAGGCTGAATGCAACAGAGATGTGCTTTCCCTACCGAGCCCTGCCCAAATTGCAGAATTCATGAGAAAAGTAAATGATTATAGTTGTTTTAAGCCACTAAGTTTTAGGGTAGTTTGTTGCACAGAATAGATGATGAGAACGTCATTTGCTCTTGCTCTAACAAATCAGCCTACAATTCTCTTTTATCTATTTTATGCCATGGTTGAATAATCATATAATTCCAGTAAGCATTAGATCTTTCTGCTCCTCACCAAAAGATATATTAATAGACAAAACGAAAATGCTCAATAGCAAAGATCCCACAGTTTAGGCAGCAAGGCATATTAGTCAATTTGTACCTTACTTCTCTCCCCACTGCCCTTATTACTGGGTCCTCTTAGTATCCCTGGGAGACTGGGAGGGGTTTGATGAACTTAGGTCTTCTCTGGAGTCAGTTTGCAGGGAGGAAATGTCAGCCAGCACTTGATCCTTCTAATAGATATAGTAGTAGTCTCCTAAGCAGACAAACTGGAGTTGTCAATATTTTCATCTCACCCAATTATCAGTCAAAGGGGTTTCTGTCATGTCTCTTAGTAACAGCTTTGCAGGAGTTAGAAGCCATCTTATGAGAACCAAATTTATTAATTAGAGGTCTAACGATATATTTCTACTTAGAAGTAATATGGAAAAAAATAAGGAAATATTTCAGAATGTATGTTGACCATTTCCTACAAAATAACAAAGATTGTAATGCTAAATACACAAATGATTCAGTGGTTAAAATTACTGTTTTCTTTGGTAATGTTATTATATCTATTTTTAGCAGGCAGCACTTTAGATAATATGAGCTATGAGAATCAAGAAAGATTCAAAATATAGTCACATACGATTTATTTCCAGTAAAACTTGAGACACTGCCATAATTAATTGTTCGGTTAGATCATCTCAGTTTTGAAGGTAGCAAAAAGAAAGGTTGGGACCTTTTTATGTTTTAATTCTCTTTCCATAGTTTATTTTCCACTATCCATTTGAACTTCCCCCAAACAAGTCCCTACTGGCATATTAGATATATTAGTCTTTAAATAGTATCAAATGAATAATATTGTTTTCTAAATCAAAACACATTATTTATGCTGTTATCATTTTTTTATGTTAAGTCACTAGAAAAATTTAGCTTTTCCTAAACAGGGTTTGGGATTCACAGAAATTTTGCTGGGAGAATCAGAAGGTTAGTCAATACTTTATTCATCTCAACTCATGAGATTTTAATTTAGTTAAAATTTTTTTCTCCTTATTTTTTCCCCTTAGTCAGGAATTAGAATTTCTGAGAAGTCTTTCTACTCAGATCCTGAAAAAATTCCCCTAATGGTACAGTACTGAGTTGTCTCACTGTTAATTCAAAGCAGGTCCTGCGCATGTTGCTTGAGTTGAAGGTTGTGGTTGGAAATCATTCCTTGGATATTTCTAAATGCTTCCACTGTATATTGCATAACACAGGCAGAATTTTTGTGGAGGCTGAGGCCAAGAGGCAAGGGACACCCTGTTACCAACTTCAGACTCTAGATACTCTTATGTCTCTCTTTGTATTTATACATGATACCTAATTATGATAAAAAAAATTCTATAGGTTGTCTTTCTGGAAGGTAAAGTTTCACAATTTTCTTCCCTTATAGAGAGAACAGAACTGTTATTGGAAGATTTTTTACGTCACACTGTAATAAGTGGTAGAGGACAGAATGGAATGTAAATATAAATAGGACATAGATTGGCTTTTGAGAAATTCACAGCCAAATGAGGGAGAAAGACACACAGCATGGTATATTATGAGAGGAGTTCAAATAGAGAACAGAACTTGCTCTATGGAAGAAGGAAAAATCAGGAATTAAGTAAAAGGACCTTTAGGGAAGGCTCTCAGAGAAGAAAGAGGAGAGGAATTATTCCATTATAAAAGAAAAAAACCCACTGAACTATAAAAAAACCTATAAAGTATATTTAAAGGGTAAGTGGCTGAAGTTAGGTTGTAGCATATGGATATATAAGACAAACTGATCTTATACCCACTTTGAAATTTAAGTGAGTCCAGTGATTTTCTTGATTTGTGTCTTATGCATTAAAATCTCAACATCTTATTTTAGAAAACAGGTCTTTAGTTTTCTCTCAACAGCTTCACAGGCCTCTCTATTTTTCTAGTGTTCAGTTCTGTGATTCCCTGTATTTCAAACTTAGTTCTGTCAAGTGTTATTTCCTCCACTTATGCTGAACCATATATCTTTAATTGACATATTTTATAGGTGCAAGAATAAATCAGTGGCTGTTTTCCCCTTGCAGACTCCAAAAGGTATTGTTTACCACAATGAATACACTGTTATCTTGTCAACAACTCCCACGTCTGCATTGTCTGGAGGAAGAGTATAGAGGGGAGTGAACATAACCTCAGTGGCAGTAAATCAGGATACAGAGTACAGAAAACACCCCTTAAAGGGACCAAACATTTATATTCTGACACAGAATTAGAAATTAAACTGAAACAGAAAAAGTGATTTGGGTAAAACATTTCACCAAAGAGCAATTTCACTAATGGCAGAAGGTAAGGTGACAGAAGTTCATCAATTAGTAATAATAGTGCATTATTGTGAATTAGCTTCCCCAACAGCTCCATGAATCTTTATGCAGAATCTTTATTCACTTTGTTTATACACACTACAAAATCCTAATGGTAGGAATCTATTTTAGGATTGGGATCAAAGTTAAAATAGCGGCACAACTGATTTGACATATTCACATGATTGGCTTTGTCAGAAATGTGTCTGGTAATTTACTAGACCAATTGTCTCATTGTCATTTTCAGTAAACCGGATGACAGAGCCTGTCAGTGAAATATTTTTCCCAGCATGCAGAAGTATCACCAGCTGCTCCAATGTGAACTATTTTTACTGTAGGGAACAGAAATGTTTATCCTACTTTTTATATACTGAAAGGTGAACTGTATGATCATAATATATTTCCAGTAATCAAGAATTTTGAGACCATGAGAAAATACAATGGAATATAAGGTTATAATATGGATATTTATTAAAAAACATAGAGGTGATAAGTCAGATCAGGATCACCCAGTTATGCAAATGAGCAAGGGAAGCGTGGATAATAACATCATACTGACAAGATATAGTATAAAGAACACTGGGTCCCATGTTTTGAAAGAACTGGTCTACTATATAAGTTACAATTACTGAATACAATCAACTTTTCCACATTCTGGGTTTAGTAATCCCAATCATGTAAATATTTATCATTGTCCTTTTATATTTGAAAATAACTTTAAACATTCATTATTATCTTCATGAACTTCTTGTCATCTTACTTCTCCAGTATAGGAACTAATTTGCTTGTTAAACTTTTTGTGATCCAGAGAAGTTTACTGACTTCCTCAAGATTGCATGGGAAAGAAGGTATACAGATGCAAACGAGCATGTGAAAAGATAGTCCACTTCATATGTTATTATTAAATTCCAAATTAAAACAACAGGATACCGCTACATACCTATTAAAGTAGCTAAAATTTAAAACACTGACAGTACTAAATGCTGCTCAGGTAAATTTTTTTTCTAGATAATTTTTCCACATACTTATCATATATTCAAGTAGACTTTTATACTGAAAAAGATTCTCAATTACTGCTACTGGAGAATGAGAAGTGTTTAATCTATCACTTCAATTCCCTCTATCATTTTTTTTACATACCTTTATTTCTGTAAACACTAAACTTCACTCTCGATTTCACTGGATCCATTCTTACTTTTCATGTGTAGTTACTTAGAGTAGGTAAGATCAATGTCACTGAGATTTTAGTTAACTTGAATTAACCTCAAATATTGCTTAAAACGTTTGAAGTGTATCAATTTTTTTCCTGTATTTAATAAATCAGCAGTTAAGTAGGATACTGCTAGATGAGACTGGCTGATGAATAATAGTTGTTAACATGTTGATGTGTAATGGGGGAAAATATTCCTGTTAAGTATACATGTATGCCAAACATGGATAACAATCACCTTGATTTTCCACTAGCATATTCTGAGACTGTAAAGCCAAAGGTCCTGAAACTTGGATTTCATTTTATTCTCAGGCTACTTTTAATCCTACTATTGTACATTAACCTCTGAAATGCACCATACATGCAATTAATGAACATATTGCAAGTTCCTTATGTCATCCTATGCAATAGGAAGAGACAATCAACAATAGCTTGCTCCTAAGGATGTAAATCTGGCCTTTTACACGAACGAGTTCACATGGTGTCCTAAAGGTGCCTAGTCTGATTTGCTTATTCTCTAACTGCTGATTCCAGTTAGATACAATCATGAACTAAATCATAGCTATTTTGCTGCTCAGCAGTCTAGCTTTACAAAATCAAGCTGTCTTCTTTCTACATCCTTGAACAAATGGAACTATCATGGCTTGTGAACTGAATTTCAGTAATCTATGTGGTGGTGATGACATTTCAAACAAAATCTTACAATTTTTGAAACATAAGTCACATCCTTAAAGGAAAAGCCACAAATAAATTTACAAGGTACATTTAGCATAAGGGAATAAGAAATGAAAACCTGTTCCAAACATTTCATATTTCAGCTTTATTTTCTAATGCATTAAATTTCAAATTTGTTATTATTCAGATATGGGATAATCTATATTTTCATATATTTCTATTAAAGCCATTGTGTGATTTATTAAGACAAAAACTCAAGTTTCCATAAAGCATATAGCTAAGGAAAAGAACTTTTAATATTTTTTGCACAAAAAGTTGAATGTCTCAGAAACTTCTTTTGAATAGTATTAAGAGTAAGAAAAAGCCTCATGTTCTGCTTAAAATTCTAACTTGGAAATAGAGTTGCTGTTGTCTTGATGTTCTTTGCTCTTGATTTGGACAACCTTTTGTTATTTTCTTGAGTCAACTAATTGTAGCTAAAATTCTATACTGATTGTGGATATATGTTCCAGGCCAAAGGAACACATCAGATCCTTGAGGGCTAATGATCAGTAGAGGAAACTTATAGCAGGGTCAACAGTCTATAATACGCCCACATCCTGGTTGCTGTGTCTACTGCGTCTATCACCTGCTGATCTGCCATAATGAAATCTATCATACTTGGTAATTTGCTTTCCCCTGGAAGCATTTCATGTTCTGATACACTCGTAATTTTCCCATAAGGGGACTGATACAAACTTAGTTGTCAATATGATGGGCATATGCTTTTATCTATCCTTTCTGCCTCCAAAAATGTGTATTACAAATCTTTTCTAGACATGTCTTTGCTATTGAATATCTTTGATAATGAGAGGCTTGGTATTGTTGGGGCCTAGCCGTGATTCCCAAGAAGGCTGCAAATAATTTTCACTTTAATAAAGTATTCATTATTTAGTTGATTTTATTACATAGCATAGTATAATGTTTCTTGCATGAAAAATCTTGTGACTAAGTGTAATTCTAAGACATATCAAACAATAAGATCAAAAGTCCCTTCCAAAACACACAAACACACACACACACACACACACACACACACACACTTCTTGGTCTAGACCGGCTCAAGCACTTGGAAAATAACATGTAGGAGAGAAATTACATGTAGGAGAGAAACTTCTGAGTAGAGAAACACATGAAATGCTTGGGGAGTTAAGTATGTCTTAAGTGACCAACACAGCAAAAAATCCCAGTCAAAGACCTAGGTCTCAAGTTGTATCTTTCCTAGGGAATAACTGCTTCTTATTTTTCACATCTATTTTTTGACGAAAAAACACATTCTTCTTAAAATTTCCTCATAAAGCAGAATCTTTACTGATAAAAAACTAAAGCCAGACCTCAGCTTTGCCACAACCAAACAGATAATTATAACTAAACTAGTCCATGATTTACCACAAAATACTTAATTCTACTTCCAGAGTTTAATGGTACATTTTTTTTCTAACTCAGCTATTAAAATAGAAACCTCATAAACTTGAAGTCCAACTGCATTTCAAAGTACATATTTTATTTTTAATAAACAACACATGAATATATGTCTTGTAAAAGTCTGAATTACTATCGATACAGCTGAAGTTTCCTATGACAACCTACCCCTAAATCCAGTTCCCCTCTCCATATTAAATTTAGATTAAAAAATTTAACAATAAACCAGAAGGTATGGTAGTAATTTTGAGAAAAAAAATACACTCTGTGGAACTATGCAAGTGTGAATTCAAAGCCTGTTTTTATATTGCTAAGCTATGTTTTCTAGGGCAAATCTCTTAGGTTCTCTGGGTTTCAGTGTCCTTAAATGTAAAATGCAGGGTAGTTATGAATTTTTAGAGATAATGTGTTATGTGCCTGTTATGTACTAGCTGCTAAATAAATAGTTGTTAAATTATTAAAGAAACCACAAACACAAAAGTATTAAAAATACCAAGACATAGTGAAAAATCAGATTCTAACCTGAAGGCAAAGATACACAAGCTTAGTAAGTTTATTTAGACATTCTCAACACCAAGAAACTAGAGATGAGTTTTCCTGATGCCATATCTACAGAATAAGTTCCGGAGGTGGTAGATCAAATTCCTCCAAGATACATGTGTACTCACTCCGACAAAGAACCTCTGGAGCAAAAGCCAGGAACAATGTGAAAAAAACCAAAAACACTTTGTACTAAAACCAAAACAAAAGTCAAACAAAACAAAATCTTACTTAAATTTTGAGTCAGTAACAAAATAGGACTTCTAGTCTTAAACTATCATTTCAGAAAAAAAGGGAATCAAAATTCTAAACTTTATGTATTTAGTAAACTTAAGTTAATCCTATACAGTAAGTCCCCTACATACGAACCTTCAAGTTGCGAACTTTCAAAGATGCGAACGTGCATTCGCATGTCCAATCATGTAAGTTAGTTCACGTGTATGGCATACATTGTCACGTGCGTGCCTCCTCTACAAGTGGCTGTGCTTTTGTGTACTCTACCGAACAGTACTGTGTAGAGTACAGTAGCACAGTTTCTTTATTTCAAGCCCAGGATGTCCGGAGGCAAGCATAAAAGCAGCGGTGATGTAGCTGGTACTGCTAAGAAGCGCCATCTGTTGTACTGTACTACTGTACTTTTCAAGGTACTGTACTGTGAGATTAAAAATGTTTTCTTTATTTTTTGTGTTTGTTTTTTTTAATGTATTAGTATTAATACATAAAAGTATTATAAACCTATTACAGTACAGTACTATATAGTCGATTGTGTTAGTTGGGTATCTAGGTTAACTTTGTTGGACTTATGAATGTGCTCTTGGAATGGAACTCATCCATGTGTAAGGACCTTACTGTACTGAATGCTTTATTTTAAAAATATTTTTGCTAGGGGAAATTTGATAATAAAACACATCCCAAAAGATGTTTAAAGAAGGTCACATAAACCTCCCTGAATGTAGGATGCTAACCTTGTGGCTCAAGTGTCAAAACAATGAATGTGTCTATGGGCCAGGTTTGTATGATATCCTATGAGAGCACCATCTGAGAGCTGGCATTTCTTTTTTTTTTTTGCGGTACACGGGCCTCTCACTGTTATGGCCTCTCCCGTTGCGGAGCACAGGCTCCGGACGCGCAGGCTCAGCGGCCATGGCTCACAGGCCCAGCCGCTCCGCGGCATGTGGGATCCTCCCGGACAGGGGCACGAACCCATGTCCCCTGCATCGGCAGGCTCACTCTCAACACTGCGCCACCAGGGAAGCCCGAGCTGGCATTTCTGATAGTACCAAATATGTGAATAGTCCTTCTACATTTGTAATATTAGGGACATTGTAAAACAACTGCTTCAACTTTGTAGCTTGTATGCTTGCAAATGGAAAGAATATAAGGTTTAGAAACGTTAGTTGTTTTGAGAGGAGGCTGGATTGGGGGGACATGAAAGAGGAGGAATCGTTTCAATGTCTATATAAAAATCATTGATGGGAATAAAAGGACTTAGGTGGAGAATCCTTTGCCTTTCAAATGTAACATGATAGATTTTATAAAATCAAATTGAGAAACAGGCAAGCTTTCAATTCTGAAGGGAAAGAAGAAGAGCCTATGTATGAAATGAATAAATGTTTTAAAGAGTAGAAAGAATAAATTGGGTGTTGGCTGAATAAATGTTTGACTCCTTTGAAAGAACTGGTTAATTTCTATGAAAAAGTAAACAACATGAAAGAGTAACAGCCTGGTAGAAAGTAGCTGGAATGAGAAGCACATATTTGTCATGACTCAGATATTATGTAGATTTTTAAATGTACAGTGTAATTTTAATCCCATGTGCACAAGAATTATGATATATTCTCCTACTTTCCTGAATCCACCTTAAATTAGAATGAAGTTTAAAACATATTAAATGAGTAGCACAATCATTTCTTAAGGGGCTGTTCATATTACTGGGCCATTGGCTCATCAGTTGAATCTCTTTATTTTACATATTCCTTTAATATAACCAAAAATTAGAAGAAATGAATAACAATTATGTCCTCATTTTCCTCTCAATTTAAGACCGACACTTAACCTATAATGATAGGCATTGTACCAAAATCTTATATAATCAGAGATGGGAAAGCTTCAGAATGCTTATCAGTTTGAATGTTGATTTGAACAAATATTGCAATGTTTTTTATGAAATGTTATCAAAATAATTAAAAACACATGCACTTCCAATGTAGAACTTAAAACCAACAGGGAAGTTTAACTTAATTTTTTCTTCTTTTACTGACAGACTGTAAGAGTTCGGTAAAAATAGATTTTTTTCAATGTTATGCTAATGTATTTATGAGTCTATTTTAAATAAAAAAGATAAAAAGTATGAAAAAATATTTATAAAAGGGGAACTAGAAAGCTTATTAAGTATTTATGGAGGTCTTATAATAATAGATAAGTATTTTAAGGTTTAATTAAACATGATGCCATCCTCTATTTTTTATCAGTGCTATGTTTATGTGGAATAAGAATGAACCTATATATAAACAGGTTTCTTTATCTAGGTCTTTCCCACATGCCCCAAATATTTTAAGAAGTCTTTTTCCCCATTAATTAGATTTTATTATATAATCACCATAGTATTTTTAAAACTTTTATGAAACCAACAAGGTTTGGATAGGAACCACTGCACTGACTACTGAGATTTATAGGATATTGATATTTTCTGGCACTCTTTAGGGAGCATACTGAAATTCCTCCAAGCCCTCAAATAACACATCATCCAGGCTATTAGCAGATTTTTTTTTTCAGTTTTGTTTGTATTTTCAGGAAAGATTAGGAGTGGCATGATGTTTTGGATAAAGCATGAGCCAAAGTATTCATGTGCTAGTTGGAAGTGCAAATAGAAATTTGGGGTTGGTTATCCCCTATCTCAGCTTAGATTTTACTTACTGTTGCTGTTATTTATTTATTTTGGAGGCAGAAGCAATTCTATGCACCACCTCGGAGGCCAGAAGGAACAGCTGGCATTTGGTATTCTTGAAAGAGGTGCCAAGGATAGAAATACGCGGCTAACTGGCAGCGTAAATGACTTTGAAATCTGTCTCAGCAGCTGTCACTGCGATGGGCACAGTACAAATACGCAAAATGTTGCTCTTCGCTGCCAAGGCCTTCTGCACTTTTGGCAGTGTATCCTCAACAGTTCTGAGTGTGGTGTGGCCGCCTTCAAGGTAGCAGGGCTGTGTGGGTCAATGTGTAGAAAGATACTGGATCTTTCATTTCATGGCATGTTTGCCCAAGGAAAACAAAGGGAAGGCATGGCTATCTTTGTCTCACTGACTTCATGTTTGCCCTTTAATTTGATTTTGTTTTCTGATCAAATTTTAAGAAATCTGCTGGTGGTTTTGAGAATTTTGTGGTCCTTAAGAAAACATGATGTGAAGGAGGAAAGCCAAGTTCTTAGGTACAAGATCCACCAGGTGGCTCAGTTGTCTAAAGGTAATTTCACATTTATTGCTTCCTCTCTATCTGCAATATAACTTTAACAATATATTTTGTGAGCTTTAAAGACCATCAAGTGGGAGAATGTAAATGACTTAATTTTTAGATCCTATTTTTTAAGAACCTTTGCAATATATCTATAAATGATTAGTATATAATTTGGCAAATATGGTAAGGAAAAGGTAGATAATAACAATCCCACTATATAAACAAAAGATTAAATTTCAATAGATTAGGGGGCATTTAGTTTGCCCAAGTGGTAACTGCTGTAAACAAACATTTTACACCACCTACCACTTTAAATGGAAGATAACAATGGTTTGTCAAATACAAGCTACAACTTTTTAACATGTACCTGGGCATGAAGCTGAGCACTTAGTAGAAGCCTTATTGCAAGCTTGACTCTCTGATAATGATGGCCTTCCCTCCACCTCTCAATCTATTCTTGCCCCAATTTCCCTTTCCAGTTGCATCCTTCTCCAGAAAAACTGTCTTCCTTTCTACTGTCTCATAGTCATTGCACCTTCCTACCTCCTGGCCTTTGCTGTCCGTCACTTGTATCACCTTTCCCTTTTCCATCTAGACCTATCAAACTGGATACCCTTTTTCTAGGTCCTACTTAAATACCAGTAGCTGGTGGAAGCCTGAGTAAGATAATGTAATATACATTTACTGTGGCTTTACACTTGAATAGGACACATTTTTAAGTGCATTATATGAGGTGTTGAGACATTTATATTAAACAGAAATGACTTGGCCTTGACTTTAAACAGCACACTGTTTAGGGAAATATCATCTGGAGGCAGACAATGAGAGAAAATGAGAAAGACTTTGGGAGACAAGCTATTTACAACTGTGACGAGAGATCAACAACTGTGACCAGGAGAAAGAAAAAAAAAAAAAGGAGGACTGGACAAAAGCAGAAACTGAATGGTGATACAAGCCCTCAAGGTCTTGGCCACCATAGTGGGGGCTCTGGAGAGGGTGTGGCATTGTAATCTCATGTTGGCTGTGCCTTCATACCACTGCCTCGCCCATTCATCTGGGGAGGGCACAGCATTCATCCTGCTGAACTTCTGCAACTGAGGCAGATTCTGAGGAGCTGACAGAAATCCTTTACAATTAATTTTTCTTGTGTATTCTTTGATAGCAAGGCAGTAGAGTGATATATCACAAGATCTTCTGATTTAAAATAATTATATAAGTAATAAAACTAAGTGCTATCAAGCACTTATATCTTAGTTCATTGGCAACATTGTTTTTTCTTCTAATTGGTATAACATTATTTGTCACACTTTACAATATTTTTAAATAGAATTTATTTTTAGAGCAGTTTTAGCTTTATATCAAAATTGAGTGGAAAGTACAGAGTTCGTTCTCTCTCTCTCTCTCTCTCTCTCACTCACTCACACACACACACACACACAGCCTCTCTCACTATTAACATCCAAAACCAAAGTGGTACATTTGTTACAATCCATGAATTTACATTGACACATCACCACCTAGAGTCCATAGGCTACATTAAGGTTCACTTGGTATTGTAATTTCTATGGGTTTGAATACATTTATAATGATATGTGCCTACCACTACAGTATCACACATAACTGTTTCACTACTCTAAAATTCTTGTGCTTTACCTATCCGTCCCTTCCTCTCCTCTAATCCTTGGCAACCACTGTTCTCTTTGCTGTATCTATAGTTTAGCCTTTTCTAGAATGTCATCTAGTTGGAATCACATAATACATAGGTTTTTCAGGTTGGCTTCTTTCACTTAATATGTAATTAAAATTCTTCACTGTCTTTTTATGGTTTGATAATTCATTTCCTTTTAGCACTGAATAATATCCCATTGTCTGGATGCGCCACACTTTATTTAATCACTCACCTGCTGAAGGACATCTTGGCTGCTCCCAAGTTTTGGCAATAATGAATAAATTGCCGAAACCCACACAGGTTTAGGTTTCTGTGAGGACATAAGTTTTCAACTTACTTGGCTAAATACCAAGGAGCATGGCTGCTGGACTGTATGGTAAGAGTTCGTTTGTTGTAAAAAACTGCCAAACTGTCTTCCAAAGTGTCTGTACCATTTTGCAATTCCAGTGTGAAAAATAAACACAGCTGGATGGTAGCTAAATTGGTAAAAACAAATTTTATTTAGTAAGCACTGATAGTAGGGTAGAGAGCTGAGCTCCCTTCCCATTTGTGCAGAGGTGATAGGGTATTTTAAAGGAAGGATGGCAGGTGCTAAGTGGGAGCTTAATAGAGTCAGAGAAGTTACAGTAAGTCCCCTACATACTAACGAGTTCTGTTCCGAGAGCACGTTCATAAGTCCAATTTATTTGTAAATCTAACAAAGTTAGCCTAGGTACCCAGCTAACACAATCGGCTACACAGTACTGTACTGTAAAAGCTTCATAATACTTTTCACACAAATAATACATTAAAAAAAACAAAAAATAAAGAAAGCATTTTTAATCTTACAGTACAGTACCTCGAAAAGTCCAGTCGTAGAGTACAGCAGCTGGCACACAGGGGCTGGCATTGAGTGAACAGGCAAGAAGAGTTACTGACTGGAGGAGGGAGAGGAGGTGGGAGATGGCAGAGCTGAAGGATGGTCAGCAATAGGAGACAGAGGGCAAGCTGCAACTTCACTCACGCCTGACACTAATGACACAGGTTCTGGTTCCTTGCTGGATTCAATTCTATCTACCCTCTTGAAAAAATGATCCAGTGATGTCTGGGTAGTACTGTGCCAGCTACATCACTGCTGCTTTTACACTTGTTTCTGGACATCCTGAGCTTGAAATAAAGATACTGTACTACCCAGTAGATATAGTACTACTGTACTATAGAGTACTATACAGTAAAGTATACAAAAGCACAACTACTTGTAGAGGATGCATGCACGTGACAATGTATGCCAGACATGTGAACTAACTTACATGATTGGACATGCGAATGCACTCTCACATCTTTGAAAGTTCACAACTTGAAGGTTCGTATGTAGGGGACTTACTGTACAGAGGGTTGGTCAGTGTAAATGAGATGAGGACAGTTGTGTTTGCCAGCTGTCAGTTATTGAAGTTAGGATTCTACCCCTCCCAGGGACACTGGGAAAAAGAGGCCCCATCCTTCCTGATGATTACATTTCAAAGGAATGGTTCTCAGGTCCTTAAGAAAGATACTTCTGAGTTGTTAAAGATACACGTTCACAATTGTAAGGCATTTTAAATAAATGCTGTAGGAAAGGGAAGTCAGGGACCTATCCTCAGATGTTGGTTAGAAGGAACAGCACATTTTCCTGGCAGTGTTGAGCTTTCTCAGGCAGCCATTTAACAGAGGGGTCAGGTCGTCCTAGGGACACAGCCTTATGCTGCTAGAAGCAATGATAGATTTGGTCATTTCTTAGTGCAAAGTTTTGCATAAAGTTATGCGCCAAAAGATCTGAGGTTCTCATCAGCAGTGAATGAGAGTTCCTGTGGCACTTCATCCTCACCAACACTTGGTGTTGTCAGTGTT
Source organism: Monodon monoceros (assembly GCF_005190385.1). Lineage (NCBI taxonomy): Eukaryota > Metazoa > Chordata > Mammalia > Artiodactyla > Monodontidae > Monodon > Monodon monoceros. Next base: position 67,703,040 of record NW_021703768.1, read on the forward strand.
CTGGATTTTGGTCATTTTAATAGGTGTGTATTGGTATATTGTTGTAATGTACATTTGCTTGACCACATATGATGTTGAGCATCTTTTCATAGACTTACTTGCCATCTATGTAGCTTCTTTGGTGAGGTGTCTGTTAAGGTTTTTGGCCCATTTTTTATTTGGGCTACTTGTTTTCTTATTATTGAGTTTGAAGGGTTCTCTGCATATTTTGGATAATAGTCCTTTATCAGATATGTCCTTTGCATATATTTTCTCCCAGTCTTTGAGTTCTTTTTTTATTCTTTTGATTGTGAATTTCGCAGAGTAGAAGTTTTGAAATTTATTGAAGTCTGGCTTATCAGTTATTTGTTTCATGGATCGTGCCTTTGTTGTTGTATCTAGAAAATCTTTGCCATACCCAAGGTCATCTAGATTTTTCTTCTCTGTTATCTCTAAAAGTTTTCCAGTTTGCAAAAGACCCAGGAGAGCCAGCACAACATTGAAGAAGAACAAAGTCAGAAGACTGACACTTCCTGACTTAAAGAATTACTCTAAAGCTACAGTAATCAAGAAATTGTGGTATGGGCAAAAGAACAGACAAATAGATCAGTGAAACAAAATAGAGAGCCTGGAAATAGATACAAATACAGTCCACTGATTGACAAAGACATTACAACGAGGAAAAAATAATCTTTTCAACAAATAGTGCTGGAACAACTGGATATTCACAAGAAACAAACAAAAAAGGAATCTAGACATAGAATTTACACCCTTCACAAAAATTAACTTAAAATATATATTAGACCTAAATTTAAAATACAGTTATCATCAAAATAATAGTAATCTTGTTGAGTATGCCTGACATTTTTTTTTGCCCATTGGTCCCCCACTTTCAACCTTTGGACTATTTCTTCTAACACTGGGATTATCTTGTTCCTGAATATTTGACAGGACTCTCAGTAAAATTATTTGGGTTTTTCTTCCATTTTGGCATAGATTTAAAAAATTGTTTGATATCTTGACTACTTACAGCTAATCAGGCCTTCCCTCCGCCTTCCTTGAGCCAGTTTTAGTGATATTTCTCTGAACTTTGTGATTTTTACCTAGAATTTTATTTGTATAAATTTGTCCACAATTCTGTTATCTTTTAGAAACGTGTTGTGCCTACAATTATGTCATATCTTAATTTCTAATATTTACTTGTGCTTTCTTTTCTCTCTTATTAATTTCTGAATAGCTACTTTATTTTTATGTATCAGCCTGGGTTCTACTAGGAGTGGGTACCAAGATGGAATTAAATGCGCAAAGGTTTCATCAAGGGAAATGCTGATGTAAGAGAAAATAGAGAGGGAGATGGTGAAGATCTAAGAGAGCCACCAGACCACAGGCAAGCCTGATTGAAAGAGAAGAAGAGATGGAGGAAAGGCTGGGTAAAGTGCCTTATACAGCTATCCAATCAAAACAGACATGGCAAGGCCTTTGAAAAGTCCCTGAGCTGAAGTCTGCCACAAGAGGAGTCCCACGTCTCCCAGGATCAGGCTTACATTATGATCCCATTTCTAACTGGGAGAAGCCCGTGGTCTTGGTGTAAACAAGACAATGATTTCAGAGCACAGCAGCTGTTACTGTTGATAGATTACATGCTCATAGGTCGAGGTATGTGAGGTGCATCCTCTTTGCTGCTGCAATTTATTTTTGTAAAGAACTAGCTTTCTGGTTTGTTAATTCTATTTTATCTTTATTTTTAATTTCATTAATTTCTCCTCTAAACTCTATTTTTTTTCCCTAATATAGCACCTAAATTAGCATTGTCTTCTGCAGTACCATTTTTGCTGCATCTCTTGAGTTCTTATATATGAAGCTTCATTATTTAATTTCGAGAATTTTCTAATTTTTATTATGATTTCTATTATGACCATACCTATTTAGAGATTTATTTTTAACTTTTATTACTTTTTTCTTTAAAGTTATCATTTGGTTTAGAAGTTGACATATATCTTGAAGAAAAATTGCACATAAATTATCAGGGTTTTTGATTCCTCAAATACTGAATGTTTTATAACTTTGAAGTGTAATTTTTAGTCACCTCAAGCTAGTGATACCATTGTGATCCTTTCATTTTAGCTTTTATGTCCTCAGTTCAAATAGGTTTCAAGGGGAAAAACTCAACGAGAATTTGAGGCTCACATCAATGTGTTTTTCTCCCTGTTCTTGCCTCTTAGGTCTGGTTGTCATGGTTGTTTCCTAATAATTTTTAAACCTCTCCTTATATGTATATATGTACATATATGTGTATATGTATGCATGTATATATGATATATAATACTTATAAGTTATACATATATTGAATAAAGTATACATAGTTTAAATTTATGCATTTAAACATATACTATATATACAAATATACTATTCCATATATTTTATATATGTATAAATCTATCATCTATTCTTTTATCTAATATTCACCTTGTGTTATCTTCTGTGGGGAGGTTACCTTGATATCAGCTATTCTATCATAGTTATAACCCAAAATGTCATTTTTATCACATTGTCAAATTTTCTTTGGCCTTTTTGAAAATATTCTTTTTTTAAAAAAACTGCTTGATTAAGTTATGATTGACTAAAACACTTTTTTTAAAATATTACTCCCAAATTTATTTGTAAGGTACACATTCTGTTTCTATCCTTTCAAAGGTTATCTTTGGTATTTTAATTCCATATGTTATTTAACACAGGATAAATTTATTAAAGTTTTCATATTTGTAACTAATTCAAGGACTATAGAAAGCACTGTCTCAGATCGTGCTCCTTTTCTTGACTCACATATCCTTTAAATCAAATACCATAGTTCTATCTTTTTTTTACCTTTTTATTTTAAGATATTAGTCATTCTTATTGCTATATTTTGTAGTCAATATATGGTTAGATTTACCCAAGTACTTACCACTTTCTTTACTTGACATATTTTTCTTGTATGTCAGAACTTCCTTTTATATTATTTTCCTACTCCTTGAAAAGCACACTTTTGAAGATTTTTAAAATGAGATTCATTGCTGTTAAACTTTTCTACATTCTGGTATTACTAAAATTGTCTATTTCACTCAAAATTTTAAAGATTTTTTAAAAGTTTTTTTTCCAGTGGACACTTTCTCCTGGCCTTTTGAAAAATTATTCTACTGTCTTCTCATTTCTGTTTTTGTTAACTCTTAGTAGGTAATTTATCATTTGCCTCTAGCCACTTTTAACATCTTTTCTTTGTCTTTGGTGGTTAGTATAAAAATTATATATTGATGTGTACATTTATTTTTTATTGATTCTTTTTGCATTCATTGTGTTTGCTGATTTTGAGTGCATGTCTCTCAACAGAAAATGTTTAGCCATTACCTCTAAAATATCTCCTTTCCCTCATCTGTTAGATCTCATCTATCTTCCAAGTTTTGTAAACCCTCTATCTTCTGACACTGGTTTTGGAGGTGTATTCTAGATAATTTCTTCAGTTCTTACAGTTCACTAATTTTCTCATGAACTTTTTAAAATATCTTACTTCAGAACTTCTAGTTTAAATAATTATATAAATTTTCAAATCTGTGATTTATTTCATAATTTTAAAAACTTTTATTTTGATCACCTTTTATATTATTTTAAAATACTGGCAGATTTATTTTGCATTGTGTATCCCAGACTTTCAATTCTTACTAATACTTGCCAAAATGTTGGTCCTACTACAAAGTACAAAGTAGAAAAATTATTTATTAAAATAATACTACTACAAAATAGAAAAGTTACATCCTACTACAAAGTAGAAAAATCCTACTACAAAGTAGAAAAATTATTTATTAAAATCAAATAGAACGAATTGACTCTACTTGATTACTATTCAGAAAAGTACAAACTGAAACTGTATTCCAATAGGTACCATTAAATACTTTCCTCGTTAGTATGTTGCTATAATAATACCTGGTTAGAATGATTATAAATTATTAGGTGAACAACTAAAACAGTAGGTTGCATACCTAGGAATAAACCTACCTAGGGAGACAAAAGACCTGTATGCAGAAAATTATAAGACACTGATGAAAGAAATTAAAGATGATACAAATAGATGGAGAGATATACCATGTTCTTGGATGGGAAGAATCAACACTGTGAAAATGACTCTACTACCCAAAGCAATCTACAGATTCAATGCAATCCCTATCAAACTACCACTGGCATTTTTTCGCAGAACTAGAACAAAAAATTTCACAATTTGTATGGAAACACAAAAGACCCCGAATAGACAAAGCAATCTTGAGAAAGAAAAACGGAGCTGGAGGAATCAGGCTCCCTGACTTCAGACTATACTACAAAGCTACAGTAATCAAGACAGTATGGTACTGGCACAAAAACAGAAATATAGATCAATGGAACAGGATAGAAAGCCCAGAGATAAACCCACGCACATACAGTCACCTTATCTTTGATAAAGGAGGCAAGAATATACAGTGGAGAAAAGACAGCCCCTTCAATAAGTAGTGCTGGGGAAACTGGACAGGTACATGTAAGAGTATGAAATTAGAACACTCCCTAACACCATACACAAAATTAAAAAATGGATTAAAGACTTAAATGTAAGGCCAGACACTATCAAACTCTTAGAGGAAAACATAGGCAGAACACTGTATGACATAAATCACAGCAAGATCCTTTTTGACCCATCTCCTAGAGAAATGGAAATAAAAACAAAAATAAACAAACGGGAACTAATGAAACTTCAAAGGTTTTGCACAGCAAAGAAACCCATAAACAAGACAAAAAGACATCCCTCAGAATGGGAGAAAATATTTGCAAATGAAGCAACTGACAAACGATTAATCTCCAAAATTTACAAGCAGCTCATGCAGCTCAATAACAATAAAGCAAACAACCCATTCCAACAATGGGCAGAAGACCTAAATAGAAATTTCTCCAAAGAAGATATACAGATTGCCAACAAACACATGAAAAAATGCTGAACATCACTAATCATTAGAGAAATGCAAATCAAAACTACAATGAGGTATCACCTCACAGCACTCAGAATGGCCATCAGCAAAAAATCTAGAAAAAATAAATGCTGGAGAAGGTGTGGAGAAAAGGGAACCTGCTTGCACTGGTGGTGGGAATGTAGATTGATACAGCCACTATGGAGAACAGTATGGAGGTTCCTCAAAAATCTAAAAATAGAACTACCATATGATGCAACAATCCCACTACTGGGCATATACCCTGAGAAAACCCTAATTTAAAAAAAGTCATGTACCACAATGTTCATTGCAGCTCCATTTACGATAGCCAGGACATGGAAGCAACCTAAGTGTCCATCAACAGATGAATGGATAAAGATGTGGCACATATATACAATGGAATATTACTCAGCCGTAAAAAGAAACAAAATTGAGTTATTTGTAGTGAGGTGGATGGACCTAGTGTCTGTCGTACAGAGTGAAGTAAGTCAGAAAGAGAACAACAAATACCGTATGCTAACACATATATATGGAAAGTAACAAAGAAAAAAAAAGGTCATGAAGAACCTAGGGGCAAGATGGGAATAAAGACACAGACCTACTAGAGAATGGACTTGAGGATATGGGGAGGGGCCAAGGGTAAGCTGTGATAAAGTGAGAAAGTGGCATGGACATATACACTACGAAACGTAACACAGATAGCTAGTGGGAAGCATCCACATAGCACAGGGAGATCAGCTCAGTGCCTTGTGACCACCTAGAGGGGTAGGATAGGGAGGGTGGGAGGGAGGTAGATGCAAGAGGGAAGAGATATGGGAACATATGTATATATATAACTGATTCACTTTGTTATAAAGCAGAAACTAACATACCATTGTAAAGCAATAATACTCCAATAAAGATGTTAACCCCTCCCCCCCAAAAAAAGGTAGGTTGCAAAATGATATACAGATTGTGATTCAAATTTAATGTAGAAATATATATTTTACATAGAGACAAAATGACTATCCTATGTGTACCAAAAACATAACTTGGTGTAAAGGTGATTTTCTATTTATATTGTATAGATTTATACACATAACTTTACATGTTTTTACTTGTGAAAAAACAAAAATAATTATACAAGCCTTTTAAATAAATCCTTGTGATATTTTTGACATAATGTCAGGAGATGGATACTAGATTTCTGTATTAGCTGCCAAAGAAGCACTTATCTTCCCTAGTCAATTGAATATAATTTGGGAGAAATATATATGCTTAATATATTTATTATGCTTAATATAATAAATTAATGAATTATCCAACGTGCATAGCACTTTGGGAAAGATAAAAATGATAAGCGCTCTTAAGGAGATTATATTCTAGTGACGACAATATATAAAAAAGAAAATAGAACAAAAGACTGAGCAGATGCCATAATTGTTGTTAAAATGCAAGGCAGTATTTTCTCTTAACCTTGCTACTACTAATGAGCAGAGGTAAGTCAGTTAAACTCTTTTTGTGATCTTCCCCATTTGTCAATGTCATTGCTCTCCTACCTAATTCATGGTGTTTTGAGATAAAATTCGGTCACACACAAAGTAGTGCCTTACAAAAAAAAAAAAAAAAATTTGTGTTAGTGGATGCATTGCTGACTATTCTAGCAGAGAAGTGATTTAAGTGTTGTTTTATGTCTCAGATGGTGAACATGAGTTGAAATTATTCTTTTTAAATAACCTTACGAATACATGTGGGAAGGATAACAGAGGACAGGTAGGTAGTCTCAGTGCTCTCTGTTCATAGACTAGAAGTCTAATTTCCAATGGCTGTTTTGATTTTTTTTTTTCGTTTTTACAAAGGAAACTGGAAAAGATGAAAGGATCGTCATAATTACTGGGAAAACAATGTGTCTACAATCTAAAACCACATGTACCTAGGTAGGGCTTTTTGGCTTGGTGAAAGTCGCACCATACCACAACTCATGGTCGTTAGGGACCCTATGGGCAAATGTGCATGGTGGTCAAAAAGCCTCTTGAGAGAAAAGGGTTGATAGTTTCCCACTTTCTTTTTTCAGTTTCCAGGTCACTGATATATTTCTAGTCAGTGGCAAGGAAGGGCTTTACTGACACTGACGAGCAGAAAAGGGTACAAAAGTTCCACTATGTGAAAGGCTGTCAGTGGACTTTGTTGGGGACCAGAACTCAATATGTTGCTTGGATTGTCACGGGAAAAGGCATTATGGAAAGCATGACATTTGGCTAAATCCTGAAATATTTCCTGAAGGCTATCGGTAATGAACATATGTTTGATCACTTAATAAGAACAACATGGCGGGTCCCAGTAGCTCTGGCGGCGCGACGAGCGGCAGCGGCCAGGCAGCCCAGCTTCGCGAAGGTTCTCGGAGCACCGACGCCAGCAGGCACTCGCCTAGCGCCCGCCCAGCCACCAGAATGCTCAAGAGCAAGGTCAGCTCTGCCAAGGGCGCCGTGAAAGAGAGCCCAAGAGGAGACCCGCGAGGTTGCCAGCTAAACAGGCTCCCGCAAAAGTGGAAAAGAAGCCAAAAAAGGCGGCAGGAAAGCATAAATCTTCAGACAAAAAGGTGCAAACAAAAGGGAAAAGGGGAGCAAAAGGAAAACAGGCCTAAGTGGCTAACCAACAGACTTAAGACCTGCTTGCAGAAAACGGAGAAACTAAAAAGGAGGAAAGCCCAGCCTCTGATGAAGCAGGAGAGAAAGAAGCCAAGTCTGATTAATACCACACACCCGGTCCTATCAGTGGTCCCTGTCTCCCTTCTTGTATAATCCATAGGAATATTTTTATAAACTATTTTGTAAATCCAAGTTTTATAGTAGCTCTAGAAACATTTTTAAAATGGAGGGTATCCCACCTCATCCCATTTGTTAAGTGTAAATGCTTTTTTTTAAGAGGTGAAATCATTTGCTAGTTGTTTATTTGTTGGTATAAACAGAAAATAGTGGGATATTGAATATGGGAGGCGTTGATTGTCTTCGGTGTCAGCTTAAGATTCCATAGATGGAGGGGTAGCTTTTATATCCTATAAAACAAAGCATACTAAATGGTAGTTTGGAGTCAGTTGTGCATTTAATGTCTTAAACACTTTAAATTACTTCTCTTCCCATGTTGTTTTTGGTAGGATTGTTTCCTAAAGCAAACCACTAACCCCTTGATCTTGGTTCTCCTTGTCAGAATTTCGTGCACTCTGTAACATCTTTGGTCATGGTAGTCCAGTTCTTCTAGTAACTTTGTTAATGTGTTGTGAACGATTGACGATTTGAGTATGTAGTGTATATGATATTAAATTGTGAATTAGTGGGACTTATGATGTAACAGCATATCAATATTTGAAGATATTGGTACTTGATATCCTGTTAAGGAAAATTTGCCTCCAAATTTTAAGCTGGAAAGTCACTGGAATAACTTCAGAAAAGAATCACAACTACATGATTTTTTAGATTTTTGGTATGTATGTTAAGAATTGTGTACAAATTGAAATGTCTGTGTACTGATCCTCAAAACAACCAATAAAATCTCATTATGAAAGAAAAAAAACTACAACAGACTGTACTATGCATTGTGGGTGATATGTAAGTCCAGCTGTCCCTCAGCATCTGCAGGGGATTGGTTCCAGGACTCAAAATGGAGAGCAAACTCCGTGGATGCTCAAGTCCTTATATAAAATGGTGTAGTACAGTTGGCCCTCAGCATCCCTGGGTTCCACACCTTCCACTAGGGAGGGTAAATTGTATATATCCATACAAAAACCATCCTCTAAGAACTCACATGCTAGAAAATAAAGGTAACTTACATATATTAACAATTACATTATGAAGTAGACACTGATAAGCACTAAACTTATAGACGATTTTTTTTTTTTTTGCGGTATGCGGGCCTCTCACTGTTGTGGCCTCTCCCGTTGCAGAGCACAGGCTCCGGATGCGCAGGCTCAGCGGCCATGGCTCACGGGCCCAGCTGCTCCGTGGCATGTGGGATCCTCCCGGACCGGGGCACGAAGCCGTGTCCCCTGCATTGGCAGGCAGACTCTCAACCACTGCGCCACCAGGGAAGCTCATAGACGAATTTTTATATAAAAGCAAAAGGGAGGTTTTACTTCTATTACTTGAAATTGAGAAAGATTCTACAGATGAGGTGGCAATGGAATTGAACTTTAAACTTTAAAATGTAAAAGATGGATAGATTCTCTTGATACAGAGACACAGGACAAGGCATTCATGATTGAGGACAGTAGATAGCTAATGAGAGAAAATAGAAAAACATAGAATGGATCTGGGTAACAATGTTCAGTATTTTAGAAAAGGACGGAGGTGGGAGAAACAAAAGGATTTAAGGAGGGCATGTGCCAGATCATCATAGGCCTTGAATATTTAGATAAAAATAAGACATTCTTTCCTTTTGTAATCAAGGCTTGTGAAATATATAAAATAGTATAATCCGGCATCATGTAAAACTTGCAATGGATTGAAGAGAATTTATAAACAGTGTGATCCATTGGAAGCATTTGTGCCACTGTCCAGATAACAGATAATAAGGTTAGAAAGCAGGATAGGGGAAGTGGAAATGGTGACAACCCATAAAGATCAAACAAATTACAGAGAAGGAACTTGGCAACTGTATGGTTTATATTGTACAGGGCCTTTTGCTATATACTTTGCATACTAACTCTGTCTTCGATTAACTAGCTTTTCCCATACTTCCATTCCCTTTTTTTATTCTTTGATACTGTTGTCTTACATATATATACATATGTATATGTGTGTGTGTATATATATATATATATACACACACATATATACTTATATATATATCTTTTTAGCTTTGGGAAAATTATATTAAAAAATAGAAAGATATACAATACAGTGGAACTGATCTTTTATTTCTCATCTTCCTAAAGCATAACATAAAACTAAAGTTCGCATTGCACTCCCCTCCTAGTAGTAATTATCATGAGTTTGATGTAAGTAATTCATGTATCTATATCTGTAATATTTGATATCTCTAATGTACATTTAAATAAACATGCATAGAATTGTCTATATCTTTTTTCACTCAACATTCAACAACAAACTAAATTATGAAAATGATGCCTATGATCCAGCAGTTGGGCTTCCTGGTATTTAAACAAAGGAAGTGAAAATCTGCACACATATGTTTATAGTAGCTTTATTCATAATTGTCAAAACTTGGGAGCAACCTTCAGTAGGTAAAAGGATAAACTGTGGTACATCTAGACCATGGAATATTATTCAACGCTAAAACAAAATGAGCTATCAAGCCATTAAAAGTTACAGAGAAAACTTAAATGCATATTACTAAGTGAAAGAAGCCAATCTGTAAAGGCTACATATTGAAGGATTACAACTATATAACATACATGAAAGGGAAAGACTGTGGAGACAGTAGGAAAAAAAAAATCAGCAGTTGCCAAGGCGTGGAGGGATGAATAGACATAACACAGAGGATTTTAGAGCAATGAAACTACTCTGTATGATACTATGATGGTGGACACACATCATTATAAATTTGTTCAAATCCCTACTATATACAACTAAGAGTGAACCATAATATAAACTATAGACATCACATGATAATGATCTGTCAATGCAGGTTCATCAGTTATAACAAATGTACCTCTCTGGTGGGAGATGTTGATAATGGGTTTGGCTATGCATGTGTGGTGACAGAAGGAAAATGGGAAACCTTTGTACCTTCTGATCAATATTGCTGTTTAAAAAATAAAGTTTATTCATTTTGTTTATGGTTTCCTTTGCTATACAAAAGCTTTTAACTTTAATTAGGTCCCATTTGTTTATTTTTGTCTTTATTTTCATTACTCTAGGAGGTGGATCAAAAAAGATCTTGCTGCAATTTATGTCAGAGAGTGTTCTGCCTATGTTTTCCTCTAAGAGTTTAATAGTATCCAGTCTTACATTTAGGTCTTTAATCCATTTTAAGTTGATTTTTGTGTATGGTGTTAGAGAATGTTCTAATTTCATTTTTATATGTAGCTGTCCAGTTTTCCCAGCACCACTTATTGAAGAGGCTGTCTTTTTTCCATTGTACATTCTTGCCTCCTTTGTCATAGATCAGGTGGCCACAGGTGTTTGAGTTTATCTCTGGATTTTCTCTCCTGTTCCATTGATCTATATTTCTGTCTTTGTGCCTGTACCACACTGTTTTGATTACTGTAGCCTTGTAGTGTAGTATGAAGTCAGGGAGCCCAATTCTGCCAGCTCTATTTTTCTTTCTCAAGATTGCTTTTGTTATTCATGATCTTTTGTGCTTCCATACAAATTGTAAATTTTTTTGTTCTAATTCTGTGAAAAATTGCTATTGGTAATTTGGTAGGGATTGTTTTCAATCTGTAGGTTACTTTGGGTAGTATAGTCATTTTTATAATATTGATTCTTCCAATCCAACAACATGATATATCTCTCCATCTGTTTATGTCATCTTTGATTTCTTTCATCCATATCTTATAGGTTTCTGAGTACAGATCTTTTGCCTCCTTAGGTAGGTTTATTCCTAGGTATTTTATTCTTTTAGATGTGATGGTAAATGGGAGAGTTTTCCTTAATTTCTCTTTCTGATCTTTTGTTGTTAGTGTATAGGAATGCAAGAGATTTCTGTGTATTAATTTTGTATCCTGCAACTTTACCAAATGAGCTCTAGTAATTTTCTGGTAGCATCTTTAGGATTATATATATATATAGAATCATGTCATCTGCAAACAGTGACAGCTGTACTTCTGCTTTTCCAAGTTGGATTCCTTTTATTTCTTTTTTCTTCTCTGATTGCTGTGGCTAGGACTTCCAAAACTATGTTGAATAAAAGTGGTGAGAGTGGACATCCTTCCTTGTCTTGTTCCTGATCTTAGAGGAAATGCTTTCAGTTTTTCACCATTGAGAATGATGTTTGCTGTGGGTTTGTTGTATATGGCCTTTAGTATGTTGAGGTAGGTTCCCTCTATGCCCACTTTCTGGAGAGGTTTTTACCATAAATGGCTATTGAATTTTGTCAAAAGCTTTTTCTGCATCTATTGAGATGATCATATGGTTTTTATTCTTCAGTTTGTAAAAAGAAAAGACAACCCATAGAATGGGAGAAAATATTTATGTCCTAACAAAGTGACCGACAAGGGATTAATCTCCAAAATACACAAATAGCTCATGCAGCTCAATATCAAAAAAAACAAACACCATAATCAAAAAATGGGCAGAAGATCTAAATAGACATTTCTTCAAAGATGACGTACAGATGGCCAAGAGGCACACGAAAAAATGCTCAACATCACTAATTATTAGAGAAATGCAACTCAAAAGTATAATGAGGTATCACCTCACACTGGTCAGAATGGCCATCGTCAAAAAAATCTACAAACAATAAATGCTGGAAAGGGTGTGGAGAAAAGGGGACCCTCCTACACTATCGGTGGGAATGTAAATTGGTACAGCCACTATGGAGAACAGTATGGAGGTTCTTTAAAAGACTAAAAATAGAGTTACCAGATGATCCAGCAATCCCACTCCTGGGCATATATCCAAAGAAAACCATAATTTGAAAAGATACATGAACCCCAGTGTTCATTGCAGCACTATTCACAATAGTCAAGACATGGAAGCATGTCTTGACTAAATGTCCATTGACAGAGGAATGCATAAAGAAGATGTGGTACATGTATACAATGGAATATTACTCAGCCATAAAAAAGAATGAAATAATGCCATTTGTAGCAACACAGATGAACCTAGAAATTGTCATCCTGAGTGAAGTAAGTCAGACACAGAAACACAAATATTATATGATATCGCTAATATGTGGAATCTTAAAAAAATGGTACAAATGAACGTATTTACACAACAGAAATAGAGTCACAGGTGTGGAAAACAAACTTATGGTTACCAAGGTGGTGGGGAGGGATAAATTGGGAGATTGGGATTGACATATACACACTACTATATATATATAAAATAGGTAACTAATAAGAACCTACTGTATAGCACAGGGAACTCTACTCAATACTCTGTAATGACCTATATGGGAAAGGAATCTAAAAAGGAGTGGATATATGTATAATTGATTCACTTTGCTATACAGCAGAAACTAACATAACATTGTAAATCAACTATACTCCAATAAAAATTAATTTTTTTAAAAAGTCTGTTAAAAATGAAACAAACATACATTCACACAAATGATGCCAAGGTTTTGAGTCTCAATTCCTAGGAGGTGGTACAATTAGCAGAAATACAGTAAAAAAAAACAAAAAAAATGAGAGTAGAAGGCCAGGTTTGGATGAGGAGCAGTGTTAAAAGTTCATTTTGGGACCTGTTAAAATCGATGTGCTGGCAAGACATCCTAGTGGAAAGGCATATAAGGCTGGTTGAAATGTGAATCTTGATTGTCAGAAATATATCAGAACTTTATGGAAGTTATTCTCAGTAGAAGTGACTGTTGAAGCCATTTAGGATTTTGTATTTTAAAACTACTTCCCTAACCTTCAAAGTTCTCAAGGACTTTCATTTCCTAGACTTATGACTGAAGGGGGAAAAAAAAAGCAAAGTATGTAAAATCCTGCAGGCCATTTTTATGTGTTTCAACAGAAATTAAGGTCTCTCTAAGACAAGAATGTTTAAATTCTTCTGTTCAGTTTTAAACTTTAGAGACATTATCATCTTTATATATGCTACTGATATAACAATAAATAGTTGCTCTAAAGTATATATTAAAAACAAATTATGTCCTCAAATTAGGAATAGGCACTGTTTTCTTTTGAGAATATAATTTGCTTTTAACAGAGAAATTTTTCTTTTTTGCATACATGTAATTTTTTTCACTTTTGTACTAGACTTCAATTAAAATTTTATTCACAATCAGGCACATCATTTTATTTAAGTTACCTATTGAATCCAAATGAAGTGTGTGCCCAAGAAGCCCTTTCCAAATAATTAGAAAGTTTCTTTAGTTTAACCTAGATCAAGTGCTTATATTTTAAAACTCACGTGAATAGGCTTCCTAGCAATTACCTGAAATCTGTCCCTGAGCTTTTGACATTAAACAATTAAGCTCTATTTCTTGACTTTCAATTAGTATATTCATATCCCACTCCATATTTGATAAGTTGATTAATGAATCACCGAGCAATTTCAATCCTGTCAAAATAACGAAGAATTCATGCTATTTGTTCTACTAACTAAATTTAAAATCTTAATTCAGGCTCTGAGGCAGTGTTTAGCACTGGGAATCTTAAAGAAAGATGTGGAGTGGGAGAGAGAAGGGTAGGTGTTTCCAGAGAAGTTCTAGAGATCATGTTGGTAGGAGGGATAGTGTAGTCAGATCCAGAGAGCTCACAATTCTGTATGCAATTGTTTTGGCTTCATGGTAAGAGTATATAATATTTTTGACTATTGAAATGTTATAAAAATATTTGGTTCAGAAATATCTCCTTCAATTTTTCCAAATGCAAAGAACTGTTTTAATGATTCTGTTTGGAAATCAGATGGTATATTCCTCTAGGAACCAATTATTCCTGCTGAAACATTTGTTTGCTGTCATGTACACATGGGTTAGGTGACAGAAATCACAGAATTTCAAAAGATTAGCAGAGGCAAAGGAGAGAAAAAAAAAGAAACCTTTAAAGAGCCTTAGGGGCAAACATAGAAACAACCCACATGGAAAAATTGAAGCAATGATGAAAAATTCCTCCTTTGATGTTTTACAGAGGCAAATAAAATGTGGAAATAATGTTGCTCAAAATAAATTTTCTTTTGTGCTTGTATCAAACTACTTCTATATAGGATTACATACTGTGTGAGGTGAAAAGTAAAAAAGAACGTATAACAATCGTTTTATCATGCAGTCAGATTTACTGATGTCACATATGATAGGATATAGTACCAACTGACTATTTTGGGAACAAAGGACATTTTTAGAGTATAAGCATCAGAAGGTCACCTAAACCTAAAACATTTAAAACACTAATGAATGTGAAAGATGATTTTAAAGAATTCTAAAGTTACTATTGGCTAGTTCTTTCTCTGGTGACTTGGAATTACAGGAAGGTCAAACTTCTACAGCTCATTGTAATGTCACTATAGTCATTAGCCAATCTTTTTCTCCCTCTTCAAATATTTTGAGGTAACCTTCCATGTCCAAGGCTATCGTACTTTAGCCTTACCAAGTGATACCATCACTCTTGCTGCCTCTCCAACATTTTGGCACCCAAATATTTCAGTTAAATGGAAACCACTCATTCTTCAATTTTCACCATGAACACATTTTGGCCAGACCATTTTTCTCCTATCTCTTCTCCAGCCAACTCCCAACTTCTAGTTGTGCTTGTTCACTACTGGCTATACTTGCCCTTTGGCACAATTCTAGTCCTTTGCTTTTTCCCTGAACTGTCATTTCTTCTGTGATGAGTCTCTTTACCCCTTTTCTCTGCTGTAAACGAGGGAACCTCTTATCATATATGAGCAAACTCTCCCCACTTCACCTCCTACCCTTGGAGAATGACATTTCTTTTCTAGAAATAGTCTTCCCATCATCTATTTCATCACATTCCCTTGTCTGAAATCCACAATCTCTTCCAAAATAGCACTTTCCCACAGAACTGTCCCAAGAGAGGATTAATCTCTTATAGCCTGAGTTTCCAGCTCACTGCTCTGTTTTCTTAGTTACTCAAAGGATTCACTGTTTGTGAGGTCCCAGGTTCTACCACGGAGTAAGACTCTAAATTTTAGAGCATGAACATCGCAGCTTTCTCCACATGTGCATCACCAGTTTTCTTAACGTCCGCAGAGCTCCTCTACCTACCTCACTGTAAGCGCTTGGGTTTCCCTTTTCCCTTTCTTCCTTATTGTCTTAGTATTTGTGTATCATTCACACTGGTGGCAAATGGTGCACTTTGACGGATCAAGTTCTTTGACTAAAATTCCCCATCATTCTTTCAAAAAGACTCAGATTCCAAGATTTCATTTTATGTCCCCCATTATCACATATTAATAAAATCTATTTTGACTATTAAAATCATTGATTTAAACAAATTTTTAGAACACTCCTAATCTATCAAATATCTGCCTTTTTAAGGGTTGGTCACCCCCAGCACTTTGGTGCTGGGAAGTCACACGTATTTCCTTACTTCCCTTTTACTATTACATCTTGCTAACCAGCTCCAAGTAAGTCCTCACTACCTCCTAGCTATTCTTTTATTTATTTCTTGTTTTCTCCCAATTGTATTCTCCATAGCGGCTCTTTCAAATCTTTTCTGACACTACTTAGGTGTGGAATCTCCATCTTTCTTATTCTTTTTTCAAACAGAAAATAATTTTCTCATAGATAATTGAGGTCATGCTTTCATCAATCCCAACAATCAGAAACCCCTCCACAGTGTCTGTATATCATCACTTAATCATTTCTTATCTCTTCTCCAAAGAGAAGTGGACCACTCTTCTGCCTATTACAGTCTCATCCGTGGGCCTCGTGCCCCCCCCCCTTTTTTTTTCCTTGTATGCTTTTACGTGACCTTTTTCAGGATGAATGTGGTGTAGAGGTTAAGAGCATGGGCTCTGGCACCAGGTTGCCTGAATTCAAATACTCATGCTGCAATGTGTTAATCATGAGAACTGTTACATAACCTGTATTAGTATCAGGATCCTCATGTGTAAAAGGGAAAGGATAATAACAGTACTTCTCTTATAGGGCTGTTGTAATAAATGAGACAATATATTTAAAATGTTTATATCAGTGGTGAGTATAGTGTTTTCTACTGTTATAAAAATATTTTTCCTAATTCCAGCACCTCCAATTTTTGTATTCTGTCAGCTTCTTTATTACAACCTATTAAAATGGTCAGACCACTAATATTTGAAAATAAAATTCTCCATAACTGGCAAATTTAATTGAAATAAAATGACATCATAAAATATTTAACAAGATTTGTCTGTTTCCTTTTTTTGGATTTAACATCACACATGTAATACACAATGTTTTTAGATCAATATATAGAAATTACAGTGTTTTAAAAAATTTTTCAATTAATGGGATGACTGCTTTATTTAATCTAGGTATTAATAGTTATAATGGGTGGAAATTTTGTAGTCTTTGTAGTCTTCCTCTTGATACTTTGATATTAAAATACTATCAAAGAGCATTCACATGTATTTACTATATCTATAAACGTTTCTATGCAACTTTTAAAAATGCCTTTCATTTTTGGTTATTGGAAAGAGGAAAAAGTGTTCCTTTTAGCTGTTCAAATTTTATATTCTGTTCTGCCTATGATAAGACACATTATTTCTTGAATTCTAATTGAAGCATATGAGTTTGTCTATTAATTACAACTGGGCAGATGTTAACTAGGCTCTCTGTTTCCCAGTTGCTACTGTGACGTAGGTATCTGGCTGTGATGTTCTCAGGAGACCTCATGGGGTGATTTTCAGAGTTAGAGGATTCTGCTGGGCATCCAAGTCACTGAAGAATACTTTGTAGTTTTTTTCCATGTTTACCTTCTTAAAAGGTAATGAACATGTGCATATGTGAATATTAGATATACAAAGTAATACATGAATATAAATGTAAAGAACATTGGAAAGCAAAAAGTTTCCCTATTGCAAAACTTTGCAATGGCTTAAGACATATAAGCAATAGTTTAAAGCCTTAAAAGGTCATTTGCAATTCATACTGAAGACTGTAGCTCTATTGCAGGCATTTTAAAAGGTTGTGTGCATCAGAGTAGAAAAAGAAATTGCCTTAATCTAAATATGGTCTTGCTACAACTGTCTGGGACAAAAATATGAAATTGGATTCTCTTACATTCAGTATGTTCTGCCTTTGACTATTATTTACAACCCTAGTGGCACTGTTTCAAAAGTACATAGGGATTGTATGTTTAAATAATCAAGAATCACAAAAATAATATGTTATGACAAGAAAAAGTCACGGTGAATAGTTTTAATGTCTAATGAGATTTATCTTTAAACTATTCAATAAATTATTTAAATCTAAGCTAATTAAAAAAACTCCTTTAAGCAAAGTTTTCGTCTAGACGTACATGAAAGAAGGTTCTCAGGAAGTAAACAATAAAACTCAAAGGCTGAGCATGCAGATTTTTCTCCTTTAAAATTTAATTTTAATGAAATTTCTACAGTGAGCTGCATTCAAATGTAATGAAAGCTTGCAACCAATTGTAGTAGAATAAAATGCATGTCAAATTTACTTGTCTTCAGTAATTCAGTTTTATTAATTTATAATTGTGGAAAAATTCTAAAATGATCTGTTCTCATGTAATTTCCCAATTGGAGACCTTTTTTAAATGTCAGAAAATAAACAGTAAAAATACTTGAGAAGAAATGTCATTTTCTATGGCTTGGATAGTGGTACCTTAACCAACATTATAAGCTTATCAATATAATGGCCATAAATTTATTCCTTAACAAAGGAAGTGACTGTTTTATTTATTTAGTTACTTATTCTGCAATCTAAAGAACACTGGCATTTTATCAGGTGCATTATATAGTAGCTGCTTATTTTGAGCTTGTTTATTGAGATTATGCTTTTTCAACTTGTCTAATTTCTTTTCTTTCCATAGTTTAAAATATTGATGGTATGCTTTAGTTTTTGGTATACAATAAAAATCTTTCTGGTTCACTTATTTTCTTAGAGGTTTTCACAATGTGTCACAGAGACTAAAATATTTAGATAATGATGATGATAGTCCATGGTATTCTATAGACATTATAGCACTGAACACTTTATCACTGCCCAATAGTACAGAGCTGAGTGTGATTCCTGCAGTTCCCACGTGGGGAGAAAATATAATGTAAGTAATCAGGTTATCTAAGCATTCTAGTATTTAATAGCTCTTTTATAAACAGACTTTTTCAGTAGAGACAAACCTATTCTATGAATTCAGCAACATATTCTGTGAATTTATAGAAATAGAATAATGTACAGATTATATTAGTTTCTGAATTTTAATATGAACATTTCTGAAGCAGATAAGGCAAATACTACTCCCTTGTCATTTTTTTCTTTGCAAATTTTTTTTTTTTTTTTTTTTTGGTGATACTGAAATTATCATTTATTTTAACAGCAAGCCTACTGTTCCTGCCACTTGGGGCACAGGTGAGGAAGACGCACATAAAATAATTTCGGGAGGTATATCCTTGACGTTAGCTGCATAAGACCTCCTTTCGTTTGTTTACAACTTTCTTAGTGAGAAAAGCTGGCTCACTCTTTCCCATCCTTTTACTTTTCTGCATTATAACACAGCACTGTTCTAACAAATATCCCACCTCATATTCCTTGGGGTTCTAATGCCCATCTCCAGACAACACTACTGAGCCTTTGTGGATATTGGGTTAGTGATGATTTTTCTCCTGCATGAAGAATAAACCCTGATATGCAGAATACTTCTATGATTACTGCTGATGAGTGAGTGAACTTCCATTGGAAAGTGGTTGCCTTTAGATAGGAATTCAGGAATCACAGGAAAGACATGTGACTACCTAAAATACATCCATTTCTCCCGCCTAAATTTTGACATTGTGGAACAAGGCAACTCCTATTACTCAGGTAATTTTAAAAAGCTTTAAAATTGAAACATCTCTGGGAACACATTCTTCCTCAATTTATACTAAATGTAAATATGTGAAATCATGGAAAGAGAGGCAAGGAAAGCCAAATGGCATTGATTTTGTAATATTAAAGAAGGGAGGGTAAAGAAGGAATAAAAAGATTGAAATCAATCTACATCCTTAAAATTAAAAAAATACAGTAAGCACAGTCTTGAGAGATCTGTTATTTCTTTTTCTAAGTTTTGAGTTTAGGGCAACTGGTTGATTTTCTGCAGTTGTTAAATAACTTGTCTATTTAATGATAAATCCCTCTAGGCTTCCCTTTCCTTGATCAGACCTTCAGCACAACTTAACAGCCAGTTGAGAACATTGGTTTGAAATCATACTGCTCTATAGACAGTAACCCAGTTACTACACTGATATGTATAAATGTATAGATTGGAAACTATAAAGTTTTGTCATTGCCCTGATGGCCAGTGACTGATCAAAGTCAATGAAGGAGGAAAATAAAATAAGTCTTTGAATGACAGGAGAGCATTAAAAGAAAAATAGAAGACATATCTTGCAACTATTTATGACATAGCATTGTAATAATAGCCTTTTTTTCCCTCTTTTTTTCTCTTCCTTCCTCTTCTCTCCCTCCCTCCCCTTTTCACTCACTTTCTGTCCCCTTCTCCTTCATTTTTCTTCAAAAAACAGTCACAGTCTACTGTAATTTCCTTTCTCTGAAGCTATAGGGAACTATTAAATGGCAACTCAAAACACCTGAAAAGTTGTTTCCTTTGAGGTTTGTTGATGTTTTTTTCGTCCTGACATGAACATGCCAAGAGAAAGTATCAAAATAATCCAGGCAGCAGACATTGATCTGCAATTTTGATGGTTATTAGTGGATCAGGTATCAACAGAAAGTGTGTAATTATTATGATCTGTGAAAATTAAGTCTCTTGCTATGTTCCTTACCTATCATTTAAGGTACAGCACATGGCTATAATGAGTACAACGTGTAGAGAGCTACATTTATAAGCATAATAAATAGGAATCGGATGCAATTATTCTTGATGTTTCACAGAGTTGTGCTGAGAACATGTGTTTAGCTAGTGATGCTTTGCTGAGTGCTTTTTGCTTGGGGCACTATAGCTTCCATTATTAGATTTTAGATTATGGCTCGTTTCGTATTTAAGCTGTTGACAATAATAATGGTTATTGCTATCAAGATAATCTGCAAGTGACAGTAATTTTAATGCTCCTCTTCTTGGTTAAAGCATTAGAGTTCCACCCATGTACTTAAGAGTGTAACTCTCTGGTTTTCTTTTTATATATGTTCTTTGGAAAATGTTAAATACTTACAGGAATAATATGGTATTCTTTGTTACGTAGTGAATTTATTTCTATAATTTATGGCTGAAGAGAAGGACATTTTAGCCTTTCCTTTTCCTTTCTCCACCCAGAGTTTTCTTCTTCATGTTCAAAAATAAGTAATAGAAAGCTTGAGCCACCCCATGATATTATAATAGTAAATGTTTATATCTTAAAACAAAAAAGAATTTCCTCTCTAAAAGAAATTGTCTACAATTTCTAGGAAGCAATTTCTTTTGATATGAAATTTAGGAACCTCATGGTTAGTCCCAATGAGTAAATTAAATGTGTTTGGAGGATGAAAATCACTGCTTCCTCCCACATCTCCTAACCATAATTAGTGGTGTTAGAACTGGGGAAATATCTGATCTCAGTATTTTTTGTCTGCTAAAACAACACTGGTTTGCTAGAATATGTTTTACACGTAATAAATTTGCAAGTTAAATAGACATGAAAAAAATGGCTAAAATAAAAAGACTACAAATAAAGGAAAGTGTTTTTTTAAAAAGTTTCAATTTTAACAAAAACAAAATATCCTGTTATTGACTTTTTTTTACCTTTTCTTACTAACTATCATTTGGGTCACTGGTGAAGTCACTAGTGTAATAATCTGGAAATATGTAAATAGTGATTTAGAATCTTCATAAGGTGAATGTTCATAGTAAGTACAATTGAGCTTTGGCCTGTAGCTGGAAGAAGAAAGATTAATTCCCAGAAGGGAAATAAAAGTAAGAGATGATAGAAATGACAGGCCTGGTTTGACCAAAAGTATTAAGGATGAAAGATGGAAGATGAAAAAGCAATCTTAGGAGATGTTTAATACTAAAGTATTCTAAATAGGCTATTTGCATATTGAAGTCAGTATGTCACAGAGTTTTCTGTTAGCTTTTTATTTCTTTTTCTTTTTTTTTTAGTTTTGCTTCATTTTTTAAAATACCAAATCAGACATGGTCATTTGGTAGGGGCATAGGTGTGAAGAGATAGGCCTACATTTACTGGAGCTGAAACTTCAGAAGAGTTTTGAGATACAGCCAGCCTAAATATGCACTGCTAATAATTTTTAGCATTTTCTTAATTTTTAGACACTCTCCTCTCATCATAATACATATATAACCACATGTGGTTATATATAATTTTATATAGTCATATATATGCATTACACATATAATGTATATACTGTATGTTATATCCATGTATATGTATTATATATTAATGTAATATGTATACACTTACATATAGTTATATATATATTACATATGTTATATTAGGATTAACGTAGCTTCAAATTCTCAGCTCCTCATACATGGAGTATTTCAGCTTGTTTTTGTTTTAGAATATTCTCAATGTTAATAGTGCTAAATTTCTATGTAAAATAGTTTGATGCTGCTGACATTTAACAGACTATGTTTTGTAATATGAAAATTAGAATATTGGATTCCAAGTCAAATTTATGTCTTAATGTGATTTTGTAAGTATACATACATTCTATTAAATGTATTTAAAATATATTACAATTTTATAAGGTAAAAGACTAAAACAAAGATAATTCTAAAGTTTAAACCTAATAATGTGCATGTGCATGCATGTGTGCATTAAGAGATAGAAGGATGAAATACAGAAAAAGGAAAAAAGAAAATGCAAGTGGGTGAAGAGGGAAAAACAATTCAGCTTATAAATCCTATAATTGGAAGAAGAGAATCATAATCATTTATTGAACTTAAAAACAGTTTGCGTTCAAAGGATGGCAAATGTTTCTTATGTACTTACTGCCTCTAACGTAGAAGATGATTTTTGACTTGTATGAGTAATTTGAATGATCTGCTTGAGGGACAGGTTGATTAATATAAAAAAAAGTGTTCTGAAAGTTAATTTTAAAAAATTTAGTGAGCTCTCTCAAGTTGTTAATGGGGCATGACAATATAAGGTTGAGGATCTGAATATATATACTCGTCTTGCTCACTGATTCCTAGTAAAGAGAAGTTTTAGAATATTTTAGAGGATTTTATAATGGAAAGTTTTAATTAAAATCTGAAAATAAATCACTTTTGGTGAAGTTGAGTACATTTAAAGTAAATGAATATAAAATGTCCCCAAATACTTTAAACTATAAATAACAAATGAGTTCCCGTAACTAAACAGTTTCTGTGGATATAAGTTTACATGATTTAAAAATGTTTTTCTGCTTACTTCTGAGTTAAAATGTCTAGGCAAATACGTGATGTTAGGGCAATTAGTAAAGTACAATTGATCTAGATATTTTGAGACAGACATAATAAATATGTGTTACTTAAGAGTAGACCTACAGTTTTTATCTTGAGCCTACTAAGCTATCACGAGTAATTTTTCATGAAAAAAAGATACAGATATTTGATCTCTTTCAATGGAAAGCATAAAGATACATCAATACAGTAATACACATAAAATGTTCAGATTTAGTGTTTTAGTAGTTTTTTGTGTTATCTAAAGTTCACAGGATTTACTAAGTCTTAGGCCAAGACATCTGAATAGGATTTTGGCCAGAAATCTATGCTATGGAAACATATATTTTGTTTGACAGTGAAAAAAAACATAATAAAATAAGGTCAGATGTGTGGATTCTATGTCAAATAGACTTAACCTAATTAATGTCCCCCATGAGCATGGACTGACCAAGGTCATAATCATCCTTTAAAATTAACCTTCAATATCACATTTCTGCAAGCATTATTTAATGTCCTAGAGTTTACTAACCCCTTTTCTGCGCTTACTTGGCACTCTGTCCACCTCTTACATAACACTTGCACAATATTGCACTTTGTTTGACTTAAATATCTGCCTCCTCACTAGACAGTTAAGCCCATAGATAGGAAAAGTATCTAGTACACAAATTTGACAAATGTATAAATGGGTGATCAAATGAAATATATATGTCATGATATTAGGAGAACCACTCATTCTGTCTTTTGAAGATTGTCTCCTTCAGAATTGTGAGTCGCATAAGAAGGTCTCTGACTTTGTTATAGCACCAGGGTCAATGATTACGATGCTGGTCCGAAGAACCCAAAGCATGCTCCTCTTGAACCACCACTAACTTTAAATCCATATAGGCTGGCTCTGATTGCCTAATGTCTTGAGGCAGTATTCTGATATACATCTTCTGAATTGGTCGGTATTATTTATATGTATGGAAATATGTGTTCTCATGATCCTATGTGTTGCTTGGCAGTTTTTCTTTTAGTTTTGTCTAGATTCACTCATGTGAAAATGCCTGACAGTTAACACTCCCTGCTGGCTAGGGTGCCTCGTGTCTCCTCCACATGGTCTCTTATCGTCCTGTAGGCTAGACTGTCTTCCTTACATAGAGGTCTCAGGGCAGCACTCCTGAAACTCAGCAGTGCCCCTTATACCACATGCAGTTGGTCAAAGCAAGTCACAACACAAGCCTGGATTTAGAGGGTGGAGATACAGATATCATCTCTTCATGAGAGAAACCATAAAATAATGCAGCTATGTTTTCAATCTAGTACAGGATTCTATTACACACTTAGTGGTTTCCAGTACCTAACATCACATTCATTCTCTTAAGGTTGGCTGCTATTCATGCAGAGGGTAAAATCATATCATTTGCTGTCATTGTGCTTATTCTTTTTCCCTAGGGTTTCCCTTATTGACTTCCATGAATCATCTGTCATGACCAAGTCACCTTTCTATTTTCATAATTCTGGTTATTCTACTTTACATAGAAAAATGGGGCTATGGCAAAACATTTACTTATTTTTTAATGAACATTTTAGATGAATAAAACAATGTATTTCTCAACACTGTCTCATATGATTATGAGACAATGATAGAGAAAAAATCCTAAATAATAGTATAAAGCACTTGGAACAGGATGCCAAAAGGGTCTTTTTTTTCCCCCCGTTTTCTCATGATTTCGCTAAAGAACCAAAACTAAGGAAAGCAGGACATATTATTCTTGGAATAATTACTCTAAAGACAGCTCCAAGGGATTGCCAGATGATTCTTTTAAGTTTACTAGGACATCGCCAATCCTGTTATCCTTATACTCAATAACCAAGCCAGTCTATAAAATGAACCTGAGAAGACACTTCACTAAAGTAGGGGGCACTTAGGAGGACTGTTTTGTAGGCATGGTAGCTAGTGTTGTGTTTCAGGAAAACACATCTAGCAGAGGGTGGAGGGCAGTGAGAGGGATGCTCCAAAAGAATCAATGAGTAAGGCTGCCAGTGCCAGTCAGAAGAGACTGGCTTTGTGCTTTCCATAAAGCTGACATGCAAAGGCATATCTCTGGGCTCCCACTGGACTGGAGCACAGTGGAAGAATTACTGAGAACTTGGAGGCTGGGGGATATATGAGAGTGTTGAGACTGACACATTTTGCCTGAAAAATTCTGGAAGTCCAAGGCTGCCTGGAGTAGTTCTTAACAGGAAGGAAAAGAGATAAAGTAGCAAAAGTGGAGCAGTCTGCACTTCCACTATGTGATTTTCCATTGGGCTAGGTGGACGGTTTGAAAGGAAACCAGGTTTGAGCCAACTAAAATTACCCCACTCAAAAGAGTAACGAACAGAACTTCTGTAGGAGGAGGCTCTGGGTACACTGCTGGGAGCAGGAGGGGAAGGAGGTTGGAAGAGGTTTTAGGAAATTTCATAAAACAAGACCCACAGGACTTTGATGGACCCACAGATGTAGCTTACATGAGGAACTGCTTTGGAGCACCTACTATAAAGGGGGCGTCCATGGCCATATTACAGCAGAATGAGTGTTATAAACATCTTGCTTGAAACTGATCTTAGTTTCTCTATTTAAATAGAATCTCAGTTTCCTGACTTTTCAACTTTTATGCTGCTTAACATCTGCTGTATCTTAAGAAATGACCAACAACACACTTTACTAAGACATAACTTAAGCAGGTCTGTCTCCTAGCTAAAGACAATAACTTGACACTATTGAGCTGAATAAACTGAACAATATGGCCATTCCCATATGAGGTTCAAACATTATCATTTTAGATTCTTCTCTTTTATGTTGAGAGTCAATACATTTACAAGGAGTTATCAGACACAACAGCATAAATCTAAACACTGGGCCATAGCCTGGTGATAAAAATAGATTACAGATCAAAATTTCTCCAGCTTTTCACTCAAAAGTGTATTCCATCTTTAGATGGATTATATAAGTACAGTTCCAATGCTTATATACCTCTCTTCCAGGAGTCATTTCAGAAAGTGTGAAGGATATTATCTCTTGTTGTTAGAGTGATCCAGGACAAAAGAATAGAAACATGCGTTTGGAATTACTTGGACCTTTTGTATAGTTTCCCCCTTTTTCTTCCTCTTTTTGCCTTGTCTCCCATGGCCACACTGTCCCATGTGTTATTCCATTCCTCAGCTGTTCCCTTCCTTTATGCTGCTTTTTAGCTGCCCAAATCAGCACTATGAGACACCTTATTCCCTTCTCTTCATCCAAGGACCAAATTCTCTTTTATACCTCTCAATGTTGCCCAACCTGCCATGAATCTCAGACCCTCTGCTCCTGGCATGGGCTTAGGCATTTTAATGCTCATGACAATACACTGTGCTTGATAAGCTCACAAAGACACCAAAAAAGGTTCTATTCACAGATCAACACATATTTCAATACCCCCAGGGACCATTTACTACACTTTAACAACATATAATGACTTCCATGATTTTTTTTTTTTTTGCTGTTCCAGGATTTTTTTAACATATTTATTGAGATGTAATAGACATACAATAATTACTAAAATTTCTAATTTTATCACCAAGTAAATAAATGCACAGCCACTGGGTTTATCATTCTGTGAAAGCCAGATTCACAAGTGGTAGTCAGGGTGGCCCCCATGGCAAAGGAGCTATGACACTGGACTCCAACTCTCAAGAACTGAGGGTTCATCTCCTGACTCGATTCAGAAAAGGTAATGACAGTCTGCCTGGAGGGAGCTTGCATCTCTGATTTAATGGGTGATAAAAGAGGGGAGAGCCAGAGATACTGAATTTTTTTGTAGAACAGTTGGTTACTATGTGTATTTAATTTACAGAATCTTTTAATTCAAATGGATCATGGAGATCATTGAGTCCAACCCTCTTAAGTGCATGACTCCCTTCAACAAAATCACCAGAAAGTGGTAATTTGATCCTGCTTGACTAACTCTGCTAATAAAAACTCACTAAATTTGTGAGGAAGCCTATTCAATAATTAGAGCTTTGTAATTATTCAGAATCTTTTCTTTATATATGACCAGTCTACTTCAGTACACTCAGTTCTCGCTCTCACACACACACTCACCTTTTATCTACAGACCTTCAAAAGGTACAGTTATATTCTCTGTAATTCTTTTAACCAGGCCACTATCTGAAGTAGTAAAATGACTATCTTTCCCCAAACAATGGCAGCAAAGGCTACATAAAATATGTTCAGCAATTGGTGCTCTGCATGGCTTGTTACATATAATTCCTAAAATCTCATTTTACCAGATAAAGAAACTGAAGTACAGAGAGGCCAACAACCTGCTCAGGATCACACATCACACAACTAAATGTTGGTGTGAAGATTTAATTCCAGGTATTCTATCTACATGGCCAGTACTCAGAGCCACTTCATTTTGCTGACAAAACAAAGAATGCTTTCCTTATTAAAAATTTTATGTAAGACTTTTCATTTTCTGGGAAATTAACTCAAAGTTCAAAAAAAAGGAAGACAAAATTAAAATAGGAATGAAAAATAAGAGTCTGTAATAAAGAAATGATTAGGGAAATACAATTAGTGTACATAAAAGAATCAATAGATATACCTGTTACTCCTCAATGGATCAGTATTTTATGAATGAATTCTCCCAAATATAGTTGAACTCAAAAGGAACAGAATGAAATTTGGGGAACTATCAATCTAGGCAAAGGGTAAGGAGGTGAGTAAGTAAATACGTGAAATCACCACAGATCTATCTATGCTATAGTTTCTCCATGTTAAAAACAGGGAGCAATAGCACCTATCTCACAGTGTTATTGTAAGGATTAAATGAGTTAATGTATGTAAACCATTAAAACAGTGCATGGCACAGATCCTTTCTCAGGATAATATAGAAATAGGATAATATTAAAAATTATTGCTCAGGGTCTGTGTGTGTCATTTACTTGAGTCTTAGCTGGCACTTACTTTCTGCCCATCACTTCACAATTGGTCCTCTAATCTTCAGTCTGAGTCATTTCCAAATGATTCTTTGTGATTGCATTGTAATTTGCAAGCTGATTTACAAGTCCTAAGTCTGTGGGAAATGCCATGATATTTTCAATCTGTTCCACTCAACAAATTTGCTGCACAGTAGGAAACCTAAGCCAACCATTCTTTCATGATATAAATTTGCATAGAAAGGAGATGTCCACGTCAGTCTTTTGAAGGTTGTGGGCTTCACCCTGTTAATTAATGGAAAAATATCAAGAAGCAAATTTTAAAGCAGTATTATCTCTGTCCTTTGTCCCTTGTTATTGTTTGTAGAATTTTAAATGCATACTGTGTAAGCACAAACAAAAAGTACATCACAGGGAAATGAGGTTTTTCAACAAATATATACACCAGTTTTAGAATTCACCAAGATTAAGTATCTTGTTCATATCAGCAGGAAACACTTATTTGTTATCTTCCCTACCTTTAGGGATGTGTATTAGAAATATAAACTGGTTAGGAGAACAGAGGTATTCTGTATTCCTAAACTTACTAGACACCATGATGTCAGCTTCTACAACCATTTTATTGCATTTCATAACACAACTCAGAGTTGATATTTCTATTGCCATTTTTAATGAAGAGGAATGTGGTGGTTGGAGAAATTTTATGACCCTCCTGAGGCAGCACTTTTGGCATCTGAGATTGACTCTTATGCCTACAGCTTCAAGCTCCTTCCAGAACACTTAAACAATGGGATCTATTGAAGACTTCCAAATAAGGAACATTATGATCAAAGAACAGTTTCCTTATAACCCTTCCTTGCTACTTGCCCATTCATATCCTTTGTCTAATTATCTTAACAAAGTTTTAGACTTTTTTCTATACTGACATGCCTTTTACTTGGAAACAGCTATTAAAATAACATCTGCATCAGAAATTCACAGTACAAGTGAAAATCCTAAAGGCTAATATAATAAGATTTATATATTTTAGAGGTAAACTAAGGTCATCTGATATTTCATAATTAAAATTTAACATTACACTTTCATCAACATCAAAATGAAACCAAATCGGAAATGAAGAAGTAAAGCTGTCACTGTTTGCAGATGACATCATACTATACATAGAGAATCCTAAAGATGTTACCAGAAATCTACTAGAGCTAATCAATGAATTTGGTAAAGTAGCAGGATACAAAATTAATGCACAGAAATCTCTGGCATTCCTATACACTAATGATGAAAAAATCTGAAAGTGAAATCAAGAAAACACTCCCATTTACCACTGCAACAAAAAGAATAAAATATCTAGGAATAAACCTACCTAAAGAGACAAAAGACCTGTATGCAGAAAACTATAAGACACTGATGAAAGAAATTAAAGATGATACAAATAGATGGAGAGATATACCATGTTTTTGGACTGGAAGAATCAACATTGCGAAAATGACTCTACTACCCAAAGCAATCTACAGATTCAATGCAATCCCTACCAAACTACCACTGGCATTTTTCACAGAACTAGAACAAAAAAATTCACAATTTGTATGGAAACACAAAAGACCCCGAATAGCCAAAGCAATCTTGAGAAAGAAAAACGGAGCTGGAGGAATCAGGCTCCCTGACTTCAGACTATACTACAAAGCTACAGTAATCAAGACAGTATGGTACTGGCACAAAAACAGAAATATAGATCAATGGAACAGAATAGAAAGCCCAGAGATAAACCCACGCACATATGGTCACCTTATCTTTGATAAAGGAGGCAGGAATGTACAGTGGAGAAAGGACAGCCTCTTCAATAAGTGGTGCTGGGAAAACTGGACAGCTACATGTAAAAGTATGAGATTAGATCACTCCCTAACACCATACACAACAATAAGCTCAAAATGGATTAAAGACCTAAATATGAGGCCAGAAACTATCAAACTGTTAGAGGAAAACATAGGCAGAACACTCTATGACATAAATCACAGCAAGATCCTTTTTGACCCACCTCCTAGAGAAATGGAAATAAAAACAAAAATAAACAAATGGGACCTAATGAAACTTCAAAGCTTTTGCACAGCAAAGGAAACCATAAACAAGACCAAAAGACAACCCTCAGAATGGGAGAAAATATTTGCAAATGAAGCAACTGACAAAGGATTAATCTCCAAAATTTACAAGCAGCTCATGCAGCTCAATAACAATAAAGCAAACAACCCAATCCAAAAACGGGCAGAAGACCTAAATAGACATTTCTCCAAAGAAGATATATAGACTGCCAACAAACACATGAAAAATGCTCAACATCATTAATCATTAGAGAAATGCAAATCAAAACTACAATGGGGTATCACCTCACAGCACTCAGAATAGCCATCAGCGAAAAATCTAGAAAAAATAAATGCTGGAGAAGGTGTGGAGAAAAGGGAACCTGCTTGCACAGCTGGTGGGAATGTGAATTGGTACAGCCACTATGGAGAACAGTATGGAGGTTCCTTAAAAAACTACAAATAGAACTACCATATGACTCAGCAATCCCACTACTGGGCATATACCCTGAGAAAACCTTAATTCAAAAAGAGTCACGTACCACAATGTTCATTTCAGCTCTATTTACAATAGCCTGGAGATGGAAACAACTTAAGTGTCCATCATCAGATGAATGGATGAAGAAGATGTGGCACATATATACAATGGAATATTACTCAGCCATAAAAAGAAACGAAATTGAGTTTTTTGTAGTGAGGTGGATGGACCTAGAGTTTGTCATACAGAGTGAAGTAAGTCAGAAAGAGAAAAACAAATACCGTATGCTAACACATATATATGGAATCTAAGAGAAAAAAAAATGTCATGAAGAACCTAGGGGTAAGACAGGAATAAAGACACAGACCTACTAGAGAATGGACTTGAGGATATGGGGAGGGGGAAGGGTAAGCTGTGACAAAGTGAGAGAGTGGCATGGACATATATACACTACCGAACGTAAAATAGATAGCTAGTGGGAAGCAGCCGCATAGCACAGGGATATCAGCTCGGTGCTTTGTGACCACCTAGAGGGGTGGGATAGGGAAGGTGGGAGGGAGGGAGACGCAAGAGGGAAGAAATATGGGAACATATGTATATGTATAACTGATTCACTTTGTTATAAAGCAGAAACTAACACACCATTGTAAAGCAATTATACTCCAATAAAGATGTAAAAAACAAACTACCTAAGAATAGAGATTTTCCAGAGAGCTGCAAGTTCAAAAAAAAAAAAAAAAAAAAAAGAAAGAAACTCTCCCTGTACTTGGAGAATATTTAAAGGATTCTCCTTTAGTTTCTACATTAATATAAATGTGGAATAGAGTCTGATAAGAGGATGAAAGGTAAAAGCCTAAAGAAACAGGTCATTTGAAGACTAAGAAGGTTAAGGCTGTGCCATGGATGGAGAAGTTAACCAAACTGGCTACTTGAGAAACCAAGATGAATGCAACTTAAGACAGCCTCGTTGAGGACAGAATGGAAATTAAGTGATGACTAGATGATAAATGCCACATTTCTATGACTCTAAGACACCATCAACTTAATAACAACCTTTCAGAAGTGATGTGTCACAATTTGGGATATGTTAAAATATGCAACTCAGTGGTGGGGAGAGAAACCCTGTTCTTAAAATACCTACCTGTCTTAAAAGGGGGTTGAGGTAGTTAGTGTGAAACTCATGGTAGAACTCATTTTTTCCAGCCCTTCTAATACATTTTTAAATACCCAACTCCTACATTAAATCTGTCTCCCCTTTAAAATACACAAAGTGTTTCCTATTTTCTTTACTAAACCTGACTGATTTAGTGCTTGGTACTAAACATTTTCTAGCAACAAATAGTGTTGAGCTGCTTTTTGTGGGAAAATGGTACACTATACCAGAAGTCCACAGCATAAGAAGGCTGATGAGTTTTTTAGATTATCTTACCCAGAATGAAGTAGTGACCCGTAATGAAGTGCCTATTAAAGACAAAGCATTGGTGAACCAAGTGGCTGCTGCAACAGATCATTAGAGTAGGAATGGTGTTTACAAGTGCTGTGGGATGGGCAGGCAACTTTTGATGGCACTGGGAACCTACAGAAAGAAAATGTCCTGGTTGGGGTTTAAATTCTTGGCTTGAGAAATACACAGAGGTCCAAGGAGCTACTGTGATGATGCTAATTAGTATAATACTAATTATACTAATAATTATTATAATTATACTAATTATTATACTAAGTATACTAATACTAATACTACTCTTATCTCTATCGTCACAGAAACTGATGTAGCTGGAAATCAGACACAAATTTAATTCATATTCTTCCAAGGTTTCCTATGTAAAACTTAATGTATTAACTGGGAAATGACTGAAGCTCTCAGAAATGAAATGAATGAAACATTGGGTAAATTAAGATGAATATATACAGTCTGATATTTCAAAACCAGTGAATTCTCTGGCAGGCAGAAGCAGCCTCTCACTCTCTATCCCTCAGGCCTCCAATCTTTTGAGGCTGGCCTGACTTGTCTTAAGGTCCCCAAATGATTATACCTGACATAACCAGGTTGTAAACAAATTCCATTTTCTTTCTGTACTATATGCTCTTTCTGTACTATATCCCATTTCTTCCATATTTTAAACTAAAATCAGATACTAGCATGATTAAAGAACCAAAGGCGTAAACGTCCAAAGAGTTGTTGTAAGACTGTAATATATTAGTAGAATGCTGGAGAACATGTGTGGGAATAGATCCTAAGAATGAGGCACTAGGGAAAAAGGAACATAATGTTGGGTTTAATCTAATGTATCTACATGGATAACATTACCAGAAAATCCAGATTTCAAGATGTGGCTAGAGCAGTCTGTAGTAGTTGGAAATTTGGTTCATAGGTTAACTGAAATTTAAACCTAACTATGGCTTGTCAGAATGGCTATCATCAAAAAGAAGACAAATAACAAATGTTGGCAAGGATGTGGAGAAACTGGAACCCTTGTACACTGTTGGTGGGAATGTAAATTGGTGTACCCACTGTGGAAAACAGTATGGAGGTTGCTGAAAAAACTAAAAATAGAACTACCATATGACCCAGCAATTCCACTCCCAGGTATATATCCGAAAGAAAACAGAAACACAAATTTGAAAAGGTATATGCACCCCAATGCTCATTGCAGCATTATTTACGATTGCCAAGGTATGGAAGCAACCTAATGTCCACCAACAGATGAATGCATAAAGAAGATGTGATTATAACACACACACACATACACACACACACAATGGAACACTACTAAGCCAAAAAAGGAATGAAATTTTGCCATTTTCAGCAAGATGGACTTGGATGCCATCATGCTAAGTGAAATAAGTCAGACAGAGAAAGACAAGTACTATATGATATCATTTACATATGGAATCAATAAAATACAACCAACCAGTGGATGTAACAAAAAAGAAGCAGTCTCACAGATACAGAGAACGTACTAGTGGTTACCAGTGGGGAGAGGGAAGGAGGAAGGTACAAGACAGGGTTAGGGAATTAAGAGGTAAAAACTATTAGGTATAAAACGAGGTATAAGGATATATTATACAAAATGGGCAATATAGCCAATATTTTAAAATAACTATAAATGGAGTATAATCTTTAAAAAGTGTGAACCACTATATCGTACACCTGAAACTCATAATATTGTACAGCAACTATGCTTCTATAACAGAAAAATACAAATGAAAAAAACACTAACTATGGTTATAATAAATGGATTTGAGAACCTAAAAATCATATGTTTAGTGTGAATGAAGGGGTTCAAAGGTTTAGGTAGTAAGAATGCAACCCATCGCCTATTTATTTCCTGAGAAGGTAAAAAGGACAATTATTTTGCCAATGCACTAAAAAAATACACTGGTGAGGGGTGCACTAGCATCCTTGAATAGCACCATAGTGTCTGTCCTCTATCTGCCAGGGATGAGGGTAAACAATGCTACCACTGAAATAGGCATCTCTGTTTCAATGTGCATGGGAGACTCTAGAATGTCAGAAGACAAATAGCAACTTAACCAGCAGGGGAATTGTGCATGTAATTTTTGTAATAGGTATTCAACAGGAAACAAAATCGGAATGATTATATCCATAAGGATAGTTGAGGTAGATAAGTAATCTGCAATTCTTAGGGGAATGTGACTATGTCCTGTCATACTATTACATCTAACAATTTATTCACAAAATTGTTACTTTCTGTCTCTGTGATTTAGAGGTTTTCTGCATTAGGGGTGTTAGTATTCAAGGTCAGAGTGAGTCCAAAGAGGTAACAATTGTTCTATCTGGTCTTTTCACTTCCCTATGCTTCTGAATCCACAGATTGATTTTTTAAAAGTAGTAATGTCAGGGTGGGGTGATTGCTTCTAACTATCAGAAGAAAATACCATTACTGCTACATATGGGAGCAGGGAGGAGTATCATGTATATTTCTTGAGCAGTTAGTTCTCTAGGAAATCTCTCATGAGTCCACAGTCAGTGACAAATTTAATGCGACTATCACAATGTAGTGATACTAAGTGCTCATACTTCTAGAGAATTAACAAATTGGAAAGATACCAAGCACTCATACTTCTTCAGAATAAACAAGTTGGTAGACTATCATGTAGAGAACCTTGATCAGTTGAGGTTCTAGATGCAGGTGAAGGGAACAACAAAGGGGTAAAAGATAAATGTTATATATGGTGATTCTGGCTGTGCCCTCAAGACCATTTTCAAACATGAGGACTTTTACTTATAACGATGTTTTGTTTCTTGCTGTCTTCACCTTTGCTTTGTATTTTTCCTTCCTTGCTTCTTCCAATATTTATATGTTTAACAACTTTTCCCCTCCCCCTCCAATGGCTTTATATACTGTATGTGTAGAGTCATTAAATTAATTATTTACCCTAAGTAATATGATATAAAGGCATTATTGTGAACAGAAGAGGGATTGACATCACTCAGAAATGAATAAATTTACTATTGGTACTTTGTGTAGCCCATTTGGGGGAAATGGTGAATGCTTTTATTTGATGATACATAATTTCTTACTTTAGGTAAGAATATGTTGTTATTGCTATGGTTGTAGTTTGGAAGCTTAAGTCAACGTTGTTTCCCTGGTGTACTAGTGCTGTAGAGTTCTCAGTCATTTCTAAGGCTCAGTCTACGGCCCATTTCTCCATTCTTTCCAAAGATTGTGTAAGTACCCGATTTCCTACATTAAATCCCTCTCTGCCTAGCACAACTAGGGTAGTTTTCTTATGTTGAAACTTAGTTAAGGCAAGGGTGGACTTTGTTTAATGAAAATCCCCATTCTCCTACAGAGATTCACAATGGATTTAAATATGCAAAAGTGTGTTTTGAAAATAGTTTGGCAGTAGGAACTAGAGAAAGATTAATTACTCTGCAAAATGCAAAGAAAATAATTTGAATTCCTGGGTAATTTACAGAATAGAAATGACAGAAGAAATGAGTTAGTGAAATGGCATGAAGATGGAGCAACAATTTAGAGTGAAATGAACTAAAGAATAAATATTTATAGTGGAGGGATGGCTGAAGTAACTCATATAATAGGCTTGTTTACAATCTGCATTGATATGTTTTTTTAAAAAACAAAAAACATTCTTATGATCCCTCTTCTCCACCATCTCCCCTGAAAATAAAAATAACTTCACTTAAGTCTGTCCTATTCACAAATGCCCTGTGAATCTAAACTTTTTAAGAAATTGAGACAAAGCTTAAAATTTACACAAAGAATGAAACAAAGACAGAACTCTCAAGACAGAGATGTAATACACAACCTTTTTGAGGGAGGAGACATTTGAACTTGAAGTGATTAAGAGAATATAGGCCCCTCTAGCAATTTATAGAAATCTTGGACAAGGTTTAAACTTCCATATGGATGTTCATGGAAAGATGAATTCAGAATGATATACAAACATATTAGGAAGCATCATAAAATTAGGGAAATTTTACCTACTCTGTATTCTTCTGCTGTCTTTTCTTCAAATAGAAATCTTCATAGAAATCTTCCAGTGAGAAATAATATTTAAACGGATTAAAATAAATGTTCTATCATCTTAGCATTGATAAATTAAAAGACAACAAAAAAATTGTTTAAAAAGTATTCATTCTTTAACTCATGAATTCATGCATAAGCATTTTTGAATATCTACTTCTTTGCTATATGGGGAATAGGACAAGACTCTAGTGGTCTAAAGGTTCTACTGCTTATATAGAGGAGTAAATAGGTAATTACAATATTGGTGGAAGAACTAAGACAGAGGCCAATGCAGAATACTGGGGAAGGACCAAGGAGGAGGTCTGATACACCTCCTCAATGAGGATGATGCTGAATTGTCTTGAAGATTGAGAAAGTCAGCCAAGTATAGATGAAGGATGAGCCTGAGTCAACCAGACAAAACAGTGTTTGTAAAGACACAGGAGTGTGACAACTGCACATAGTTGGTAAGTTGGAGAACAAGGTCAAAGTTGGGGACTATAGGATTGCTACAGATAATGAAAGAGTTTAGATTTTATTCATAAGGCAACAGTAAGCAATTAAAGGATTTATATGAGAGTAATATCAGGTTGTATGAAAAATGTCTTGAAATGTATAAGATCAGAAAAAAGGAGGCCAGTTAATAGTATATCATAATAATTCAGGTGTCATTAATAAGGGCATGAAATTAAGTAGACCAGTGATGATGAAGGTGGTTACCAATTCTAGAGACATTAATAAAATAAAACAGACTGAACATAATGATAAACAAGGGTGGAAAGGAAAGCAAAGAGCCATTGATAAATCCTAGGTTTCTGTCTTGTAGTTAATAGTTGATGCAATGATGGTAATAATAAATATGAGGTTACTGAAGTAAAAAAAATAAAATAAAAAACAACTTCTTTTGAAATTATCTGTTACACTGGACTAAACCATTAAACATAAAGCTCTTGTGTCCTTAGGGCTGGGAAAATATTTCATGGTAAATTAGCATGCAAACAATTACAGCTGCCTCATCTTTTTAAATACTTAATCCCAGCAGGCAAGTGTGTGTTTGCATGTGTAATAACTGTCCCCTCCCATTAAATCATTTTCTATAAGGAGCCAAATCCAGTTTTATTAGAGACAGAGTACTTACAGCTAAATGAGTTATAGGTGTGTCAATATTACATGCAACCACTAAAAGAACAGTGGATGTAGGTATATAAGAATTATTTAATGTGATTAGATGCATCTCATATAAAAAAGATCCATTCATTCATTCATTCTCAGGGGTCATATTTGTCAAACTGTCTGCACATTATTGCAAGATCCTGAATTAAAATAATTTAATTGGAATAGATTTTGATAAGGAAATGGCCAATAAATAGCATAGGCATTAAATGTTAAAGTGCTAGGTAGAGTAGACAAGAAGCCATTCACACTCCTTTTTCTATAATGACCTGTCCAGAGTTTTGTTAATGTGAAAAATATCCTTAAAAAATGAAATTAGATTGTGATGTCTCAGAAGAAAATAATTCAGTGTTTTGGAGAGTGTAAATTATTTACCAGGTAACAAAAATCAGTGACTCATGACACTCATTGGTGGAAAAACTGAACAAGAATCTGAGATCCTACTTTCTGCTTGTTCACAGCCTAAAATCTCCCTGGAATGTGAGAGATGATTTGAGGGATATACAACTTACCATCCTGATGAATTCCAGGTGGTACAGCCTAGGATGCAGATTCAGGAGAAACCCAAGATATTATTTCTGTGAATAAGGTAGACATGTGTTCTACTGGACAAAGAAATTTGAAAAGATATGTGCATCCATAGAGGCATGGAGACCTGAGGAATTGAGAATCCATAAGGTCCATTCTTCTTGTGAAGGTCTTGTCTTAAATTGTCTAACTTTATTAGAACTAATAAATGAATTCAGCAAGATAGCAGGATAAAAAATTAATATACAGAAATCTTTGCATTTCTTTATACTAACAATGAAATATCAGAAAGAGAAAGTAAAACAAAAAACAAAAAATATTCCATTTAAAATCACATCAAAAAATATAATACCTAGGAAAAAACCTAACCAAGGAGGTGAAAGACCTATATGCTATAAAACATTAATAGAGAAAAGTGAAGATGATTCAAAAAAATGGAAAGGTACCCCATGTTCTTGGATTGGAAGAATTAATATTGTTAAAATGGCCACACTACTCAAAGTAATCTATGGATTTAATGTGATACCTATCAAATTATCCATGACATTTTTCACAGAACTAGAACAATCCTAAAATTTATATGGAACCACAGAAGACCCAGAATTGCCAAATGCAATCCTGAGGAAAAAGAACAAAACAGGAGGCATAACTCTCCCAGGCTTCAGACAATACTATAAAGCTGCAGAAAACAAAACAGTGTGGTACCGGCACAAAGACAGACATGTAGATAAATGAAACAGAATAGAGAGCCCAGAAATAAACCCACACACCCATGGTCAATTTATCTTTGATAAAGGAGGCAAGAATATACAATGGAGAAAAGATAGTCTCTTCAGCAAGTGGTGTTGGGAAAGCTGGACAGCCTCATGTAAATCAATGAAATTAGAACACTCATACCATACACAAAAATACACAAAGATACCATACCAAAAATAAACTCAAAATGGCTTAAAACCTTAAACATAAGACATGACACCATACAACTCTTAGAAGAAAATATAGACAAAACATTTTGATATAAATCATATCAATGTTTTCTTAGGTCACTCTCCCAAGGCAATAGAAATAAAAGCAAAAATAAACAAATGGGACCTAATCAAATGTATAAGCCTTTGCACAGCAAAGGAAACCATAAACAAAATGAAAAGACAACCTACGGACGGGGAGAAAATATTTGCAAACAATGCAACTGACAAGGGCTTAATCTCCTAACAAACAGCTCATATAACTCAATAACAAAAAAACCCAAACAACCTAATCAGAAATGGGCAGAAGACCTAAACAGACATTTTTCCAAAGAGGACACATAGATGGCCAAGAGGTACATGAAAAGATGCTCAACATTACTAATTATTAGAGAAATACAAATCAAAAGTACAATGAGGTATCACCTCACACTGGTCAGAATGGCCATTGTCAAAAAGTCTACAAATAATAAATGCTGGAGAGGGTGTGGAGAAAAGGGAACCCTCCTACACCATTGGTAGGAATGTAAGTTGGTACAGCCACTATGGAGAACAGTATGGAGGTTCTTTAAAAAACTAAAAATAGAGTTACATATGATCCAGCAATGCCACTCCTGGGTACATATCTGGAGAAAACGTTAATTTGAAAAGATATATGCACCCCAATGTTCATAGCAGCACTATTTACAATAGCCAAGACATGGAAGCAACCTAAATGTCCATCAACAGATGAATGGATAAAGATGATGTGGTAAACATATACAATAGAATATTACTCAGCCATAAAAATGAATGGAATATTCTATTTGCAGCAATATGGATGAACCTAGAGATCATCACACTAAGTAAATCAAAGACATATATTACATGATATCACTTATATGAATCTAAAAAATAATACAAGCGAACTTATTTACAAACCAAAACAGACTCACAGACATAGAAAACAAACTTATGGTTAACAAAGTGGAAAGGGCGGGGAGGCATAAATTAGGAGTACCGAATTAACAGATAAATACCTGTATATTTAAAATAGATAAACAACTAGGATTTACTGTATAGCACAGAGAACAATATTCAATATCTTGTAATAACCTATAATGGAAAAGAATATGAAAAACAATATAAATGTTTAACTGAATCACTTTTCCGTACATCTGAAACACAATATTGTAAGTCAACTATAGTTCAATAAAAGAAAATTTTTTCTACCTTTATGCAGTACTAGGAAAAGTTTAAGTTAACTAGAATTTCTACCTAGTTCCTCTTATATTGTAGTTCTATGTATTATTAATAATAATACATTTGAATTGCAGTTCAATCACTGGTCTTGTGAAATTTGACATGATAAAATGGCTTGCTTCTGCTCCATCCAGTTTTCTTCAGGGCTCAATGGAAGAAAGAGTGTTGAGCTATTCAGTGGTCTACAACATGAAGACTAGTGGCCATTATAAGTGGTGGGAACGACTTATGACATGGAATGCATCAGAGAGCTAATATGTCAGAAATAGGAAAATTTAGCCTTCTAACTGACTGGTAGGTTAATGGACACTACACTTAGAAAAGGAATGGTAGATATTAGGGTGACACATTCAATAAGCATTCTTCTGAGCTAGGCCAGGAGCATAGGGCCATGAGTGGATGGAGAAAGAAAAGAAATCGTATCCTCAGTGACTTCGCGATTTGTTAGAAAAGTAAAATAATATAGCCAATGATTAAAATCAAGAGCTTAAGTGTGAAGAAGGTATGCACAGAGGGTTATAAGAACCCAGGTAAAGGGACATTTAACATCCAGTGGGCAGGAGAGCAAGCAGGGACTTTCACGAGGATTGAAAACTTGAGTGATATCTTAGAGAAATGTGATATAAAATCTCACAGTTTATAGAAGTACAGACCTTTCTCATTGACAGGCAGATTTAATTAAAATTTTAAAGAAATTTATGCAAACAGTGAGTAAATTGTACTTGAGAATGGTATCGTTACCCTAAAGGTGACCTGAATTATTAGTTAATGCTTGTTTCCTTAAATTTTTCCCAATTTAAATCTTACTGAGGATCTAGATAGACAGTGACCAACCAGCCACTACCTCATACTTGATACTCTCCCTTGCTTGGGGGGCATCCAGATCCTTTGGTTTCACCTTCTACTTTTATGTTCTTTTATTCTTAAGTGTTCTCAGAGCCTGGCTGTTTCTAGGGCTTCAGCCTTAGAGTTCATCATTTTGTCATCTTCTAACACCTCTTAGGCTTTTTTATTCATGTCAGGGGTTTTACTACCTATTTGTTAACAAATCAACTCTAAATTCTCTTGGTTTCAGGTCTTAAGACCATCCTGCTCAAAACTGAAATTTGCTTCCAACCTACTCATTTTTTGCTGTGTCTCTTAATTGAATTGTTACTTTTCTCTCAGTTATTCTAGTAAAAACCTTTATACTGAATTTTCTTCTCCCCTTTAGCCCTCAAATACATTTAACAGTGTAAGATTCTCTCTCTTAAATCTCATTCCAACCTTATCCTCATCTTAATTCTCACTGCCATTACCTTAATTTAGGTCTTCATTATCTTTTGCTTAAAGAATTGGAATAATTGATTAGTATTTCTGACATCATTCACTTCCATCTATAATCCATTGTCTCTTCTTCCACAAGAGTGATCTTAATAAAAGTCAAAATGCTATTTTGTCTCTGGCTTGAAATCCTTGATCGACTCCCATTTATTTACCGAAGTGATAAACGATAAGTTCCTTAGCAACTCACACCAGGTCTGGGTCATATATCAACTGGCCACTGAATTTCCTTGCCAACCTTAGATCAAAATTTATCTTTGCCCCAGGCCCCACTATGGTTTACACTCTATCAAATTTCAACTATACAATATTCCCTTCTTCACCCTCTGACAGGTTACTTTTATTTATCACCTTGGCTTTGATTACCATTTCTCTGCTGATGACTCCCAAATCTCTATCTCCCTCCAGTACTTATTTCCTGGGCTGCAAACAAGGATACCCAAGTCACAGACATCTCAAACCCAACATTTCTAACAAACTGGATTTATAATCTTCATCCACAAATCTACTGCATATAGCACTTTTAAGGATGTATAGTTATTTTAGGGAAATCCACATATTATGGCAATACTTCATCTTATACATGTAGAAGCAGGCTCAGGAAGGTTAATTTGTCATGATGCTTGGTATTTCAAACACCTTAACTCAAACTAGGTTTAATAAAAAGGACACGAATTGTGTCCTATAATTGAAAGCACAAAGTCAAATCATGCAGGGCTCACTCAATCACTTTAGTCTACCTATTACTCATATATTCTCCATCTCTTGGTTTCTACCATTCAGTTTAGAGTTTTTCTGTGTTGTCTCCTTTCTCAGATAGATGTTCCCTTTTGGGGGTAATATGGCAGTGAAACGCTTCAGATTTGCCTCATATTCTTTCACCAGCCATAGATAAAAATAGAGCTTTTCTTTCCTCATGGTTAAAAAAAATCTCCCATGGAAAATGTTGCATATGTACCCCTTTCTGAAATAATCACTGTGACCACAGGGATGGGTTATAAGGTTATGTGTTATCCCAGAAGCTGGGAGGTGCAACTCCAATGGAATCAGAGACTGAATAAGTGTTTGGGATCATCCAAGAGCTGGGGGTGGG
Source organism: Monodon monoceros (assembly GCF_005190385.1). NCBI lineage: Eukaryota > Metazoa > Chordata > Mammalia > Artiodactyla > Monodontidae > Monodon > Monodon monoceros. Next base: position 67,745,465 of record NW_021703768.1, read on the forward strand.
GAATTATGACACTGTTAACAAAAGGAGAGATGGATGCTAAGAAGGCAAAAGCAATAGCTACTCGTTCATAGTTACTCAGCAAGTAAGTAGTCAGGCAAGGACAGAAACTTAGGCTACTTAGTTCCTGCAGTATTTTTTTTTACCCTCTACGATGAATATTGTCAGCTGTAACTTAGCAAATGGAGACACAGAGAGATGTAAGACACAGCCCCTGTTTCTAAGGAACACTAAATCTTATACTGTAGGTCAGGAGTTTCCAACCATTTCATCATCAACAATTTATAGTGTTACTTCTCAAGAAAGTTCTGGTTTAAAAAGCCTTATAAATGGCATTTATTATGTATTGATTACATACAGGTATCTTATTGAAATAGTGCATCACATTTTATTATTCAGAAAATTTACCTAGGTTGAGGATTACCATATTTAGTGAAGAACACCAAAGGTTGGTGAGCTGGAACATTGCTTCTGCATATGAGATAGGTGCCAGCCCCATGTTTCTGCTGTGCCTCCTAGGTTTGCTTTTTATGCTCCAAAGGCATTCAAATTTCCAGTTCTCACCCCACTAGCCATCAGCCAGAATGTGGTATGAGGGACAATTTACAACAGTGTACTGTTGATTATTGGGGCTGTTTACAAATGTGCTTTTCCTTCTCCTTCTGGGTAGGAAGATACCTTTCCACCTTTTTAAAGTTATACATGGTCATGGGACTCACTTTGGCTGACCAACTGTGAGTAGTGGCATGTGCCACTCCTTGGAGGAATTTTGAAAGGCAGCGTTCAATATCTTTCTTTTACCTGCTCCATCAGTCATGGAAAAATACACGAGGAGATGGAGTTTCCTTCAGCTTCCATCCCTAAATGAATTATGATGGCTAAAGCCATCTGCCAACCCACATCAGACTTGTAGCAAGAGACAGAAACACATGTTTGTGGGTGTTTAGGCAGTGAGATTTTAGGGGATATCTATTATTACAGCATAACATAGCCTATTCTGACTGAATAAAGATTCACTAAATCACCCAGATATGTACCTGCTTCCAAAGATACTTACAGTGCTAGAAAATGCCTGGAGAGACAAACCAAAAGAAAGAACATCTAATGGTGGACTTTTGGAATTTGAGAGAATTAAAGAATATTCATACTTGAAGGGTTTCACATTAGGCAAATACTCTTCTCCTTGCTAGCAAACAAAAACAAAAGAAAACTAAAGAAAAACAGTCACAGAACTTGAATCTGGAAAGACAGTCCTGATAATTTCATTTATTTTTTCTCTCTGAAGCAAACAACACACAAAGATATACCATTTTTTAAAAATAAAATATGGAAACTACTAAGTATAAGGAGTTGTCATTTACAGTAACTTCTAATTTAGTGACATCCAGAATATTAAAATATAAAGTTCTGATTCCCTCTGCTTCTGTTCAAAATTCTGTCTGGAGGAAGAGAACATGCTAAACTGCCCTTGAGATGCTGTGAAGGGGAAATAAAACTTTATTATCTCTTTCTAAAGTTAGTTAGAGAAGGTTCTTCAGCTTGTCATAGGAAACTGGGAGGAAGGCTGAAGTTAATGAGCTGCTTGCATTGTGATGGGCTTCTTTGAAAGAAACTGTGCTCTCCACAGTGAAGCCATCAGAAAAAATGAATCAGCATGGCAGCAGGAAGCATCATAATTAATAAGGAACCCACAACACAATGCTGTATAATCTAACATGACTACACAAACTGTAGACAATAACAGGATGAGTCTTCATTTACAAAGCAATCTGTATCACTTTTCCTCCCCAGAAAATGAGACAGTATCAATCTCTTCAGAAGCTTCAAATGCTGCAGAACAAAATAAACTTTGTAGAACAAAAAATAGTTTAAGAGATGTGGAGACAAATTTCAAACAGAGATTTAATCTCTGTATCTAAGATGCAGTAGACAGTGGACTTTCCATTTACCATCTGTGACTGAATATTCTGATGCCAAACTTCTACTCTCAGTAGTACCTTTAAGTGGCCTGTGGCTTATTATCTAAAGGCCTGGGAATTATAAATTCCCTCTAATGACTTGGTAACGGAGGTAAAGGACTGCTTTAAACATCTCTTGAGGGAATAACTAATTAATCAGGAGGAAAGTTTGCATTCCTTAAATTTGCATTCTGAGAATATAGGAAAGACAGAGCTCTAGGAGGTGAGAGTTCTTTTGCAACCTTTATTCAGGTGCCCTGGCTTATTTCCTTTTTACAATACCGATTTCTTTCCCTACACAACTTTATAAGTAACTGAGTCCTGAGGATAAACTTCACTCTAAAAGTAAGAAATCAAGGGGGACCTTCAAGATGGCAGAGGAGTAAGATGTGGAGATAACCTTCCTCCCCACAAATACATCAAAAATACATCTACATGTGGAATAACTCCTACAGAACAACTACTGAACACTGGCAGAAGACCTCAGATTTCCCAAAAGGAAAGAAACTCCCTATGTATCTGGGTAGGGCAAAAGAAAAAAGAAAAAACAGAGACAAAAGAATAGAGATGGGACCTGCACCTCTGGGAGGGAGCTGTGAAGGAGGAAAATTTTCTACACACTAGGAAGCCACTTCACTGGTGGAGATGGTGGGTGGCACAGGGGGAGCTTCAGAGCCACGGAGGAGAGCACAGCAACAGGGATGCAGAGGGCAAAGCAGAGAGATTCCCACACAGAGTATCGGTGCCGACCAGCACTCACCAGCCCGAGAGGCTTGTCTGTCCACCTGCTGGGGTGGGCGGGGGCTGGGAGCTGAGGCTCGGGCTTCAGAGGTCAGATCCCAGGGAGAGGACTGGGGTTGGCTGCGTGAACACAGCCTGAAGGGGACTAGTGTGCCACAACAAGTTGGAAGGGAGTCGGGAAAACGTCTGGCACTGCCTAAGAGGCAAGAGACAATTGTTTCAGGGTGTGCGAGGAGAGGGGATTCACAGCACCACCTAAATGAACTCCAGAGACGCGCAAGCCACGGCTATCAGCACGGACACCAGAGATGGGCATGAGATGCTAAGGCTGCTGCAGCCACCAAGAAGCCTGTGTGCAAGCACAGATCACTATCCACACCTCCCCTTCTGAGGGCCTGTGTAGCCCACCACTTCCAGGGTCCCGTGATCGAGGGACAACTTCCCTGGGAGAACACACAGCGTGCCTCAGGCTATTGCAACATCACACCAACCTCTGCCGACGCAGGCTCACCCTGCATTCTGTACCCCTCCCTCCCCATGGCCTGAGCTAGCTACAGCCCCCTAATCAGCTTCTCCTTTAACCCCGTCCTGTCTGAGTGAAGGAAAGATGCCCTCAGGCAACCTACATGCAGAGGCAGGGCCAAATCCAAAGTTGAACCCCACGAGCTGTGCGAACAAAGAAGAGAAAGGGAAATTTCTTCCAGCAGCATTAGGAGCAGCAGATTAAATTTCCACAAACAACTTGATGTAGCCTGTATCTCTGGAATATCTGAATAGACAACGGATCATCCCAAAATTGAGGCGGTGGACTTTGGGAGCAACTGTAGACTTAGGGTTTGCTTTCTGCATCTAATTTGTTTCTGGTTTTATGTATATCCCAGTTTAGTATTTAGAGCTTATTATCATTGGTAGATTTGTTTATTGATATGGTTGCTCTCTTCCATTTTTACTTTATATATATATGTTTTTTTTTACTTTTTCTTTTTTTGTGAATGTGTATATGTATGCTTCTTTGTGTGACATTGTCTGTATAGGTTTGCTTTTACCATTTGTCCTAGGGTTCTGTCCGTTTTTTTTTCCTTTTCCTTTTTCTTTTTTAGTGCAGTTTTTAGTGCTTGTTATCATTGATGGATGTGTTTATTGGTTTGGTTGCTCTCTCCTTTCTTTCCTTTTTTTAATTCCTTTTTAATTATTTTAATTTTAATATTTTTTATTTTAATAACTTTAATTTTTTTTCATTTTCTTTTTTCTTTTCTCCCTTTTCCTCTGAGCCATGTGGCTGACAGGGTCTTAGTACTCTGGCCTGATGTCAGGCTTGAGCCTCTGAGGTGGGAGAGCTGAGTTCAGAACATTGCTCCCCTAGAGACCTCCAGGCTCCATGTAATATCAATCTGCCAGAGCTCTCCCAGAGAGCTCCATCTCAATGCTAAGACCCAGCTCCATGCAGTGACCAGCAAGATCCAGTGCTGGATACCCCATGCCAAACAACTAGCAAGACAGGAACGCAACACAACCCATTAGCAGAGAGGGTGCCTAAAACCGTAATAAGTCCCCAGACACTCCAAAACACACCACTGGATGCAGTCCTGCCCACCAGAAAGACAAGTTCAACCCTCATCCACCAGAACACAGGCACCAGTGCCCTCCCCCAGGAAGCCTACACAGCTCACAGAAATAACCTGACCCACTGGGGGGAGACACCAAAAACAATGGGAACTATGAACTCCCAGCCTGCGAAAACAAGACCCCAAATTCCACCCGCCAAAAACAGTAAGTTAACCTAAATAAGAAAACAGAAATACACTGCAGGTGAAGGAGCAACGTAAAACCCACCAGAACAAACAAAGGTAGAGGACATAGGCAGTCTACCTGAAAAAGAATGCAGAATAATGATAGCAAAGATGATGCAGAATCGTTTCAATAGAATGAAGACAAGAAACATTTAACAAGGACCTAGAAGAAATAAAGAGCAAACAATCATGAAAAACACAATAAATAAAATTAAAAATTCTCTGGAAGGAATCAAGAGCAGAATAACTGAGGCAGAAGAATGGATAAGTGACCTGGTAGATAAAATAGTGGAAATAACTACCACAGAGCAGAATAAAGAAAAAAGAATGAAAACAATTGAGGGAAGTCTTAGAGACTTCTGGGAAATATTAAACACACCAACATTTGAATTATAGGGGTCCCAGGAGAAGAAGAGAAAAACAAAGGGACGGAGAAAATATTTGAAGAGATTATAGTTGAAAACTTCCCTAATATGGGAAACGAAATAGTGAATCAAGTTCAGGAAGCGCAGAGAGTCCCATACAGGATAAATCCAAGGAGAAACACGCCAAGACACATATAAATCAAACTATCAAAAATTAAATACAAAGAAAAAATATTAAAAGCAGCAAGGGAAAAACAACAAATAACATACAAGGGAATCCCCATAAGGTTAACAGCTGACCTTTCATCAGAAACTCTGCAAGCCAGAAGGGAGTGGCAGGACATATTTAAGAAATTGAAGAAAGGGAAAAACCTACAATCAAGATTACTCTACCCAGCATGGATCTCATTCAGATTCAGAGGAGAAACTAAAACCTTTAGAGACAAGCAAAAGCTAAGAGAATTCAGCAACACAAAACCAGCTTTACAGCAAATGCTAAAGGAACTTCTCTAGGCACAAAACACAAAAGAAGGAAAAGACCTACAATAACAAACCCAAACAATTAAGAAAATGGTAATAGGAACATATATAATTGATGATTACCTTAAATGTAAATGGATTTAATGCTCCGACCAAAAGTCATAGACTGGCTGAATGGATACAAAAACAAGACCCGTATATATGCTGTCTACAAGAGACCCACTTCAGACCTAGGGACACACACAGAAGGAAACTGAGGGGATGCAAAAAAAATATTCCATGCAACTGGAAATCAAAAGAAAGCTGGAGTAGCAATTCTCATATCAGACAAAATAGACTTTAAAATAAAGACTATTACAAGAGACAAAGAATGACACTTCATAACAATCAAGGGATCAAACCAAGAAGACGATATAACAATTGTAAATATTTATGCAATAAATATGTAAATAATAAATATTATTACCCAACATAGGAGCACCTCAATACATAAGGCAAATGCTAACAGCCATAAAGGGGGAAATTGATGGTAACACAATAATAGTAGGGGACTTTAACACCCCACTTGCACAAATGGACAGATAATACAAAATGAAAATAAGGAAACACAAGCTTTAAATGATACATTAAACAAGATGGACTTAATTGATATTTAAAGGACATTCCATCCAAAAAGAACAGAATACACTTTCTTTGCAAGTGCTCATGGAACATTCTCCAGGATAGATCTTATCTTGGGCCATAAATCAAGCCTTGGTAAATTTAAGGAAATTGAAATTGTATTAAGTATCTTTTCCAACCACAACGGTATGAGACTAGATGTCAATTACAGGAAGAAAGTGTAAAAAATACAAACACATGAAGGCTAAACAATACATTACTAAATAACCAAGAGATCACTGAAGAAATCAACAGGGAAATCAAAAAATACCTAGAAACAAATGACAATGAAAACACGATGACCCAAAGCCTACGGGATGCAGTGAAAGCAGTTCTTAGAGGGATGTTTATAGCAACAGAATCCTACGTCAAGTAACAAGAAAAATCTCCAATGAACTTCCTAAGCTTACACCTAAAGCAATTAGAGAAAGAAGAACAAAAAAACCCCAAAGATAGCAGATGGAAACAATACAGATCAAATCAGAAATAAATGAAAAAGAAATGAAGGAAATAATAGAAAAGACCAATAAAACCAAAAGCTGGTTCTTTGAGAAGATTAACAAAATTGATAAACCATTAGCCAGACACATCAAGAAAAAAAAGGAGAAGACTCAAATCAACAGAATTAGAAGTGAGAAAGGAGAAGTAACAACTGACACTGCAGAAACACAAAGGATCATGAGAGATTACTACAAGCAACTCTACACCAATATAACAGACAACCTGGAAGAAATGGACAAATTCTTACAAATGCACAACCCTCCAAGACTGAAAGAGGAAGAAACAGAAAATATGAACAGACCAATCACAAGCACTGAAATTGAAACTGTGATTAAAAATCTTCCAAAAACAAAAGCCCAGGACCAGATGGCTTCACAGGCAAATTATATCAAACATTCAGAGAAGAGCTGACACCAATACTTCTCAAACTCTCCCAAAATACAGCAGAGGGAGTAACACTCCCAAACTCATTCGATGAGGCCACAATCACCCTGATACCAAAACCAGACAATGATGTCTCAAAAAAAGAAAACTGCAGGCCAATATCACTGATGAACACAGATGGAAAAATCCTCAACAAAATACTAGCAAACAGAATCCAGCAGCACATTAAAAGGATCACACACCATGATCAAGTGGGGTTTATCCCAGGAATGAAAGGATTCTTCAATATAGGCAGATCAACAATGTGATTCACTATGTTAACAAACTGAAGGAGAAAAACCATATGATAATCTCAACAGATGCAGAGAAAGCTTTCAACAAAATTCAACACTCATTTGTGATTAAAAAAAAAAAATCCAGAAAGTAGGCATAGAAGGAACTTACCACAACATAATAAAGGCTGTGTATGACAAACCCACAGCCAACATCATTCTCAATGGTGAAAAACTGAAACCATTTCCACTAAGATCAGGAAGAAGAAAAGGTTGCCCACACTCACCATTATTATTCAACATAGTTTTGGAAGTTTTAGCTGCAGAAATCAGAGAAGAAAAAGAAATAAAAGGAATCCAAATTGGAAAAGAAGATGTAAAACTGTCACTGCTTCAGATGACATGATACTATATATAGAGAATCCTAAAGATGTTACCAGAAAAGTAATTGAGCTAAACAATGAATTTGGTAAAGTAGCAGGATACAAAATTAATGCACAGAAATCTCTTGCATTCCTATACACTAATGATGAAAAATCTAAAACAGAAATTAAGAAAACACTGCCATTTACCATTGCAACAAAAATAATACCTAGGAATAAACCTACCTGAGGAGACAAAGGCCTGTATGCAGAAAAGTATAAGACACTGATGAAAGAAATTAAAGATGATACAAACAGATGGAGAGATATACCGTGTTCTTGGATTGGAAGAATCAACATTGTGAACATGATAATACAACCCAAAGCAATCTACAGATTCAAGGCAATCCCTATCAAATTACCAATGGCATTTTTCACAGAACTAGAGCAAAAAGTTTCACAATTTGTACGGAAACACAAAAGACCCCAAATAGCCAAAGCAATCTTGAGAAAAAACAATGGAGCAGGAGGAATCAGGCTCCCTGACTTCAGAATATACTACAAAGTGACAGTAATCAAGACAGTATTGTACTGGCACAAAAACAGATATATAGATCAATGGAACAAGACAGATATCCCAGAGCAAAACCCACGCACATATGGTCAACTTATCTATGATAAAGGAAGCAAGAATATACAATGGAGAAAAGACAGCCTCCTCAATATGTGGTTCTGGTAAAACTGGACAGCTACATGTAAAAGAATGAAATTAGAACACTTCCTAACACCATACAAAAAATATACTCAAAATGGATTAAAGACTTAAATGTAAGGTGTGACACTATAAAACTCTTAGAGGAAAACGTAGGAAGAACACCTATGACAAATCACAGCAAGGTCCTTTTTGACCCACCTCCTAAAGAAATGGAAATAAAAACACAAATAAAGAAATGGGACTTAATGAAGCTTAAAAGCTTTTGCACAGTAAATGAAACCATAAACAAGACAAAAAGACAACCCTCAGAATGGGAAAAAAATATTTGCAAACGAAGCAAGTGACAAAGGATTAATCTCCAAAATATACAAGTAGCTCATACAGCTCAATATCAAAAAAAACAAATAACCCAATCAAAATTGGGCAGAAGACCTAATGGACATTTCTCCAAGGAAGATATACAGATCGCCAACAAACACATGAAAGGATGCTCAATATCACTTATCATTAGAGCAATGCAAATCAAAACTACAATGAGGTATCACCTCACACCAGTCAGAATGGCCATCATCAAAAAATCTACAAAGAATAAATGCTGGAGAGGGTGTGGAGAAAAGGGAACCCTCTTTCATTGTTGGTGTGAATGTAAATTGATACAGCCACTATGGAGAACAGTATGGAGGTTCCTTAAAAAACTAAAAATAGAACTACCATACTACCCAGCAATCCCACTACTGGGCATATACCCTGAGAAAACTATAATTCAAAAAGAGTCATGTACCACAATATTCATTGCAGCTCTATTTACAATACTCAGGACACTGAAGCAACTAAGGGTCCATCGACAGATGAATGGATAAAGATGTCACCCATATATACAATGAAATATTACTCAGCCATAAAAGGAAATGAAATTGTGTTATTTGTAGTGAGGTGGATGAACCTAGAGTCTGTCATACAGAGTGAAGTAGGTCAGAAAAACAAATACTGTATGCTAACACATATATATGGAATCTTAAAAAAAAAAATGTTATGAAGAGCCCAGGGGCAGGACAGGCATAGAGATAAAGATGTAGAAAATGGACTTGAGGACATGGGTAGGGGGAAAGGTAAGCTGGGATGAAGTGAGAGAGTGGCATGAACATATATACACTATCAAATGTGTAATAGATAGCCAGTGGGAAGCAGCTGCATAGCACAGGGAGATCAGCTTGGTACTCTGTATCCACCTAGAAGGGTGGTATAGGGAGGGTGGGAGGGAGATGAAAGAGGGAGGGGATATGGGTGTATATGTATACATATAGCCGATTCACTTTGTTATACAGAAGAAACTAACAGACCACTGCAAAGCAATTATACTCCAATAACAATGTTAAAAAATAAATAAATAAAAATAAAAGTAAGAACTGGAAGAGACATAAATTGCAGTAACATCTGTTTTGATCCACCTCCAAGAGTAATGGAAATAAAAACAAAAATAAACACATGGGACCTAATTCAACTTAAAGGCTTTTGCACAGGAAAGGAAACCATCAACAAAATGGAAAGAAAACACACATAATGGGAGAAAATATTTGCAAAGTGACAAAGAATTAATCTCCAAAACATACAAACAGCTTATGCAGCTCAATATGAAAAAACAAAAACAAAACACCCCAATCAAAAAATGGGCAGAAGACCTAAATAGACATTTCTCCAAAGAAGACATACGGATGGCCAAGAGGCACATGAAAATATGCTCAACATCACTAATTATTAAAGAAATGCAAATGAAAACTACAATGAGGTATCACCTCACACCAGTCAGAATGGCCATCATCAAAAAATCTACAAACAATAAATGCTGGAGAGGGTGTGGAAATAAGGGAACCCTCCTACACTGTTGCTGGAAATGTAAATTGACAGAGCCACCATGGAGAACAGTATAGATGTTCCTTAAAAATCTAAAAATAGAGCCAACATATGATCCAGCAATCCCACTCCTGGGCATATATCTGCAGAAAACCATAATTTGAAAGGATACATGCACCCTAATGTTCACTGAAGCACTATTTACAATAGCCAAGACATGGAAGCAAACTAAATGTCCATTGACAGAGGAATGGATAAAGAAGATGTGGTTACGTACATACAATGGAATATTACTCAGCCATAAAAAATAATGCCATTTGCAGCAACATGGATGGACCTAGAGATTTTCATACTGAGTGAAGTCAGACAGAGAAAGACAAATATCAAATGATATTGCTTATAGGTGGAATCTAAAAATTGGTACAAATTGAACCTATTTACAAAAAAGAAACTGAGTCACAGGTGTAGAAAACAAACGTATGGTTACCAAGGGGGAAGTGGGGGGAAGGGTAAATTGGAAGGCTGGGATTGACATATACACACTACTATATATAAAATAGCTAACTAATAAGAACCTACTCCATACCACAGGGAACTCTATTCAATACTCTAATGACCTTTATGGAAAAGAATCTAAAAAAGAGCGTATATATTGTATATGTATAACTGACTCACTTTGCGGTACAGCAGAAACTAACACAACAATGTAAATCAGCTATACTCCAATTTAAAAAAAAGAAAAAAAAAAGATTACCAAAAATATGGTGTGACTTCCACCTAGTTCAAAAGTTTATTTTTGTTCTATAGAAAATAAATGGACAAAGATACAAGAAAACTGGATGAACATGAGGCAATTCAATTTATTGATAAGAATTAGCACTAACTGAATCATCTAACAGGGAATTCATGCTGGGAGATTAAAAATAAGAAAGATTTTCTTAGAAACAATGACCTTCATTATGGACTATCTATTACAGGTTTCACTTTTATTTTAAAAAGTTTCACAGCACAGACTGTACATGAAATGCATTTGCAAATGGAAAAAAAACTTTTTTTTTTTTTTTTTTGCAATACGCGGGCCTCTCACTGTTGTGGCCTCTCCCGTTGCAGAGCACAGGCTCCGGACGCGCAGGTTCAGCTGCCATGGCTCATGGGCCTAGCTGCTCCACGGCATGTAGGATCCTCCCAGACCGGGGCACAAACCTGTGTCCCCTGCATCGGCAGGCGGACTCTCAACCACTGCGCCACCAGGGAAGCCCCAACATTTTTTTTTTTAAATGGCCAGAATGTGAGAGGAGGTTTTAAATGCTGTTAAATGAGCTTTGATTCTTGTCAATAAGCATTAGAAATGTGGGAGGTCAGAGAAAATACCACATTTTAAATACCACATTTTAAATTTTCTTTCATCGTCTATATTTTCAGAATTCATTGTTTTTAGAGTTCCCTTTTATAAAATCCTTCTCAGGAAGAAAATTAAGGATTTCTAAAAATCCATCAACCTTTAAATAACAAATTTGAATTACTTCCAGGAAAATTGATATTCATACAATTTGAAGTTTGAAATAGGAATTTATAAATATTTTTTCTTGGTAAATTTGATACAGCCCATTTAACAAACTTACTACCTATTTTTCCATTTACAATTTTATTTCGTGTACCTGATGCTGATTTTTTTAAAAAATTGTGTGCATGTATGTGTAAAATTAAGTTACTTCTCTATGTTTTTCACATTACTTTTATAACTTCATATTTCCAGATTATTAGCCATTTCTATTTTGCATGTGAAACAAAAAGGCTAAGGACTCTTTCAGTGATTTTTCTAAGCAACTGAACGTAGTGTGAAAAGACTTTTGGAACCTCAGTGTATACGATACAAAATTTATGATGCACTTATTTCTTTCCTATTTGAGTTTCCTTCAGGTGTTAAGCTTTGTGCCATATATTTTACACTGTGATGTGTATTTACAGGGTGAATCATTATTTTCATTGCATATTAATTATTGGATATTTCAAGAAAACAGTGATTTTGAATTAAGGGGGAAATGTGTAGAAGGTTTACATATAAAAATAATTTTTAAAATTATGATTAAAAAACATAAGAAAATTAACCATCATCCCTTTCTAGTGTACAGCCCAGTAGTGTTACATATACTCACACTGTTTTGAAACAGAGCTCCAGAACTTCATCTTATAAATCTGAAACTATATCCAATAAACAACTCTCCGTTTCTTCTTCCCCTTAGCCTTTAGTAACCACCATTTTACTTCCCGCTTCTATGAATTTGACCACTTTAGATAACTCAGGTAAGTGGAATAATACCCTGTCATTTTGTGAATGGCTTGTTTCACTTAAAACAATGTCTCAAGGTTCATCCTGTTGCAGCATGTGACAGGTTTTCTCTCCATTTTATGTCTGAATAATATTCCATTGTGTATATATACCACATTGTGTTTATTCATTCATCCATCATTGGACATTTGAGTTGCTTCTGCCTCTTAGTGATTATGAATAGTGCTGCTGTAAACATGGGAGTACAAGTATCTCTTCAAAACACAGATGTCAAAAATGCTTTTGGCTATATACCCAGAAGTGGGATTGCTACACCATACATAGCTCTCATTTTCTTTCTTTGAATAATCTCCATACTATTTTCCACAGCAGTTGAACCATTTTACAGTTATCACCAATAGTACACAAGCTTTCCAATTTCCCCACACCCTTGTCAACACTTGTTATTTTCTGTTTTTTGATAGTATCTAGCCATCCTAATGGGTATGAAGTGATATCTTATTGTGGTTTTGATTTGCATCTCTCTGATGATTAGTGATGTTGAGCATCTTTTCATATGCTTGCTGACCATTAGTGTACATCTTTGGAGAAATACCTGTGCAGACCAGTTAACCACTTTTAATCCAATTATTTGATTTTTTCTTGAGTTGTAGTTCCTTATATATTCTGGATATTTACTTCTCAGATATATAATTTGCAAGTATTTTATCTCATTCCATAGGTTGCCTTTTCTATTTATTGTATCCTTTCAAGCACAAATGTTTTTAAGTTTAATATAGTCTCATTTGTCTATGTTTGCTTTTGTTGCCTATACTTTTGGTGTCATATCCAAGAAATCATTGCTAAGTCCAATGTTACGAAGGTTTTCCCCTATGCTTTCTCCTAGGATTTTTATAGTTTTAGCTGTTACATTTAGGTCTTATTTCAGTTTGAGTTAATTTTTGTATATGGTATAAGATAAGGGTCCATCTTCATTCTTTTGCATGTGGAAGTCTGGTTTTCTCCAAGAGTTTTTTGAAGAGATGGTCTTTTCCCTGTTAAGTGATCTTGGCACCCTTGTTGAAAGTCATATATATATATATATATATATATATGTATATATATAAAGCTTATATATATATTATATAAAATATGAGCTTATTTCTGGGGACTCTACTATATTCTTTTGATTGATTTGTATGTCTTTATGCCAGTACCATACTGCTTTGATTACTGTTGTTTTGTAGTTTTTTTTGAAACCAGGAAGGTTGAGTCCTCCAACTTTTTCTTTTTCAAAACTGTTGTGGCTATTTTGGTCTCTTTAGACTCCATGTGAATTGAATCTGTAGATCACTTTGGGTACTATCAACAATATTAAGTCTCCCAATCTACACAACAAGGGATATCTTCTTTCTTTCAATAATTTTTTTAGTTCAGTGTACAAATCTTTCATCTCCTTGGTTACATTTATTCCTAAAGTATTTTATTCTTTCTCATATTATTGTAAATAGAATTGTTTTCTTAATTTTCCTTTCAGACTATTCACTATGATTATATAGCAATGCAACTGACTTGTGTGTAAATTTTGTGTCCTGTAACTTTGTTGAATTTGTTTATTAGTTCTAATATTTTACTGCTTAAAAATGATATTTTTAAACACAAAATTTTAAACTATATGAATTTTACACTCATTTCCTTCTTTAACATAATTGCAATGGCCCTAATAGGTCTAAGGAATAAAAGAAAAATATACTTGGAAATATAAGACCATCACTAATACTGGGGAGCTAGTCTATATAATTGGTTTCCAGTTTCAAGTATCTTATATAGGCATTAATCCTCTATTAACTTCTTTAATTATACTTATTATAATTATTTATTATCCAAAATAATGTTTCAGTGTGTGCTTAATAGTTACTGACAGTTTTAATCACATTTCCTAGATTTTTCAATTTTCAAAGAACAGGTGAAAAGAAAGACTGAACAACCTAATCCTGACAAAATGGAGAGCCACTACATAGGTACCTTTCATGTATTAATATAAATTGTCAATTCTATAAATCCTGTATTAGTGAGAACACTACTTTATTATCCCTCCTCCTATTGTCCCAATTATATATTAATAATTTGATTTATATAGTTGATGCAATTTTATTAATATACTACTGTGTGAATGAAGAATGGATTAATATACTATCATATGAGCAAAATTAAGGCATTTATCCATGGCTAGGAATTTACTTTTTTTTTTTTTCAAAACTATAAAATCTTTGAAAGATTTGGCCAGTTGCTTTAATTATCTGGGACATAATTAAATCAGTATTAATGAAGGAGGTTAAACTAGAGTGATTCATAAGATCCCTTTAATATAGAATAATGTAAGATTATATAATCTCATAATCCATGATTAAAGAGCTGTCATATACAGAGTGTTGGTTATACTAAAGGAGTCTGAAAATTACATATGTTGAAAGATTTACAAATCACATTTATTAGAACAAAAGTATAAATTCAAATAAAAGGTAATTTTATGTTTTCCAGCATACAGTAAGTACTAAGTTCATTCCAGTGTCTTCCTGGAATGCTTTTAAAATAAATTTTTTTTCTTTTCTTTTTTTTTTTCCTGTGCCACGTGGGATCTTAGTTCCCCAACCAGGGATCAAACCCATTCCTCCTGCAATGGAAGTGTGGAGTCTTAACCACTGGACCATCAGGGAAGTCCCAAAATAAAAATTTCTTGAAAAATTACTTATTGATGGTCTCATCTACTCATTCATATCTGGAAACAGAAGTACTGGAAAGCACTGGAAATCAGAATAATTGAATACAGATCAGTTATCTATAAAATGAAAAATTTAGGTCTACTTACATGTATCATTTCTTTCTACCTAAGGATTGACCTTACCCCAAATATTTAATTTGAGTTTCATAGCCCTAAATTTTTGTTCAGTGATAGGTGTCAAAGCATCATTCCTAATGATTATTTCAAATTAAATTTTAAAAAAAATATGATGGTGGTGAGGTCCCAAGAAATCAAAACAACCTTAGTAATAGGTGGATTCTGTCTACATTTACATGAATTTTGGCATCTTTATAACAACTGAACACTTCTGCATGTATATATTCACAAATACAGTATTTTTTATTGCATGTTTTAAATTTGTAAATTAGGCAGGTACATTTGTTCTTTCAATATATGACATAGTGTATTTAGCAGCATTCCGTAGTTCTTATGATTTTCATATAGTATACTCCACAGCATGGGCAGCACAGCATGGGCAATCAATCATCTACTCTCTGATTTCATTTTAGTAAATGTGTAATGCTTAACACAGACTCTGTGGTATTTAATAATGCATTCATTCATTCATCCACCCAGTATTCATATGACAAACACATTGAATATGCATAATATGCCAGGAGTTATACAAAGTTTCTTGATTTTAAGACACACACAAAAATTTAACCTCTTCCTTCAACGAGTTTATAGTCTAGAGACAGAGAAAGAAAGGCTTGGCGGAAAAGTTTTATGAAACTGTCTTTATTAATGATAAGATGGAGATTAATATAGCATACTGTAGGAGAACAAAGGAGGTACAAGCGCTATTGGATGGGGGGATGGGAGGTAAAAAAACCCTGCAGTGTATTTTTTCTCATGATAGAGAAAAAGACACTGCAGGGTATTCTCAACAACATCTCCATAATAGACCTAATTACTAGTTTACAGTATTTACTTTTTTTTCACACCCTTCAGTGTTAGCTGGTAGCATAAAACCAGAACTCACTTTGATAAAAGCAATTAGATGAAAGACTCAAATGGTGCAATATAAATCCAAAGCTTTTTAATCGTCTAGCCTGATCCAAGGATAAAGCTGAGTTTATCGAATGGGATAGATGAGCTGAATATAGTGGTATATCACAAGAGTCAGAGCAAATTCCTTCTCATGTGGAATATCCTCCCAGTGGTAGGGGATGTATTGTCATCACTGATTAACATCATTTATGCTTTGTTTGTGTGGAACATGAAAGCTTCAGTTTATAAATGAAAATCTCCTCTCCTAAGTTCTCATGCTTCCAAACTCTAAGAAATAGAGTATTTCATCAGCTTTCATCAATATAAAAGGAGATACTCTCTTAGTAAGTAGGAAAAACCTATGGTCCCCATGCAGTCTCATTATCATGCAGTGCCAGGGAGAACTTCCCCTCATAAAATGCCTAAGCCTTGAAACAACCCAACTGTAAATACATAGAAAAGCCTAAGACCAAGGAACAATGTCAAAAAATCAACTCTGGATTCATTCTCTCAAATGAAACATAGCTATAAATCTTAGTATAATGAAAGTGTTGAAAATTAGGGAAATATTATTGTAGCTTTAACAATCCTATTTGTTTACTCACTTTATTCAATGTACCACTGCCAGGCACTGTGCCAAGTGCTATGATTTTGGTATGAACGGAAAGACATTGAGCTTACATTGTATTAGATGGAGCAGTAAATAATAAACAAAAAAACGAACAAAAAATAGACATGATCCTGACGATGACTATGGGGAAATAAATGCTGATTATCGTACAGACAGTTGAACATAATATTTTGAATATTGGTGGAAGTGTCAGCAAAGAAAATGATAACTTGAATAAAGGATTCCCGAGCTTCTAGCCTACAATTCAGTTTAGGCCAGGCCTAATTTTGTTCAGATCAAAAAACCTGCAGGTCTCCGGTAATTTGCATGACTGAAAAAAAGACTTTCATTATCTCTTTGAGCATGATAGGAAAAAAAAAATCAGCTGAAATTGTTCTCTTCGAGGTTGCTTCAGGCCAAACAGGCAAAAATAAGGTAATAAATAAGATTTTATATGAGTTCATGAAAAGAACTCATTGAAAGATGACTGTATTTCATTCCAGAACTTTTCTAGTAGGAAGTCTGCAAGGAAAAATTTTTGATTTTAGAAGATTATAGCTCTGATATTATGAGTCTGGTCATATTTGTGATGTAGCTTAATGCAATTAAAGTGAGATATGAATTCATCTTTATTTTTTCTCTTCACCTCTTTGTAATGAGTCTTCAGTGAACATAATTGTTAATTTAAGCTTTATTTTACAAAGTGATACATCTATCAGTGTTTCAGTACCAATATACATTTTCTCATTTTCAAAGTTTCACTCAGATTCTGTAAAGAAAAAATAAATGTAGATTGTGTTTTGTGTGTGAATTCTACCAACATGAGTAGGGGCTGTGTCCTGATTTATTATGTAAGAACCCATTTTGTTCTTGCACTACCCACATAGGAGCATTTTCTGTGCTTCATAATTGAGCAATAAGACATCGACAGCAAGTGCCTTCCTCTGTCTCCATAGAATATTTACATGAGTAAAGGCTGAAGTGCAAGTGATTTCAATCATCAGAGCAGTGCAATAATCTCAAACAACAACAACAAAAATACTTGTAGTCTCTTAATGATATTAAAAAATTCAAATAATAAAAATGGAAACATCTGCAACTACTGGATCCTTTCAGTGGGTATTAATTTGGGGATGCTGTTCTCATCAGCAAATCAGAAAATTTTGTTTGTGTCAAGAGTTCTGAAGCTATTTCACAATGAGAAGTTAGTTATTTCTCTATCGACATGCTCAAAGAAAATGGCTTATTCCTGCATTTTGCTTGATAGTAAAACTATGCAACTATATCCCAGGAGGATTCAGTAACTTTGAACAAAGAAGAAAATCTCATTGATTATTTGTTTGTTTCCAAAATTGGAAGCTGGAGAAGGAGACGCAGTCTCTGATAGAAAACACCCCATTTAAATCTTTCTTTTACACATCGCTGAGGTGTAAAAGTCCTTGTCATTACCCTTTGAAGTGAAATCATACTTTGTTCTACATGTAGTGATTATTAGCAGGAATAGTATGGGGCAGAGATCTGAAGCTGAGTTTGTTTACTGTACCTGAAATAACTCAAATGCAGCAAATGATTTGAGACTACTTAAAGGACTTAAATATTCTGAGATTATTCCAAAGTAGATAAAAATATCAAGACAGAAAATGTTTACCAAGCATTTACCATCATATTTCCAGGAAGAAAAATGTTAGAGGCAATCCTTTTCCAATTAACTGCATGATTGTGTTTTGCAGAACCAGAAATGCTCAAGATTAAGAGAGTTTAATCATCGTTACATAGTTGGCACTAATCAAAACTCTACTAAGTCCATGAGAAGCTTGAAGCCCTGAATCAGTTGGCCCTTCCAGGAAAGGCCAGGGGTAATTTTCTTCTTTTTATGAATACAAAAAACACATATGATACAGATAGAGAATATCAAACTCACCACTCTTACTGACGAAACTAAGATATAAGGCAGGTTTACCTTTAGTATTTGCAGAGCCTTGGGCAAAAACGTAAGTATAGAACCTTACGTATCTAAATCTTTAAGAGTTATGAATTAAGCCACAGGTTTTAAGTAAAACATGTTTTATCCTTCTTTCTGGACAATCTATAAATGTCAAGGTAACCTTTTAATACCTATGGTTTTATTATGAATTAAACTTGGTAAAATATTCTAAACAAGTGAATTTAATGATTATTATACATGTGGGGGTATTCTGGTGGTATCTGGATGAGTAATAAAAACATAATTAATATTTTTGTTTTATATTTCCATTAAACTTGGTTCTTTGCTTTAATTTCAGAAAAAATAATTCTTGCTGTAAGTAACATTTTCATGTAACCTGTGCTTGGTTGAGAATAATGACAAATTAGAAAATCTTTGAGTGATTATAGTTCTTAGATAGATTTTTAATATTTCAGCATGACAAACACCACTCTGAAAACTGCAACTTGAAGTATCTAAAATTAGCATAGTTATACCTAGATTTGGAAAAGGCCATTCATTTTACAATGAATGTTAAGGGCTCAGTTCTACAAGGTTGCTGAACATTATAAAGTGTAAACATTGTAATGGGCTTCTACATGGTAAGTTCATTATTAAAGAAAACAAATATTAAGTATGGAAAAAACGAGCATAATTTAAAGTTTACAGAAACTACAATTTGCTCTTAATAATCATCTGTCATTTCTGTAAATTTTCTTATGCATCTTGATAAAATTAATCAATTGCCTTAACATCATTTAGTTGACATTCATATTTTGTGTTTGCAAGTGCCTGTAAGATCAAGTTTGATACATATTTTCCTTTTTTAAGATATTTCGTCTTTAAACTAATTCAGAATATGTCGCATTAAATGTATGAATTGGTCCAAAAAATGTCATCATTATAGGCATAACTGAGGTCACAGCTCTTATAAGCAAATTTAAACTAAATGCAATATATGGCACATACACACACACATAGAGTATGCTTCTGGATTTGGAATCAGAATACCAACAAAGCCAATGCCATTGTCATAAATTTGTGGTTAATAATATTTTTGATTATTTAAAATAATTGAGTTTTAAAGTTATTTTTAATTACAATTAATTTTATTAAATACAAATTAGTTTTTAGTTCAATATTCATCTAGTTACCTGTAAAGACTGGCATCATTCTTTATACATGTTACATCTAGACCTACATATATACAAATTTAAGAATAATCTAAATTAATTAATAATACCAAACATTCCTTAGCCATCATGTGCTACTATTGAGAATGTACATTCATTTGTTGTACCTTTAGAACCATAAAAGAAAGGCAAGAAAAATGGACACTCAGTTCTAATAGAAAATGACACTCCTTTCTGAAAAAGCCTACTGCAGTCGTCGTACTCTGTGATAGGAGGAATTTGAGACGTTAATTTGTCTTTTATCTATGCACTTCTCCCATTCAAGTCCTCCCTACACTCTGAAGCAGTGTTCATCACCCACTTTGGCAGTGACATAACCTGCACATCTTCACCTCATTTGAATATGGTTGGCTTGTATTAAAGACACAGGACAGGAGATGCAGTGAAAGGTTCATGTGTTTCTTTGAGGCATTTAAATACCTCTGATACTAGTAGCCCAAGGCAGGGTCTAAAAGCAAAACTTCCTAGGGAAGGGATTTAATTTGTCACAGCTGATTAGTATTATAGTTTCCCTGGGCAGTGATACTTTCTTTTTTTAAAAGCTGCATGCGCTTTAATTTCCAGTATAAAGCCTATATAAAGATATTTCAGTAAACCTCCCTAATTTTATCATTCAAAAAAAGGATGAGATGAGAATCATAACAAATCTTGTAGTGACTTGGTCTAAACCAACTCTACAATAAACTGCATTTTATGACTCTGGAAAAATCAAAGTATTATAGTAATTAAAATTGGCATTTCATATATTATTGGTGTTACAAATTATTAACTATATAAAACAAAGAAGAATTTATGGGATGAAAGGCCAAGGCTAATGAACTGAGAGTCAAGAAACCTTGATTTTAATCTCAGCTTTATAACTGGCTACTTAAATGATCTAATATTCTTAGGCAAAACGAAGAAGAAAACATGAAATCTAAGATTATTTTTTTAAACTCTACAAGCCTGTGAGTATTTTATATTTTAGGGGTAGTAAGTTTAACAAGTAAGTATAAGGAAGAACCATTACTGACTTACATGTTGGCAGAGATTTTTCTCTTCAAAAAAGAAAACTGCTGAACCTCTTCTTCCAGAGATGTGGTTTCCAAACTGGGGCCCCCAGATAGGGCATCATGTGCATATCTGAGAGCTCATTAGAAAAGTAAATTCTCAAGTTTGAGAACCACTGCTCCAGAATTACTGGAGAACCTTTTCTAAATTCATTCAGATTTAGAAAAAATTTAAAGAGAAAGTGATAAAATTTGATGTGAATGAATTATAGAAGATTTGGCAGATGTTGAAGTTGGAAGCTATGAGTTAAGTTTTTTTAAAGACACTAAATACCTTTCTGTTAACAGCATTAGCTAATCCTTCAGGTAATTCAAAATGGGTTTACATTGCCCCACTTGTCACCAAAAAACAAAATGTGGCAGAGTGAATGCAAAAGGAAAGGAGGCCTGGAGAACTCAGATTTAGGTATACAAAGAGGACCAGTACTCTTCAACCATTCTAGAAATAACAAGAGAAGAAAGAAGCCAATACTGGCAACATTGTCTGGGAAAGAAAGCAACATTTTCAGAGAAATAAATGACTCAGTTTTCAACAACAAAACTTTGAGAAACTGTATAAATAAAGCCCAAGAGCTAAATGATAAAGATTCTAAGGTAAGAGGCAGACTTCCAGGACACATGACTTCTAAGGGGGACAGACTTGTTGATCCCCAGACTCTGGAAGAAAACCATCTGGACTATCCCTCTTTAACCTCCTCATCTGTGTTCATCACTAGTTCAACTGAGAAAAACTAGTGACTGATACTGGACATCATGGTGTGTCATGGTACAGAATGTGTAGGAAACTCATTTTACTGTGTGTTTAGTCATTTGATGCTAATTGGGGAGTATTTTAATAAAGCCACAAATACATAAATACCTGTCTAGATATGGTTATTCATAAACATATGAATTGGATGGATCCTACCTGACTGTATTAGTTCACAGGTTGCATGAATAGAAGAATGTAACAAGGCTTATTTCTTTCTTTCATGCTGCATGCTACATTAGCATCACAGTAGAGGAAAAGGACAAGTAAAAAATAAATTTATGCATTGAGTACTAAGAATAGAAAAAGATATTAAAATAGAGATAACTTTTAAGAAACAAAAGAATTAAAAATTTTGGAAAACACCAGTATGCCATTTATGAAATATTGATTAGAGCCATTTATTTAAAAACTTAGTGTTATTAAAAACTAGGTAATCCTAAAGTCATTCAGAAGAAAATGAGAAAGAAATATAGCATGGAAACATTAGAAAGGAATATGTAAAATATATGCATAATTTAGTTTTTAACAAAAAATGTTAGTAGAGGTAAGCTGCAGAAAGACATTTCTATTTTTTGAAGTACATAAAGAATAAAAGTTGATATTATTCCACAGTTTTCTTTTATTACCCAAAGTCCTATCAAACCAGACTCCCTTATAATTAAGCATTTCTCCAGACCCAATTTACTACTTAAAAGTAGTTAATTGTTCATTGATATTGAACTCTGGGTCAAAAGTTTTATGCACTGTTTGAAAGTCAATATGCAAAATGTTTCATACAATCAAGATCCTATATACCAATATTTTGGATTGAGAATAAAGCATATTATCAGTGATGATGCTTTCTATTTGATCAAAATATTCTTATACAGCTCCATATTCATCATTTTGTAAAAACTCAATATTCAAATTCAGAGAAATGGTAAAATAAATGAATTGTCACATCTCAGGCTTGGAAGAATTTCAAGTAATTTCTTTTAAAGTATAGTTTATCACTGTAATTGTCTTCATGTTAAAACAGACATTAAAAAGATATCAAGGACTTCTGGTTTCCTGTCTGGCATGTAAGAGCTTGGAAGTTACTATTCTGTTTCAACAAGTAAAAAGTTGAACAAACTGAAAAATCAACAACTCTTCTTAGATCTCTAAGAGAAGTGAGGTCATAGCACACACCACTCCCTGCCACCTCTCCCCACCCCCAAACTGGAGAGACAGACAGGCAAAGAGATCACAACTTACCAGAACAGAAACACAAGAGTAGAAACCTCTCTGGAAACCAGAGCTGGGTAGGAAACCCTAAACTGTGACTGACTAATGGTTGGAGGCTCAATGTGGACAATGCTGAGAATAAAAGCTCCAGGAGGATCCAGTCACAGGGAAGGCTCCACAATTTTGTGAGTTTTACCTCCATGAACTTGACCTAGTTCTCACAATGAGTATCAGAGAAAAATCCACTCTTGCTTCCAGCAGGGGAGGGAAAAATATTCATTTTGAAAAACATCAGAGCACTCTGTTCTTAACAAGGCTTGCCCTCAGGAGAAACTATTTAACCAGAGCCTAATATCCTGGGGTTTTATCAGAGCCTAACTATACTGGAGAATGGGAAATGATCAACAGCCCATTCTAGCTGTCTGGTCCAACCTAAAGGGAAGGGGCGGTGGGTACAGAGAAATGCTTATAAAGTTCACATTCCAGAGGCATAGACTCACCAAAAGACTGAAACTTAATGCATAATGGTAATACAAGAAGGAGAAGAATGAGAAAGAAACAGAAGAAATGTTTGAAACAATAATGACTGAGAGTTTCCTCAAATTAATGTAAGACATCAAAATACAGACCCAGGAAACTCAGAGAACATCAAGCATAAATGCCAAAAAACCACATCTAGGCATATTATTTTAAAATGAAAGAAAATCAAAGATGAAAAAATCCTGGAGAAAAAACCACCTTCCTGTAGAGGAATAAAGATAAAAATTACATCCACCTTCTCCTCAGAAGCCACACAAGCAAGAAGAGAGTGGAGTGAAACACTACTAAGAGGAAAAATCTGCCAACCTAGAATTCTGTAACCTAATGAAACTATTCTTCAAAAGTGAAGGAAAAACAAAGACTTCTCCAGACAAACAAAAATTGAATAAATGTGTTGCTAGTAGACCCGTCTTGCAAGAAATGTTAAAAGAAGTTCTTTAGAGAAAAGCAAAATAATACAGGTCAGAAACTCAGAACTATGTAAAGTAAGGAAGAACACTGCAGAAGGAATAAATGGCAGAGAAAGAAAAATTTTATTTTCTTATTCTTAATAGGTTTAAAAGTTAAAAATCCATTCAAAACAATAATAGCCATAATATATTCAACTGTAATATGCTTATGTGTATATTCACTTATGTAGCCTTATGTATAAGTGATATGAATTGCAGCAATGACACAAAGAGACAGGAAGGAGAATTGGGGTTACTTTGTTTTTATAAGGCACTAGCTCTACCCATGAAGCAGTGTAGTGTCATTTGAAAGTGAACTTGAAGTAGTTGTAAATGTATATAGCAAACTCTAGGTCAACAACTAAAAAAACGTATAACTAGTATACTAAGAAAGGAGAAAAAATGGAATAATGAAATGTTCAATTAAAGCTACAAAAGATAAAGAACAAATGGAAAACAGTAACAAACACAGTAGATAGTAATCCAACTGTGTCAATAATTATTAAATAGTAATGATATAATGCACCAGTTAAAAGACAGAGTGGATCAAAAAAAAAAATCCCAACTATATGTCGTCTACAAGAAACTTACTTTAAATATAAAGACACATATTGATCTAAAGCAAAGGGATAGAGAAAGATACTCCATGCTAACACTAATCAAATGAATGCAGGAATAGCTATATTCATTTTAGACACAGCAAACTTCAGAGCAAGTAAAGTTATCTGGGATAGAGAAAGGCATTACATGATAAAAAAAGGGATCAGCTCTCCAAGACAGAATAATTCTTAACATGTATGCATCTAACTATAGAACAAACTATGTGAGGCAAAAACTGAACTGCAAGAAGAAATAGATGAGTCCACTATTATAGTTAGAGACTTCAACATCCCTCTATCAGAAATTGACACAGCTAGCAGGCACAAAGTCAGTAAGAGCATAGTTGAACTCAACACCATCAATCAACTGAGTATAATGGACATCTATAGAATATTTGATCCAATAACAGCAGAATACACATTCTTCTCAAGCTCACTTGGAACATTCAACAAGATAGACTACATTCTAGGCCATAAAATATTTTTTTTAATTTAAAGACTATAAATCATACAATATCTGCTCTCAAAACACAAGGAAGTTATAGTTGACCCCTGTACAACATGGGTTTGAACTGCACAGGCCCTCATAAAAGAATTTCTTTCACTATATACAAACTACAGCACTACACCGTCTGTGGATGGTTGAATGCCGAGGGCCAACTATAAAGTTATACATGAATTTAACTTTGAAGAGAGTTGGGACCTCTAACCCCCACTCTGTTTAAGGGTTAATCATAAACTAGAAAATGGTAACAGAAAAGTAGCTGGAAAATTCCAATGTTTTTGGAGATTAAATAAGAACTTCTCCTTAGCACATGGAACAAAAAAGAAATAAATTTCAAAATACTTTGAACTAAATGAAAATACAAGTTATCAATTTGTGGGATCAGTGAAAAGCAGTGCTTAAAGGGAAATTTATAATATTAAATGCTTATATTAGGGAAGAAGAAAGGTCTAAAAAAATTCCTCTAGGGGCTTCCCTGGTGGCACAGTGGTTGAGAGTCTGCCTGCTGATGCAGGGGACACAGGTTCGTGTCCCGGTCCAGGAAATCGCACATGCCACGGAGTGGCTGGGCCCGTGAGCCATGGCCACTGAGCCTGCGTGCCTGGAGCCTGTGCTCCACAACAGGAGAGGCCACAACAGTGAGAGGCCCGTGTACTGCAAAAAAACAAAACAAAAAAACCAAAAAAATTTCCTCTAAGCTTCCACCTTAGAAAACTAGAAGAAGAAGAGCAGATAAAAGGAGATTAAAAAATTAGAGCAGAAACCATTGAAATTTAAAAGAAATCAATAGAGAAAATCAACAAAAAATAAAACTAATACTTTGAAAAGATCAGTAAAATGATAGGCCTCTACCCATGCTAAATAAGAAAACAGAAGTCACACAAATTACTCATATCAGAAATAAGGGGACAAGACTATAGAGCCTATGGACATTTAGAGAATAGAAAAAGAATACTATAGAGCAACTCTATGTCCATGATTCGATTTGATACATGAATGTAATAGACAAATTCCTTGAAGTACAAAGTCTGTCAAAACTCAAACAAGAAGAAATAAACTCTGAATAGGCCTATAAATACTAAAGAAATTGAATCAATAATTAATAACCTCCCAAGTCAGAAAGTACCTGATGGGGTTGCCAGTAAATTTTATGAAACATTTAAGGAAAACATTCCACTAACACTCTATAATTGCTTGAAGAAGACAGAAGCAGAGATAATACTTCCTAACTCATGCTATGAGGCCAGCATTGCCCTAATACCAAAACTAGTAAAATAGAAGAAAACTATAGATCAATCTCTCATGAACATACATACAAAAAACATGAATAAAACTTTAGCAAATTGAATTCAGCAAGAAAAAAATTAAACACCACAACAAAGAGGGATTTATCCAAATATGCAAGCCTGGTTCAGCTTTTGAAAATCAATTAAAGAAATTCATCACACCAACAGGCTAAACAAGAAATCACCTGAGTATATCAATAGTACTATAGAAAGTTTTTGACAAAATTCAACATCCATTCATGCTAAAAATTCTCAGTAAACTAGAAATAGAGAACTTTTCAACTTGATAAAGGCTATCTACAAAAACCTACAGCTAACAATATTTAATGATGAGAAACTAGAAGTTTTCCCATTAAGATCAGAAACAAAGGAAGGATGCCCTTCTCCTAACTCCTTTTCAACATACAACTGGAAGTCCTAGTTAACACAATAACACAAGAAAAGGGGTCAGAGGGAAGTTATAGAGCTTGAGAAGGAAGAAGTAAAACTGTCTTTATTCACAGATGACATGACTGACTATATTTAGATTATGTCTGAAAGAACAAATAAAACCTCCTGGAAGAAGTGACTGTAGCAAGGTTGCAGGATACAAGGTCAATATGCAAAAAGTCATCTCCTTCTTATGTACCAGCAATGAAAAAGTGGGATTTGAAATTAAAAACACAATACCATTTACATTAGCACTCCCCAAAATGAAGTACATATAAATCTAACAAATATGTACAACTTCTACATAAGAAAAAGTAAAAATCTCTGATGAAGGAAGTCAATGAAGTACTGAAGAAATAGACATTCCATGTTCACAGATAGGAAGACTCGGTATTGTAAATATGTCGGCTCTTCCCAACATTATCTACAGATTCAATTCAATCCCAATCAAAATTCCAACAAGTTACTTCACGGATATCAAAGTGATTCCGAAGTTTATATTAAAAGGCCAAAGACCCAGAAGAGCCACCACAATCCTGAAGGAAAAGAACAACGTTAGAGGACTGCACCTACCTGACTTCAAGACTTAGTATAACACTATAGTAATCAAGACTGTGTGAAATTAGTCAAAGAATAGACAAATATATCGACCAGTAGAACAGAATAGATACCCCAGAAGTCAACTGATATTTGACTAAGAAGAAAAGTCAATAAAATGAGGCAAAGATAATCTTTTCAACAAATGGTTCTGGAACAACCGATCATCCACATGTAAAAAAATAAATCTAGACGCAGAACTTAAACCCCAAACAAAAAATAAACTACACATGGATCACAGATCTAAAGGTAAAATGCAAATCTGTAAAGCTCCTAGAAGATAACATAGGAGAAAACCTAGTTAACCTTGGGTTTGGTGTTTAGATACAACACAAAATCACAATCAATGAAAGAAAATACTGATACGCTAAACTTTGTTAAAACTAAAATTTTCTGCTTTAGAAAAGAAAGACTGTCAAGAGAATGGATAGATAAGCCACAGAGTGGGAGAAAACATTTGTAAAAGACATATGATAAAGGACTGTTATCCAAAATATACATAGGACCCTTAAAACTCAACAATAAGAAAAAGAACCCGATTAAATAATAGGCCAAAGACTTTAAATGACACCTCACCAAAGATATACACAAGGCAACTAAGCATAGGAAAATATGTTACACATGTAAAACCAAGAGTATGTTACACATGTAAAACCAAAAGTATATTACACATGTTATCAGGAAAAGGACATGTAAACAATGAGATGCCTCTACTAACCTATTAGAATGGCCATAATATGGAACACCAACAACACGAAATGCTGGTAAGGATGTGAAGCAACAGGAACACTAATTCACTTCTAGTGGGAATGGAAGAGAGTACATCCACTTTGGAAGACAGTTTGGCAGTTTCTTACAACACTAAACATACTCATTCCATATGTTCCAGTAAATGAGCCTCTTGGTATTTACCCCAAGGAGTTGACAACTTACGTCCACACAAAAACCTGCACATGGATATTTATAAATGTATGCAGTATTGCAAAACTTGGAAGCAACCAAGATGTCCGTTAGTATGTGAACAGATACTAAACTGTGGTACATCCAGACAGTGGAATGTAATTCAGCCCTAAAAAGTAAACTGTCAAGCCATGAAAAATATGGAGGAACCTTAAATGGATATTATTAAGTGAAAGAAGACAAAATGAAAAGGCTATACACTGTATGATTCCAACTATATGATATTCTGGAAAAGGAAAAAATATGAAAACAATAAAAAGAGCAGTCAGTGGTTGCTAGAGGTTGGGGGGAGAGATAAATGAGTAAGTGCAGTACAGAGAATTTTTAGGGCACTGAAACTACTCTGATAACATAATGGTGGATGCATGTCATTATTGGTCCAAATCCATAGAATATACAACACCAAGAGTGAACTCTAAGATTAACTATGGACACTGAGTGATCATGATGTGTTTAATGTAGGTTCATCAATTATAACAAATGTACCTCTCGGGTGGGGGATATTGGAAATGGGGGAGACTATGCATGTGTACAGGCAGTGGGTATGTGGGAAAGCTCTGTATCATCCGCTCAATTTTGTTGTGAACCTAAAACTGCTCTAAAACATAAAGTCTATTTTTTAAAAAGGATATCTAAGTAGTAGGTATAACAAAAAAAAGTATTAACTACTTTTCTTTGAGCAGTATGACATGTTTCAAACCAATCTGAACTCTATAAAAAAGTAGAAAAATTTATTTAAACTTCAGAAATAAAAGAAATGTAATATGAATGCATATTACAGTGGTGAAAGTATGCCATTTACTAGGGAGATTTAATTTCTTAACTCTTACAACCATGGCTAAAAACATAATAGTAAGTGTGTCACTACTAAAATATGAACTATCATCATCAGTCATCAAAAATAAAGTGAGCTATATTATCCAGATAAAACCACATTACTGATCCTTGTTTTCCACTTTGGAATGATGGTGACATTTGTAACATGGATGTAGATTTGTGACTTGAAACATACAGTGATAACTTTTGTCCCACTACACCAGTGAAAAGTTTGTCTGCTTGGGTACTTTTAAAATTTTTCTTTCAAATTTTTTACAGTTACCATAGTGTCTATAATATATATTATTTTATGTGAAAAATTTTAGACACTTTCAACTTAAAGGTATACTCTTTAACAAAAGTACTTCAGTTATTTTGAAAATATCATAATTAAATATCACTATTACATTAAATATTTATCTTTATCTCCAATATATATAGCCCATCTCTTATACAATGGGAATTCAACTTGCATGTTACAGACTAAATATACAAACCATGTCATGTGAGTTTTATATAATTCTAGATTAAACATTGGAGAATAAGACAGACAATAGCTATGGAAGCATTAAGATAAATTGTTTTTGGGCACCACAATAGGTAAAGGAGAAACTACTGGCCTCCAAGTTCCAAAGTAGTCAGAGGTAATTGTCATGATTGACAAAGAAAACATCTGTACAGTTATTTTTGAAGCTTTCGGAAATTATAATGGGTTTGAATAGAGGTCTGTATATGAATATATTTATAGGTTTAAAAAGCAGAATCCCTATCTCCTTCACTGGGCTAGTTGATATATTCTTTGTTGTGGCAGGACTCATGTTTTAAATTATAAAAAATGTCCTTGAAGTTGGGATTCAGAAACCTGGATTACAAACAAGTGCTTGGGATCATCAAGTTAACCCATAGTCTGATTACTGATGCCGGTAACGTTTATTGTACAACCATGTCTAGACTTTGGTTTCTGGCATAAATTAACTTCTAATCTCCCTCACTGGTGACTGAACAAAGACAGCAATTTTATGTTCATTTGTTTCATTGTGAAGTTCTTATTTTTATAAAAATATGAAAATTTTTTTTCAGAAAAAGAATTAGAAATAATATTGAAGCTATTAGAGAAACCCAATCATTCTTCAATTCAAGGTGGAGTAAGGAATTTCATATTCCCTTGGAAATCTTCTCAGTTTTACAATAATACTGAGTCTCTAATTCCTTTTGCTGTTAATTTCAGAAGTTTAAACCTGTAAATTAGAATTGCTTGACAAGCCCAACACTCCTAGACAGAGTTCAGCAATGTCTATTTAACTTGGTATAAGTATGGTTCTGGAATGGTTAGGAGACTTTTGTCCTTTCAAACACACCCAGGAACAAGCATTCTTAAGTGAAAAATAATGGAATTACTCAAAATTTTTCATCAGGACTAACTAATGCCCAGTTTTACTGTTCGAAATGTTTAAAATGTAAATAATATGACAAAAACATAGTCAGCTAAGTGGGGTGGAATACTTTAATAATCTATACATTTCTAACCAAAAAATATACTTCTTAGACAGTAGATACAGTAGTATGAACACACTTTAGGGAAATGACAACAAGCTATGAAATGTGAAAATCCAGATAAATATGTTGCATTTTTCATTCTGAATGGAAAGCTTAGTTTAAAGACAAAGGAAAGTGAACAATGTAAGACCCAGAATAAGCAAGAGGTCTGGAACAACCATGGAGGATAATAAAGGGGCACACACAACTGAAAGGAAGAGGAGGGACTCTTAAATTACTTCTGGTAGCCAGACCACCAGAATTCACCAGATTCTTCCATCATGACCAATATAGTGATTGACTCAGGGCTTGTTTAAGCACCTATATTTGGGTATCTAAAACAAACAAGTAAAAATGGAATTATTTCCTTTAAATATTCTATTTGTAAACAGTGCCCTCCCAGGATGCCTTTTGATGATAAGGAGATTGTGTGTGTTTTTGTGTGTGTGTGTGTGTGTGTGTGTGTGTGTAAAATGTATAGAAACCTATGCTTCATGTTAAATTATACATTTTGACTGGAATACCCTGTTCTGTCTCAATAGAGCGCAAGTGATGAGTAAGAAAATAAGTGGTTTCCTAACTATGACCTACAAGCAATAGATGACCTTCCAATCTTAGTTTAATACATTAAATGTGGATTTTAAGATTAGTTCAAACATTATTTTATCCAGGGTCCTCAGTTCCTAAGTCCAAATGAATATCTCAAACAAAAGCATTAGATGCAGAGACATATCTCTGTGGAGTAGAGGAGGAAGGCAAAATTTTTCATACCTATTCTGCTTACATAGAGACTATGTAATTCCTATTCCAAAATCTTTGAAGAGTAGCTATACTTTGGATCTTTCAAGGTCAATGCAGTATGCTTACCAGGGAAGTCACTAAAGTAGAAATTGGAAAAGTGATCAGCATAGAAAAAGGCTGGCATTTTAACCAGTTGAGAATTCCAGTGTATAAACTTATAGGCCACACTAATTGATTAAAGTGTTTAGAAAGACCAACTGGCTGGTAATGACTGCAGAAAATTGGTGGCTAGAAAGAGGATGCACATATATATCAGATCACAGTTCACTTTTCTGAGTAAAAGCATGAGATTTAGGGTCCCTATCTATATTTCCAGAACTATAAAATATCTCCCACGGTAACATCAGTTTTAAATTTTTGTTCCTATGTCAAGCTATTCTGTATGTGAATATACATAGGTTTTCAAAGATTAAAAACATCCAATGAAAAGGGAGATCGTTGGAAAGATTACCAAGTTTACCTTGACCTATGGGGCACCCTCACAGAATTTTCATGTCCAGGCTTCCTCTGATTTAAGATACCTTTCACAGGTAAGGACCTTGCAAATGGGGTTTCTATTTCTCCACAGAACAACCTCTAAATTTCCTGGGAACTCCAGCAAGTTAATCTCTGCTGTTGCTGTTTTGTAGTAGGCTTCTCAAGTACTAGATAGGTAATCTAGGATGATTCATTCTCCTCCAGCTCTCACACATTCTGTTGGTGATAAATGTTCAAGAAATGCACTGATGCTCTGCCCTGATAATAAAGCTTTTGGACTGGTTTTGCAAATCTTTTACTTTAACCAAAGAAACCATAATACTCAGGTGTCAGAAAGCATCACAGTCAAATTAGATTGTCTAGAGCTGGAAAGCAATTTTTGCCAGTAAGATATGGGCTGACATAAATGAGGTGAAAGACAAATGAAGATATGCATGTTTTCTGTTTGAGGTGTATATTAACAATTTTGATGTAGTGTTTTCTTTGCACAGCTTTAAACATGGACTTTTTAATGGTTTTAATCTAAGTTAAGGTAGGGAGGAGCTAAGGCAGATAAAAACAAAACATTTGAATAATTGAGTAATATTCAGACAAGCCCAAGCAATGAATAAAGTGGTGAAATTCAATCAGATCTATGAAGAAGTAGAATAAATCTTTAAGGCTTTCCTTCTTAATATTCATTTACACAGACTACACCAAGTACTTTGTATGTTTATGTGTCTGCATATCTATCAAATGCCAAAAGTCCACTAGTTCATCTCCATAAAACTAAAACTAGTTAATCTCTATAAGATATAAACCATTAAGTAATTCCTCCTTCAACTTTAAATTCTTTTCATTAATTTTCAGGTAGCTATTTGTATTAGTTCCAAATAGTATATGTGTTTGTGATCCTGGGAACGTAGTAAGATGTTTACATTGCCATTCATGTTTAAGGTTTGTTTATTAAACATTTAGTATGTGAGTGTAATGTGAAGATTTAAGGACAAAAGTAACTGAAACAGAAATGGAGCCTAACATTTAAGGAGCTATAAACAAAAAGGGGGTCTGAAAAAAGTAACAGCAGAGCAACAGTGCAACGGAGAGCTTAAAAAAAGAATGTATAGAGAGAACCTCCCCAGAAAGCGCCTTGTAATTTCTTAAAAAGGTGAGATTTATACCTGGGGAATTAAAATAATTAATATTATTATTATATTTAAATATTATTTGAACATTCTGATACTTCCTAATGGTTTAAAAAACCACTCAAATGAGATCTGTACAATTCTTCAAATGAATGCTCTATAAATGTTTATCTATCAATATACCTCAACTGACATGTCAAATTTTGGATTGTGTTTCGAATTTAGGTTAGAAAGAGGAAGGCTTTTTGAGGGAACTGAACATCCTTAATTTTGAGTTAAAACCATTAGGAAAGATTCCATTCCACCTTTTCTTATATCAAGGATTATTCCTTTAATGCTAATAACTCTTGTGATTTAAACAATCAAGTATGGGATTTGCTGCATATTGGGTCACCTTATCTCAAAACCTTATTCTTTTTGTTGATAAACTTTGTACTGCTGTCAAGATACCATTTAAGATTAATACCAAAATTAATTCAAAAGATTACATACTGCTATATTTACTTTCTTCACTAAAGGGAAATGTCTTCTTTCATGTGAAGGGGTAATTCCACAAAGTATTATCTATTGCTTGCTAATGGAGACCTGGGAGGAAGCTGTTTTATCCTGGAATTTGAAAATAAATCTCAGTTTATGGCATTAAAAAGAGGTTTTTTTTTTCTTGCTATCATTCCACAATAGTTCATTACTGTAAAATAATTAAGTGAAATATCTATTTGAATTAAAGCAGATTAATATTGCTTAGTTTGAATTATAAACAAATTTCTTGATTTTAAGAAACAATATGGGTAAATAAAAAACATAATGGACACTTCATTCAGATAAAAGGGGTAGGTCACTCCCCAACACTTCTCACCCCTTAATTTACCTAAATTTGTATTGAATTCAATGGTTGAAACCTCTGTGAAGAACTTCAGTATGTTTGCATATGTGTTCACATAAATGAATAAAAGAAATAAGTATATCTCTTTTCAACTCAGTTTCATTAGTTAACCTTGGCTTATTATATTGATGTCCCAGATATGTTTTTGGTTATATTTTCACATTATCATCACACTTCAGACTCAAATAAGAAATGGTTTTCTGATTCAACAGTTTCCTAGTTTCCTAGAGATATATATATACACACATACACACACACACATGTGTGTGTGTGTATGTATGTGTACCTATATGAAGCCTCATATATGAATTCATATATAATTACAATTATACTCAAAAGCATAATTTTGTTTCCTCAGAAGAGTGTCTAAATTGATAAAGTTTTTTTCTGCAATAGTTCATTATAAATCCATATGAAATCATATGTGTTTTGCAGAAAGATTAGATATGGCTTTTCTCTCAAAGTGTAGAGTAATGCATCATACCAATGGAAAAAAGAGATAAGGTCTCCCTTAATCTAATTTCTCATTTCAGGAAACCTATATGGAATTAACAGTTTATGCATCAATTACCCACTCAGGTTACAGACTATTGCCATAATCCCAGAAAGTCCTCACATGCTCTTTTTCAGTCAATCACCACAGCCTCCACTCACTAGACAATCACTGTCTTGTTTTCTATTAGCATGGATTTCTTTTGCTTCTTCTAGAATTTCATGTAAATAGAACTGTACGCTGTACTGACTTCTCTTGTCAACATAATGCAGTTGACTCTCCATCTTTGTTGTATGTATCAGTTGCTAACTTCTGTTTATTGTTAAGAAGTATTCAATTACATGACAAGTTACAAATTGGTTGATCCTTCTCCTGTTAGTGGACATTTTGATTGTTTTCTGTTTTTAGCTAATAAAGCTGCTGTGAACTTTCTTGTGTAAAAGTTTTTCATTTCTCTTGGATAAATAATGAGTGCAATTGCTGGGTCATAGTTATATGTTGACACAAAGAAAATTTTACAGAGTTGTATCTTGTGGTTTTAATTTCCATTTTCTTGATGAATAATTATGCTGAGACCCTTTTCATGTGCTTATTGGCCATTTGTATGGGTCTTTTTAAAACAATCTGTTTAGGAGAACTTCAAGATGGCAGAGGAGTAAGACGTGGAGATCACCTTCCTCCCCACAAATACATGAAAAATACACCTACATGTGGAACAACTCCTACAGAACACCTACTGAACACTGGCAGAAGACCTCAGACTTCCCAAAAGGCAAGAAAATCCCCAAGTACCTGGGTAGGGCAAAAGAAAAAAGAAAAAATGGAGACAAAAGAATAGGGACAGGACCTGCACCCCTGGAAGGGAGCTATGAAGGAGGAAAAGTTTCCGTACACTAGGGAGCCACTTCACTGGCAGGGATGGGGGTGTGGGCAGGGGGGAAGCCTCGGAGCCATGGAGGAGAGCGCAGCAACAGGGGTGCAGAGGGCAAAGCAGAGAAATTCCCGTATAGAGGATTGGTGCCAACCAGCACTCACCAACCTGAGAGGCTTGTCTGCTCACCCGCTGGGTTGGGCGGGGGCTGGGAGCTGAGGCTCAGGCTTCAGAGCTCAGAGCCCAGGGAGAAGACTGGGGTTGGCTGTATGAAGACAGCTTGAAAGGGTCTAGTGCATCACAGCTAGCCAGGAGGGAGTCCGGGAAAAAGTCTGGACCTGCCGAAGAGGCAAGAGACCCTTGTTTCAGGGTGTGCCAAGAGAGGGGATTCCTTCCCCATGTGCCACAAAAGGCAGAGTACCGCCTAAGCAAGCTCCACAGATGGGTGCAAGCTGCGGCTATCAGCTCAGACCCCAGAGACGGGCATGAAATGCTAATGCTGCTGCCACTGCCAACAAGCATCTGTGTGCAAGCACAGGTCACTACCAGCCACCCCCGCCACTGCCCCCAGGATCTTGTGCAGCCTGCCACTGCCGGGATCCTGAGATCCAGGGAGAACTTCCCTGGGAGAACACACGGTGCACCTCAGGCTGTTACAATGTCATGCTGGCCTCTGCTGCTGCGGGCTCACCCTACATTCCAATTATGACTACCATACGCCTCCCATTCCCCAGCCTGAGTGAGCAAGAGAGCACTAATCAGCCACTGCTTTAACCACCTCCTGTCAGGGAAGGGACAAACGCCTGAGGGTGACCTACATGCAGATGCGGGGCCAAAATCAAAGCTGAATCCCAGGAGCTGTGTGAACAAAGAAGAGAAAGGGAAATTTCTCTGTGCAGCATCAGGAGCAGAAGATTAAATC
The DNA here is from genome assembly GCF_005190385.1 of Monodon monoceros. Classification (NCBI taxonomy): domain Eukaryota; kingdom Metazoa; phylum Chordata; class Mammalia; order Artiodactyla; family Monodontidae; genus Monodon; species Monodon monoceros. The sequence continues at coordinate 67,781,663 of NW_021703768.1, forward strand.
ACCACAATCAACTTGATGAAGCCTGCATCTCTGGAATACCTAAATAGACAACGAATGTTCCCAAAATTGAGGCAGTGGACTTTGGGAGCAACTGTAGACTTGTGGTTTGCTTTCTGCGACTGATTTGTTTCTGATTTTTATGTTTATCTTAGTTTAGCTTCTAGTGTTTGTTATCACTGGTGGATTTGTTTATTGGTTTGGTTGCTATCTTCTTATTTATTTATCATTATCATTTTTATTTAATTAATATTATTATTTTCCTCTTTTTTCTTCCTTTTCTTCTGAGCAGTGTGGCTGGCAGGGTCTTAGTGCTCTGGCTGGGTGTCAGGCCTGATCCTCCAAGGTAGGAGCGCCAATCCAGGACAATGGACAACCAGAGACCTCCTGGCCCAATGTAACATCAATCGGCGAGTGCTCTCCCAGAGATCTCCGTCTCAACACTAAAAACCAGCTCCACCCAATGGCCAGCAACCTCCAGGGCTGGATGCCCCATGGAAAACACCTAGCAAGACAGGAACACAACCCAACGCATTAGCAGAGAGGCTGCCTAAAGTCATACTAAGTTCACAGACACCACTGGATGTGGTCCTGCCCACCAGAAAGACAAGATCTAGCCTCATCCACCAGAAAACAGGCACCAGTCTCCTCCACCAGGAAGCCTACACAACCCACTGAATCAACCTCACCCACCCCACTGGGGACAGACACCAAAAACAACAGGAACTACAAACCTGCAGCCTGCAAAAAGGAAACCCCAAACACAGTAAGTTAAACAAAATGAGAAGACAGAGAAATATGCAGCAGATGAAGGAGCAAGGTGAAAACTCACCAGACCAAACAAATGATGAGAAAATAGGCAGTCTACCTGAAAAAGAACACAGATGATAGTAGAGATGATCCAAAACCTTGTAAACAGAATGGAGAAAATACAAGAAAGGTTTAACAAGGACCTGGAAGAACGAAAGAGCAGATAAACAATGATGAATAACACAATAAATTAAATTAAAAATTCTCTACAAGGAATCAATAGCAGAATAACTGAGGCAGAAGAATTGATAACTGACCTGGAAGATAAAATACTGGAAATAACTACAGCAGAGCAGAATAAAGAAAAATGAATGAAAATAACTGAGGACAGTCTCAGACAACTCTGGGACAACATTAAATGCACCAACATTCAAATTATAGGGGTCCCAGAAGAAGAGAAAAAGAAACAGACTGAGAAAATATTTGAAGAGATTATAGTTGAAAACTTCCCTAACATGGGAAAGGAAATAGTCAATCAGGTCCAGGAAGCACATAGAGTCCCATACAGGATAAATCCAAGAAGAAACATGCCAAGACACATGTTATTCAAACTATCAAAAATTAAATACAAAGAAAACATGTTAAAAGCAGCAAGGGAAAAGCAACAAATAACATACAAGAAAATCCCCATAACCTTAACAGCTGATCTTTCAGCAGGAATTATGCAAGCCAGAAGGGAGTGGCAGGACATATGTAAAGTGATGAAAGGGAAAAATCTACAACCAAGATTACTCTACCCAGCAAGTACATCATTCAGATTTGATGGAGAAATTAAAACATTTACAGACAAGCAAAAGCTAAGAGAATTCAGCACCACTAAAACCAGCTTTACAACAAATGCTAAAGGAACTTCTCTAGGCAGGAAACATAAGAGAAGGAAGAGACTTACAAAAATAAACCCAAAACAATTAAGAAAATGGTAATAAGAACACATATAATCGATGATTACCTTAAATGTAAATGGATTAAATGCTCCAACCAAAAAACATAGACTGGCTGAATGGATACAATAACAAGACCTGAAATATGCTGTCTACAAGAGACCCACTCCAGACCTAGGGACACATACTGACTGAAAGTGAGGCCATGGAAAAATATATTCCATGCAAATGGAAATCAAAAGAAAGCTGGAGTAGCAATTCTCATATCGGACAAAATACACTTTAAAACAAAGACTATTACAAGAGACAAAGACGGACACTACATAATGATCAAGGGGTCAAACCAAAAAGAAGATATAACAATTGTAACTATTTATGCACCCAACATACGAGCGCCTCAATACATAAGTCAAATGCTAACAGCCATAAAAGGAGAAATGAACAGTAACACAAGAGCAGGGGACTTTAACACCCCAGTTTCACCAAAGGACAGATCTTCCAAAATGAAAATAAATAAGGAAACAAAAGCTTTAAATGACACATTAGACCAGATGGACTTAATTGATATTTGTAGGACATTCCATCTAAAAAAAAAAACAGAGTGAACTTTCTTCTCAAGTGTGCATGCAAAAATCTCCAGGATAGAACATATCTTAGGTCACAATTCAAGCCTTGGGAAACGTAAGAAAGCTGAAATCAAATCAAGTATCTTTTACGACCACAACACTATGAGACTAGATATCAATTAGAGGAAAAAGCTTGTAAAAAATAGAATCACACAGGGGTTAAACAATACACTATTAAATAACCAAGAAATTACTGAAGAAATCAAAGAGGAAATCAAAAAATACGTAGAAACAAATGACAATGAAAACACAATGACCCAAAACCTATGAGATGCTGCAAAACAGTTAAGAGAGAAGTTTATAGCAATAAAATACTACCTCAAGAAACAAGAAAAATCTCAAATAAATCACCTAACCTTACACCTAAAGCAATTAGAGAAAGAAGAAGAACAACAACAAAAAACAAAAACTAAAAAAACAAAAGTTAGCAGAAGGAAAGAAATTATAAAGATCAGATCAGAAATAAATGCAAAAGAAATGAAGGAAACAACAGCAAAGATCAATAAAACTAAAAGCTTGTTCTTTGAGAAGATAAAATTGATAAACCATTAGCCACACTCATCAAGAAAAAAAGGGAGAAGACACAAAAGAACAGAATTAGAAATGAAAAAGCAGAAGTAACAACTGCCATTGCAGGAAAACAAAGGATCATGAGAGACTACGATAAGCAACTACATGATGCCAATAAAATGGACACCCTGGAAGAAATGGACAAATTATTAGAAAAGAACAACCGTCTGAGACTGAGCAAGGAAGAAATAGAAAATATGAACAGACCAGTCACAAGCACAGAAATTGAAACTGTGATTAAAAATCTTCCAACAAATAAAAGCCCAGGACCAGATGGCTTCACAGGTGAATTCTATCAAAAAGTTAGAAAACAGCTAACACCTATTTTTCTCAAGCTCTTCCAAAATATAGCAGAGGGAGGAATACTCTCAAACTCATTCTATGAGCTCACCATCAACCTTATACCAAAACCAGACAAAGATGTCACCAAAAAAGAAAAAGTACAGGACAATAACTCTAATGAACATAGATGCAATAATCCTCAACAAAATACTAGCAAACAGAATCCAACAGCACATTAAAAGGATCACACACAATTATCAAGTGGGGATTATCCCAGGAATGCAAGGATTCTTCAATATATGCAAATCAAACAATGTGATACACCATATTAACAAATTGAAGGAGAAAAACCATATGATCATCTCAATAGATGCAGAAAAAGCTTTTAATAAAATTCAACACCCTCTTATGATAAAAACTCTCCTAAAGTAGGCATACTGTTGAGTAGGGAACCTACCTCAACATAATAAAGGCTATATATGACAAACCCACAGCCAACATCTTTCTTAATGCTGAAAAACTGAAACCATTTCCACTGATATTAGGAACAAGACAAGGTTTCCCACACTCATCAGTATTCAACATAGTTTTGGAAGTCTTAGCCACAGCAATCAGAGAAGAAAAAGCAATAAAAGAAATCCAAATTCGAAAAGAAGAAGTAGAAGTGTCACTGTTTGTAGATGATGTGATACTGTACTTAGAGATGCTAAAGATGCTACCAAAATACTACTAGAGCTAATCAATGAATTTGGTAAAGTAGCAGGATACAAAATTAATGGACAAAAATCTCTTGCATTCCTATACACTAACAACGAATATACTGAAAGAGAAATTAAGGAAACACTCCCATTTACCACTGCAACAAAAAGAATGAAAAACCTAGGAATAAACCTACCTAAGGAGGCAAAAATCTGTACTCATAAAACTATAAAACACTGATGAAAGAAATCAAAGATAACATAAACAGATGGAGAGATATACCATGTTTTTGGATTGGAAGAATCAAAATTGTGAAAATCACTATAATATGCAAAGCAATCTACAGATTCAATGCAAACCTTATCAAACTACCAATGGCATATTTCACAGAACTCGAACAAAAAAATTCACAAGCTGTATGGAAACACAAAAGACCCCAAATAGCCAAAGCAATCTTGAGAAAGAAAAATGGAGCTGGAGAAATCAGACTCCTGGACTTCAGACTATACTACAAAACTACAATAATCAAGACAGTATGGTACTGGCACAAAAACAGAAATATAGATCAATGGAACAGGATAGAAAGCCCAGAGATAAACCCTCACACATAGAGTCACCTTATATTTGATAAAGGAGGCAAGAATATACAATGGAGAAAACATAGCCTCTTCTATAAGTGGTGCTGGGAACACTAGACAGCTACATGTAAAAGAATGAATTTAGAACACTCTCTAACACCATACACAAAAATAAACTCAGAATGGATTAAAGACTTAAAATGTAAGGCCAGACACTATAAAACTCTGAGAGGAAAACAAAGGAAGAACACTCTTTTACATAAATCACAGCGAGATCTTTTTTGAACCAGCTCCTAAAGAAATGGAATTAAAAACAAAAATAAACAAATGGGACCTAATGAGACTTAAAAGCTTTTGCACAGCAAAGGAAACCATAAACAAGACGAAAAGACAACCCTCAGAATGGAAGAAAATATTTACAAAATAAGCAACTGACAAAGGATTAATCTCCAAAATATATAAGCAGCTCGTGCAGCTCAATATCAAAAAAAAAAAAACAACCCAATCCAAAAATGGGTGGAAGACCTAAGTAGACGTTTCTCCAAAGAAAATAGACAGATTGCCAACAAAAACATGAAAGAATGCTCAACATCACTAATCATTAGAGAAATGCAAATCAAAACTCCAACATGATATCATCTCACACCAGTCATAATGACTATCTTCAAAAAATCTACAAACAATAAATGCTGGAGAGGGTGTGGAGAAAAGTGAACCCTCTTGCACTGTTGGTGGGTATGTAAATTGACACAGCCACTATGGAGAACAGTATGGAGGTTCCTTCAAAAACTAAAAATGGAACTACCATATGACCCAGCAATCCCACTACTGGGCATATACCCTGTCATAACCATAATTCAAAGAGACATGTACCACAATATTCATTGTAACACTATTTACTATAGCCAGGACATGGAAGCAACCTAAGTGTCCATCAAGAGATGAATGGATAAAGAAGATGTGGCACATATATACAATGGAATATTACTCAGCCATAAAAAGAAACGAAATTGAGTTATTTGTAGTGAGGTGGATGGACCTAGAGTCTGTCATACAGAGTGAAGTAAGTCAGAAAGAGAACAACAAATACTGTATGCTAAAACATATATATGGAATCTAAAACAAAAATGGTTCTGATGAACCTAGTGGCAGGACAAGAAGAAAGATGCAGACATAGATAATGGACTTGAGCACATGGGGAGGGGGAAGTGTAAGCTGGGATGAAGTGAGAGAGTAGCACTGACATATATACACTACTAAATGTAAAATAGATAGCTAGTGGGAAGCAGCTGCATAGTATAGGGAGATCAGCTCGGTGTTTTGTGATAACCCAGAGGGGTTGGACACAGAGGTGGGAGGCAGGCGCAAGAGAGAGGGGGTATGGGGATATATGTACACATATAGCTGATTCACTTTGTTATACAGCAGAAACTCACACAACATTGTAAAGAAATTATACTCCAATAAAGATGTTCAAAAAAAAATAAAGAATCTGTTTATGTCTTATGCCCTTTTTAGGGGGCAGTGAAATTTTCAATCTCTTTATTAATGATCTGTAAGCATTCTTTATCCTGATATAACTGTTACAATGTCAGATATACATAAATATACATATAATCACTATGGTTATTTTCTTCCATTTGTTGTTTACATTTTCATTTTCCTCCATGGTGTCTTTTATGAACAGAAATTTTTACATTAAGTATGATTAGTCCTTTTTTCTTTTATGCTTCCTCTCTTTAAGAAATCTTTTCTAACTCTAAGGTTGTGAAAGTATGCTGTTTCTTTTGGAAGCTTTACAGTTGTATTCTTCATATTTCTGTCTATATTCCACCTCAAATTAAAATTTTATGGTGTGAGGTATGGGTTAATGGTTCATTTTATTCCTTTATGGATTGCCCAGGTTTGAAAATGAAAAATACAAATTATCCTTAATCTTTGTATTAGCACATTTTTTCGAAAAAAATCCACTTACTGAACGTGTCAATCTATTTCTGCACCATCTGTTTTGTTACCTTGGTCTTGTCTATTCTTAGAGAAATTTCATACTCTCTTGGTTTTTGTAGCTTTATAATAGATCTTAAAATTAGATACTGTATTTTCTAACTAATAAATGTACACACCCAAGTTTACTGGTTCCAAATCCATTGGCACCATGTCTAGACCACACGTCTCTCAGATCATCATTTTTGGTGGTTATTCTTGAAAAGCTGACTATATAAAATGATTTTTAAATTTAAGAAGAAAGAGCTTCAAAGATACGGACTGATACATAGATAAGCACATTGATTGGATTAATGCATGCCTCGATTACAGACAAAAGTTTGAGTAATTATATCAATAATAGATCCCAGGGCTTCCCTGGTGGCACAGTGGTTGAGAGTCCTCCTGCCGACGCAGGGGACACGGGTTAGTTGCCCGGTCCGGGAAGATCCCACATGCCGCAGAGTTGCTGGGCCCATGAGCCATGGCCGCTGAGCCTGCACATCCGGAGCCTGTGCTCCACAACGGGAGAGGCCACGACAGTGAGAGGCCCACGTACCACAAAAAAAAAAAAAAATAATAATAATAATAGACCCCAGCAGAACGTACTTCATCAGTTAATCATAGTAAAAGTAATTATGATGTAAGATGAAGAAAAAGTTATTTTTAGTATTGTTTTGTTCCCTAGATTTCCTGTCCAAGGTAATTCTCTCATTTTGAATTCTAAAATGTTTCCCTTCCCTGGCTCTCAGTCCTCTACCCACACATCTCATTCCTCCAAAACCTGGTGCCTTTATTTTTTTTCCCTTCTCACAAATTTATCTTTAACTTCCCACCCACCTCAGTGTCTGTTTCCTGTTCTTTAAATGGAAATATGTTTAAATCATGCATGCCTAAAAGCAAAGATAAAAAACTAACTTCTCTTAATAAAAACCTCAATAGTGTCCCCTATTTACTATCTTATTTCTTCCCTCCCCACAGTTATGCTTCTTGAAGTATTAACTTATATTCATTCACACTGTCTACATAATCATATGTCCTCAACTTACTCTGAAACGTTGGCCAATGTCCGTCTCTTCCTTTGGCTACATGGCTCCCACTTGGTTCTAGGTTTCCTTATTTCTCTTTCTATTCCTCCTCAGCTTCCCCCCACACCCCACAATTACTGGATTTTTCATTAAACCAAGTGCTTTGGAAATAAAAATATACGAGATTGGTCCTAAATAGGCAGTGAGTGATTTGAAAAACTGCCTGCCTAGATTTAAAGTAGTATGTGAAACACATCAATATATAAGAGAGGTCTTTTTTAAAAAAGATAGTAAATAATAAGAAATTTGAGTTCAAAAAAGTATTATAAACTGATCAAAAAAATTTAACTCTGCTATGGTAGAGATTTAATATATTTTTCCAAAAAGTTAAATTTTAAAAGTTAGAATTTTTTAATTAACGAGTCTAAAACATCATTATTAATTTAACATGCTTATGGACTTGAGAAAAGAGTCTAAATATTCAACACCCCACATTTTTGCCGATTTAACATACTAAACTTATTCACTCACTTAGCAAATATTTCATGAGAGTGTAGCTGGTCCATGAATTCTGCTATAACTGCAAATCAAACATTAATGAAATATGGTCTTGCTTTCAAGAAGTTCACACTCTAATGGAGGAGCAAGTAATTTAAATGTTTAATATTGCATATTTGATGTTACATATTTAATATTACATTTACATAACTTACTTGTGACAATGTCTCAAGTGCTACAATAGATGTGGAGCACAGTGGAGGTCAACTAAATTTGTCAATTGCAAAAGGAAAGAAATTGACCTAGTTCTTGATGGATAACTAGTTTATCCTATCCAACTGAAAGGTCAAACAGCTATCAAAGCAGAGGACGTAGACACAAGCATACATAGGCATACACATAAAAGAGAAAGACAAAGAAGCAGAACTAGAAAAATACCTGTACTTCTGATCATCTAGAGTTTGGTTGATTATCAATGCAAGACATGTGTGTGCGTGATTCATATGAGTCAGGAGATGATGGTAGGGAATGTAGATTAATATCAAACTGTGAACAGGCTTACATACATTTTTAAGAATTTAAAGGTATACCATCTTATTTATTGAGGTATTTAAGCAAGGAAAGAACCAGAAAGCCATAAGATTTGAATTTTTGGTGGGAGGAGGGGATGAAAAGTCTGATAAGAATGTAGAAAAAAACTGAAGTTTTACGAAACAAGAAACATGTGGATTCATCTAAAGCACATGTTTAAGAAATGGCTAAGCAGAGCCCTGCCTTTATGTTTATTACCTAGTGGTTTGGGGGTGGGGCCAGAGGACCTGGAGTTTAACAGTTTCTTTATGGTCATGCTGTTTTGGAAAAATACTGAGTTAGGAGATATATTTAATACCTAGGTAAGAAGATGAGCAAATTAAACTAAAACAGTGAAAGTGGACATGCTGAAGGGGGCTTCTGTCAAATGTTAGTTCTGAGATATAATTTAAAAACTGACATCTGATTTGATGGAATTGATTATATATAGATGATAAGAAAAATGGGGATAGGAGTTGGGAATTCTTCCAGAAAGTCTAAGTCACTGTGTATTCTTAGCAGGCTCTGATTTTATCTCTTAACAATTTCCCCACCTGCTCTGTTCTGGCTATGTTAGCCCATTGTTTCTCAAACACACCCCCATTTCAAGTTCTCTATATTATCTGTTGTTTGGAATTCTCTTTCCTGAGTTACCCAGTGCACACTCCTCAGTATCATTCAGATCTCTGCTTAAATGTCACTTCATCTGATACCTCTGTCACCATGTCACATAAAATAGCATCTCCATGCCTCTCTCCCAGCGTTCTGCCTTACTTTTCTGCATATCACTTAGTATAGCTTGGTACAAGGTTTATGTTTTAATAAACATTTGTTTAATTGATAAATAATTCCAATAGAAAGATATAAAAACAAAAAATATTATAATTTATTTTAAACATCTTTATTGGGGTATAATTGCTTAAAATAATATAATCTTTAAGAACAAAGGGAATGACTCACAAATGTTGGCATTTCAAGTTCCTTTACAGGTTACAAGGGAGGTAATTTTGGGAAAAAGGGCATTTTCTACTTGCAACAGAAATAACATATATAGGCAGCCACATATTTGAAAGTTCCACTCAAAATAATTGTTGTATATTCTACTTGAAAAACAAATGACCTAAAAATATAAAAGTTCTCTAAAAAAAAAAAACTACCTTGATTCATAAAAGCAAGATTCTAGGGATCATGCTTTGTGTTATTTTTTTGTATTGAAGTATATAGTTGATTTACAATGTTGTGTTAGTTTCTGGTGTACAGCAAAGTGATATATTTATGCATATACATTTTTCATATTCTTTTCCATTATGGGTTATTAAAGGATATTGAAAGTAGTTCCCTGTGCTATACAGTAGGTCCTTGTTGTTTATCTATTTTACATATAGAAGTTTGTATCTGATAATCTCAAACTACTAATTTGGCCCTCCCCCATCCCCTTACCCCTCTGGTAACCATAAGTTTGTTTTCATGTTTGTGAGTCTGTTTGTTTTGTAAGTAAGTTCATTTGTGTCATATTTTAGATTCCTTGTATAAGTGATATCATATGGTATTTGTCTATCTTACTAAGTGAAATAAGTCAGAGACAATCTCTAGGTTGATGCACGTTGCTGCAGATGGCATTATTTCATTCTTTTTTATTGGTGAGAAGTATACCATTGTGTAAATATACCACATCTTCTTTACCCATTCATCTGCCAATGGACATTTAGTTTGCTTCCATGACTTAGCTATTATAAATAGTGCTGCTCTTAAAACTGGTGTGTATGGTTTTTTTAACATATTTATTGGAGTAAAATTGCTTTACAATGTTGTGTTAGTTTCTGCTGTATGACAAAGTGAATCAGCTATATGCATAAGTATATCCCAATATCCCCTCACTCTTGCATCTCCCTCCCACCCTCCCTATCTCACCCCCCTAATCCCACCCCTCTAGGTGGTCACAAAGCACTGAGCTGATCTCCCTGTGCTATACAGCTGCTTCCCACTAGCTATCTATTTTATATTTCTTATTGTATTTATGACAATGTTACTCTCTCACTTCATGTCAGCTTACCCTCTTCCCTCCCCGTGTCCTCAAGTCCATTCTCTACATGTGTCTTTATTCCTGTCCTGCCATGAGGTTCTTCAAAATTTTTTTTTTTAAGATTCCATATATATGTGTTAGCATATGGTATTTCTTTTTCTCTTTCTGACTTACATCACTCTGTATGACAGACTCTAGGCCCATCCACCTCACTACAAATAACTCAATTTCATTTCTTTTTATGACTGAGTAATATTCCATTGTATATATGTGCTACATCTTCTATATCCATTCATCTGTCAATGCACATTTAGGTTGTTTCTATGTCCTGGCTAATTTAAGTACAGCTGCAGTAAACACTGTGGTACATGACTCTTTTTGAATTATGTTTTTCTCAGGGTATATGCCCAGTAGTGGGATTGCTGAGTCGTATGGTAGTTCTATTTTTAGTTTTTTAAGGAACCTCCATACTGTTCCCCATAGTGGCTGTGCTCTCCAGCATTTATTGTTTGTAGATTTTTTAATGATGGCCATTCTGACCAGTGCGAGGTGAAACCTCATTACAGTTTTGATTTGCATTTCTCTAATGATTAGTGATGTTGAGCATCTTTTCATGTGTTTGTTGGCAATCTGTATATCTTCTTTGGAGAACTGTCTACTTAGGTCTTCTGCCCATTTTTGGACTGGGTTGCTTGTTTTTGTGATACTGAGCTGCATGAGCTACTTGTATATTTTGGAGATTAATCCTTCATCAGTTTCTTCCTTTACAAATATTTTTTCTGAGGGTTGTCTTTTCATCTTGTTTATGGTTTCCTTTGCTGTGCAAAAGCTTTTAAGTTTGATTAGGTCACATGTGTTTATTTTTGTTTTTATTTCCATTTCTCTAGGAGGTGGGTCAAAAAGGATCTTGCTGTGATTTATGTCATAGAGTGTTCTGCCTATGTTTTCCTCTAAGAGTTTTATAGTGTCTGGACTTACATTTAGGTCTTTAATCCATTTTGAGTTTATTTTTGTGTATGGTGTTAGAGAGTGTTCTAATTTCATTCTTTTACATGTAACTGTCCAGTGTTCCCAGAACAACTTATTGAAAAAGAGGCTGTGTTTTCTCCATTGTATATTCTTGCCTCCTTTATCAAAGATAAGGTGACCATATGTGCGTGGGTTAATCTCTGGGCTTTCTATCCTGTTCTAGTAATCTATGTTTCTGTTTTGGTGCCAATACCACACTGTCTTAAGTACTGTAGCTTTGTAGTATGGTCTGAAGTCTGGGAGCCTGATTCCTCCAGCTCTATTTTTCCTTCTGTAGGTTGGTTTGGCTATTTGGGGTCTTTTGTGTTTCCATACAAATTGTGCAATTTTTTGTTCTAGGTCTGTGAAAAATGCTATTGGTAGTTTGATAGGGATTGCATTGAACCTGTAGACCACTTTGCATAGTATAGTCATTTTCACAATGTTGATTCTTCCAATCCAAGAACATGGTATATCTTTCCACCTGTTTGTATCACCTTTAATTTCTTTCATCAGTGTCTTACAGTTTTATGCATACAGGTCTTTTGTCTCCTTAGTTAGGTTTATTCCTAGGTATTTTATTCTTTTTGTTGCAATGGTAAATGGGAGTGTTCCTTAATTTCATTAATTTCTGTAATGATTTTTCATCATTAGTGTATAGGAATGCAAGAGATTTCTGTCCATTAATTTTGTATCCTGCTACTTCAGCAAATTCATTGATTAGATCTAGTATTTTCCTAGTAGCATCTTTAGGGTTCTCTATGTATAGTATCATGTCATCTGCAAACAGTGACAATTTTACTTCCTCTTTTCTGATTTGGATTCCTTTTCTTTTTCTCTGATTGCTGGAGCAAAAATTCCAAAACCGTAATGAATAAGAGTGATGAGAGTGGGAAACCTTGTCTTGTTCCTGATCTTAGAGGAAATGTTTTCAGTTTTTCAACATTGAGAACGATGTTGGCTGTGGGTTTGTCATATATGGCCTTTATTATGTTGTGGTAGGCTCCCTCTATGCCTACTTTTTGGAGCGTTTTTGTCGTAAATGGGTGCTGAATTTTGTCCAAAGTTTTTTCTGCATCTATTGAGATTATCATAATGGCTTTTATCCTTCAATTTGTTAATATGGTGTATTACATTGATTGATTTGTGTATAGTGAAGAATCCTTGCATTCCTGGGATAAACCTCACTTGATCATGGTGTGTGATCCTTTAATGTGCTGTTGGATTATGGTTGCTAGTATTTTGTTGAGGGTTTTTGCATCTATGTTCATCAGAGATATTGGCCTGTAGTTTTCTTTTTTGGTGACATCTTTGTCTGGTTTTGGTATCAGGGTGATGGTGGCCTTGTAGAGTGAGTTTGGGAGTGTTCCTCCCTCTGCTCTATTTTGGAAGTGTTTGAGAAGGATAGATGTTAGCTCTTCTCTAAATATTCGATAGAATTCACCTGTAAAGGCATCTCGTCCTAGGCTTTTGTTATTGGAAGATTTTTAATCACAGTTTCAATTTCAGTGCTTGTGATTGGTCTGTTTATATTTTCTGTTTCTTCCTGATTCAGTCTTGAAAGGTTGTGCTTTTCTAAGAATTTGTCCATTTCTAGTTTTTGTTTTCTTAATTTCAGTTTCGATTTTACTTCTAGTGATTGGTCTATTTGAATTATCTATTTCTTCTTGATTCCGTTTTGGTGGGCCGTATATTTCTAGAAACTTGTCCATTTCTTCTAGGTTGTCCCATTTTTTGGCATATAATTGTTCATAGTATTCTCTTATGGATTTTTATATTTCTGTGGTATCAGTTGTTATTTCTCCTCTTTCACCTCTTAGTTTGTTTATTTGTGTCCTCTTCTTGATGAGCCTGGCCAGAGGTCTGTTGATTTTGCTTACCCTTTCAAAGAACCACCTCTTGGTTTTATTGGTTTTTTAAATTGTTTTCTAAATCTCTATTTTATTTATTTCCTCCCTGATATTTGTTATTTCCTTCCCTCTGTTGACTTTAGGCTTTGTTTTTTCTTGTTTGTTTATTTTTTCTTCTTTTTCTAATTGTTTTAGGTGGTTGGTTAGGTTGTTTGAGATTTTCAAAACAGGAAGGCTGTACTGCTATGATCTTCCCTCTAAGAACTGCTTTTGCTGCATCCCATAGATTTTGTATAGTTGTGTTTTCATTGTCATTTGTCTAAAGGTATTTTTAAATGTCCTCTTTGATTTCATCGTTGAGCCATTCCTTTCTTAGTAGCATGTTGTTTAGTCTCCATGTAATTGTTTGTTTTTCTTGTTTTCCTTTCTGTGGTTGATTTCTAGTTTCATGCTGTTGTGGTCAGAAAAGATGCTTGAAAGAATTTCTATTGCCTTAAATTTGTTGAGGCTTGTTTTGTGTCCTAATATGTGGTCGATCCAAGAGAATGTTCCATGTGCACCTGAAAAGAATGTTTGTTCTGGCTTTTCTGTATCATTTAGGCTCTTTGTTGCCTTACTGATTTTCTGTCTGGAAGATCTGTCAATTGATATGAGTGGGGTGTTAAAGTATCCTAGTATTATTGTATTCCTGTCAATTTCTCCCTTTATGTCTGTTAGTATTTGTTTCATGTATTTATGTGCTCCTATATTGGGCACATATATGTTAACGAGTGTCATATCCTCTTCTTGTTTTGATCCTTTTATCATTATATAATGTTCTTCTTTACCTTTCTTTATGGCCTTTGTTTTAAAGTCTACTTTGTCTGGTGTGAGGATTGCTACTCCTGCTTTCTTGTCATTTCTGTTTGCATTAAATATCTTTTCCCATCCCCTCACTTTCAATGTGATTTGTGTTGAGGTGACCAGAGCATGCACTTGATGTCGAGCAGGGCCTCCTCTTTGCTCAGTGGTTGTCACAGCCCTGTGGGGGTAGAGTCTGCTCCCCAGTTGTTGAAGTAGATGACGTCAGATCTGTTTCTGAACTGTGATATGAGGTAGACAGGCCTGGAGTGTTCCTACTGGGAGAGGAGCTCTGAGCATTCCTCCACAGGAACTTTCCACTGGTAAATGTGCTCTACGGTGTTGCCTGTCACCTGTTGTGCAGCCTTACCAAGTACACTGTTTTGGCACTGCCCTCAGCCCCACCTGAATCATGGGAATTCAAGCAATAGGCCTGGGTGTCCCTCAGGCACTGTGCTTACAAAACCACTAGAATAGATCCATTGGTGCAAAACTGATGAGGTTAGACAATGGGACCACCATAGTTGTGCACCTGGACCCACAGCAAGAGTGACTGGATCAGCCCAGACCCTGGCCCTTCCTCCAGATGCACATACTGGACCCACTCCAGTCACAGGAGCACCAGTAATATGCTCAGATGCCCCACAGGCTCTGAGTTTACAAATACCTTGGTGGTAGCTGCATAGATCTGTGGATGGCACAGCTTCAGGAGAGGACTCAGATTTCAGCCCTGCTTCCAAAGTCTGGCCACCCCTGCTCTCCACGTAGAGGTAGCACTGTACCAGTTCTGAGCATGCTGAGAATGAGGCTGCTGTGGCAGGCCCTGCCCTGCCTTTCATATGTGCATGTTAATGGTGGGGCTTCAACGGCCCACCCAGGCTCCTTCCTGTGCACAGCTCCCATTGTGGCTCAGACCACGCTCTAGCCCCTTCAGGCTGTCTCCACCAGCCAACCCCAGTTGTCTCCTCAGGTCTGTTCTCTAAAGCCCAAATTTCAGCCCCCAGCCCCCAAGCACACCAGTGCACATTTCAGGCTGTGAAGTGCAGGGAGGTGGCTAGGACCGTCTATGCTGGTCTCTCTCTGTTCTGCCAGCTGCTGCATTCCTCTGAGCCTCTGAAGCTCCCTTTTTGTCTCAGCTGATCTCCCCACCAGTGAAGGGGCTCCCCCAGGTGAAGGAACTTTTCTTCTTTCACAGCTCCCTCCCAGGGGCACAAGTCTCATCCCAATTCCTTTTTTAAAAATTCTTTCATCCTATGCAGTTACGTGGTGATCTAGCAATTTTGGTTGTCTGAAATATACCAGCGTTCAACAGGTATTCTGTGAGAATTGCTCTACATGTAGATGTATTTTAGATGTGTTTGTGGGAGGAGGTGAGTTCCATGTCCTATTCTGCCATCTTGATCCATCCTCCCTTAGTGTTATTTCTAATATAATCACTGTAACATAAAATGGCCCTTCTACTGAATTGTCCATAAGAGTTAACATTTCGGCTTCAATCTGGGTCTCCCTTAACTAGGTTACATTTTTTCAAATTAAAATTCCTATGAATTTTCCATGAAATATGGATAGACTTGATATCACTTTTTTAAATAATCCCAAGACTTACTCAGTTTTCTAAGTATATCTGATTTGTGCAAAACTACTGACCTCAATAGTACAGATGCCAAACTGCATTGTGAATAAAAGATACAGTGTGGTGGTTTATTCTATGGGGCAATGAGCCAGAATTTTGCAATTTCACATTAGATTGTAGGCTGCAATAATAAACCTCTTTTAAGAAATGAAATAAATAGGACTGATGGAAAATTTTTAGAAAGGAAATGACCCACAAAAACTGAGACAGTACCTGCAAAATCTGTGTGATACATTTTGATATACATATGTAATATGTATATATACACACACACACACACACACACACATATATATATATATATAGTGCAGCTGCTTTCTAAAAAGCTAGCAATAAGAATGCTTTTGAGAGCCTATGTACTCTATATGGATATATTTTCAAATAAAGGATGCATAAATTGAACCTGGTTTTATGTGGTATATTTGAACATATACAGAAAATCTACTCTCTGGAAACACTCTGAATATAAACAATATATTATAAATATATTGTTTTATATAAATACATAAATATATAATATATATAAATAACATTTTATAAATATAGCCCTCAAAGTGAAAGTCAGTTTTATAAAATGAAAAGAAATTTCCATATAAGGCTATAGCTCTGAGAGTAAATTTAAGTCGTATCATTAGAAAGAGAAAAAAATGTGTGAGGCAAATCCATAATCATTAAAAAAGTTTCAGGAATTCATTCTAATCAGTACAAAATATTTGTTTCCTTTACACAACCAGAATCATATGAGAAGATCTTAAAAAACAATAAATTAACTTGTATACTTTCCACTGAGAGGGAATTTGCAACAAGACAATTTAATAGTAAATACATTAACAGAAACTTTTTATGAGCCTGAGATATCATGAATACAGTCATGGGAGAGAGAAAAGTCAGAAATTAGAAAAAGGAGCTGGATAGAAAAGTGAATAGCCTGTGTATTAATCCTGAGTCACTCATTTATTCACTCACTTACTAAATATTAACATATCATCTAAATATAATGGCCTTATACTTTCCACAGTCCTGCCACATACTAGTTCTACTTTCTTTGAAAGAAATTTAGATTATATATTTGCATATTTCTTCATGGAGACACTTCCATTTCTGACCATGATGAAGTAATTATAAATGGACTTGCCTTTCCAACATAAAGAACTACAAAACTGGATAAAATCTATTTTTAGGTAACCATCTTCAGGCACTGGATAATAAGAAATACAGGACTGAAATTGCTGAGTGAAGGGGGACACATGAAATTAGTTTAAGCCATGTTTGAAGAATACCAAATAATGGAGGTTGGTTAGTGCACACAGTTAATGATGAGAAGTAAGTGGAGATTGATTGAATAACCTCATTTATTTTGTTTGAAGTAGCATAAGCCCATATTCAAGCATAAACATAAATACTTTTCAATACCAAATTTAAAGGGTGTTGTCATTACCATGGCTAATATTTTATGTTATTCGTGACACTCCTCCATTAGCACAGATAGATTACAAAGATAATGTCTTCCATTAGCACAGAGAGTCAATTGTCTATGGAATTGATTTTTTTTTTTGGCAGTTTCGTACTTACTCTGTTCATTGGGACAGTGAATAACGTAGCAGGTCCCTCTTTAACTCTTTTGTAAGTAAGCAGGCTTTAAATTCTTAAAATGATCAAAATATGTGGTTACAGTTTAAATTGTTGTTTCCAGAATATCACACATTGGCTTATATTATATAGGTTGCAATACAAAAGACTAAGAACTTCTAAATTCTTTCTAAGAACTATACACATTGACATCCAGTAACAGATTCTGATTTTTGCATTACAAGAAGTAGTGGGCATGGGAAAGAATGTTCTGGAATAGTGGTCATCACTATACAAGTGTATCCATAGCATGCACACATTCACACTCTAAGTGAATTAGATATAGTATGCTTAAGTGATAAAGAGGGGTTTTTACCCCTCTTTGGCAGTTATGTAGATTCAGCAAGCATTCTAGTTGCCTTTGAAAAAAAGTCTTCTTTATTTTACATATACTGGGGAGAATATACATACATACACACACACATACTAACTGTAGGTTACCTTGTAAATACATAGGAAAAATTTGATATGTATTTTAAAATGTATTCGTAAGTACAGTTAACCTTTATTTTTCAACTTCCATAAAGAGAAAAACCTAGTATCATTTATTTTTTGTTACAATAAAAACTAAGCTCAACACTATCAGTTTAAAATATTTTTAAACTTATATTTTGTACCAGTCATTACCACAATTAATAAAATGTCAATCCCTGTACTCAATACATTCACAGCCTTCAGAAGAAGAGAGGTGCACAAGTAGATGTCATCCAAAGTGGAGAGCAGTAAGAGGGGGCTCAGTAAACATCTGGAAGGGGATCTAGCTAAGGGAAATGTCCTTTTGTGTGTGAAACCAGAACGTTTTTATTCTAATGGCTTGAAGGCAATGTTCATTAATGCTTAACAGTTTGAAGAGTACTTGTTGGAAGTTGGAGCAAAACTAAAATGCATATTTCTAAAAAACTGACTGTAACATGGTACTTAACATAGAACATAATTTCTAAAAGAAAAATGTTAAATTAATTGAATAACATTTTCAATAAAGCTTCCAGCCTGGGAAATATTATTCAATTTAGTTTAGGCATATATTATCAACATGAAATATTGTTTTAAAGAAAAACACTATTGCTAAGTGATATTCCAACATAAACCATCTCAATTAATGTTCCATGCTAATTAGCAATAGATTGATAGATGTTCTGTGCTTTCATTAAAATAACTTTCTCTTGAATGTGACTTTGACTTTACAAAATGATACATAAAATTCTTGTCTGTACTTTGCAATTTGCTAACAAAAAGCTACAGCCTTTAATCCATATTTATGCAGGGCCATTTTGTCCAGAACATTTCACTAGTACCAAGAAAAGAGATAAATAAGTTTGATAAGCTAAGTCTAGCATATGGCCCACCTAACATTGTAATAAGGTCATTAAATTTCTAACGAATTTCTTTTAAAAAGGGTTGGGGGTAGGATATAAGATGTTGGATGAATGAAGAAATGGGAGGACTTCTACACCTTTCACTGTGGAGGAAGAGAAATGACTTTTAGAATTGTTATTCCTAAAATGCAGATTTTATCATGCATGGGGGTGCCAGGGCTGAAGTGGTGACCACAGCTGACTGAGCTAAGTCAAGGTGCAGCTGGCCCTAGGAACTGATGGTGGTGTGAGGGAGTCAGAGCAGCCTGACCTTTGACCTCAATGGGAAGCTAGAGGTTTTTACTACCTCAGTGAGCAAGATTATTTTCTTCCTGCTCAGTCTAAGCAAGAGCTCCTACTGAGAGAGGGAGATCCAACTTGATGAGAAAGAGAAGTTTATCTTGTTCATTGCTGTATTCAGTCTATCACAAAGTACTTGGCCCCAGGAGACTTGTAATTACTGACGCCTTCAGTGAAATAAAGAATCCCAACAAAATTTTACAGTAATGAGTTTCTGGATTTCCCCCTTTATTTCCAATATTGACTGTGAACCTGATACTAGTATGTATTAGTAGAAATCTGAAGTAAATACACATGAACCTCTTTCAAATATATTCAGTGTTGTTCAAATCCTTAGTAAAGTATTGATTCTGGGTCATTAGACTCAGCACTTGACATTTCAATAAGATACTGAGTAGTCTTACAAAATAATTCTAGTCAGTTGTTATTTATTACCCTAAATAAATGAAAATATGAATTTTTTGGACTAGCTTCAACTTCCTAGCCCACCCTAAACTGGGAATAAAACTTTGAGCACCAACACTGAAGTTCTCCAGTCCTTTCCCTACAGACCCTTTAGAAACTCTAGTGCCATGCCAGTTCATCCCAAATGGTTCTTAGAATCACCTTTGAGTGATTCTGAGATAGGCTGAGTTCTCTCAGACTCTAACTTACAAATATCCATTTCTTCCTTCTTAATCTGGTTCTATCTTTAAATATTGCTGATATCCAAAGTGGCAGGTCTGTTCCCAAAGTTCTGTAAAATTTCTATTTTTTTCCTGATACTAGAAGGACATGATGGCTGGTACTCCTGAGCTTGCCAGTACCCATGGCTCAAAACACTGAAGTAGGAACAAGTTGAAAATTCCATTATTAATACTGTGTTTATCAGCAGCAGAATAATTGCTACCTCCTAGCTGTAATGCCTTTTGGTGTTCAGTATTCATGGAAATTTTAAAGAGAGATCTTTTGGTTCACAGAACCTGGATTACCGGGTTTGACTTGATTCTACTGGCATTTTACAAATGCTGCTGGGTAGCTAACCCAGTCCTGCTTTTCTAGATCATCTGGAAGAGCTCATTAAATGATAAGCTTCACGTATTATGCTATGCATGATTTCTGAAATGCTGGAGAATTAAATCCCAGTGGCTCACTGCTCATCCACCCCACTTGATACTGTGGTCCTGGTTTGGAGTGACTAATATAAGTCAGCACCTTGACAGATAAAAGGCATTTGCTTAATTTAAATGGCACGTGTCATGCTGCCTTTTGTTCTGAAGCACTATGAGGTTAATTGAACAGCTATGAAAAGTTGGCCAGGCTAAAATTGCCTCTGCTCTAAATCAGAATTATTAATCCACTGGCCTTAATTTAGGCTTCTCCATTTTCTATGATAGACTGAATCATGCAGACTGTTCAAGGGAGAAATGCTAGTGATAATAATCTACTTTTTAAATTTTCATGTGACTAGGAATTTCAGCATAGTAAAATTGAACAGATTTCAAATTCTAACCATGGAAATATGGCTTTTATATCTAACTTATTTTTGCCATTATATGGTAGAGAAAATGTGAGAGTCTTATCAGCAACTTTTAATTTGCAAGCTTGCTTATGACTTTCAAAATCATTTCACGCTAAACATAATCTTAGATTTCATGAATACACAGCGCCTTTCCATTTTATATAGATAACAATGTATTGCAGACTTCGTATCTTATAGCAGAGTAATTAAGGCCACATTCATTGTGCTTCCATATAGTAAGTAATTACAGAGGTGATTGGAACATTTCTGTAGAGGATTAGTTTAATTTATCAAGCAGTGTTGTGAAATAAATGAGCAGAGACACCCTTCAGCTAAACTGTCTTCCCTTCTCTACCAACAGAATATGAATGGGTTGAATGGGATAATTTAAAACAGTCCAGTGAAGTTCATGCCCTTTAGTTAAGGGTGGCTCCCAAAGCTACCAAAGATGCAAAGTGTGGAGCACCACGGAAGACCAGGAGCCTATGGGGAGAGAGTACTATTTCCTACTGCATCTCCTCCATACAAATCTACTTCTTTCCCTTCTAAACTGTGTATGTCCAGTTCCTATATACAATTAAAGCATATTTTATGTATGAATTAGGTACTAAATTTGGGTGTTTTTCATAGTCAGAATTACACTTTGAAATCCCTTAAATTTGTCAGACACAATGTTTGAATGCTCAAAAGCATTAATTTCTTTCATTGTGTTAATGTGGTATTTGTTTATATTTATTATTTTACAGCTGCATTTCACATATATGTCATATTTCAAAAATATGTTTGTGTACGTAGTTTTTTTATCATTATCCAGAGATAAGGATTTTCTGGTAGAACTCTGGCACTTAATTTGTTTGTAACTATATAACACAGGTTCCTCTTTCCCATACTTCTGTTAAGTCCCTAGTACAGCACAGAGTTCAATTTTAGCCGTGGAATTTAGCTGTGAACATGACTAGGGGCAGACACACTAATCAAGTCACAGGCATTATAAACAAAAGTGCATAGTGAGCTCTGTCTACAGATGCCATGTGATATT
Organism: Monodon monoceros; assembly: GCF_005190385.1. Lineage (NCBI taxonomy): Eukaryota > Metazoa > Chordata > Mammalia > Artiodactyla > Monodontidae > Monodon > Monodon monoceros. The sequence goes on from NW_021703768.1 coordinate 67,803,363, forward strand.
AGGAATTACCTATAGTTAATATTCCTACAAGGACAAGGAGGCTTCTTTGAAGCTAACTGTATGAAATCACACAGAATTTTTAAGTGAATGGGGGCAAAAGAGAACACTAGGCAAAGGAGAAGATTAATTTTTAAAATATGTTGTCCGTACAGATACTACCTCTATCAGTGTTAATGTCTACATTTGTTGGAAAACGAGACAAAAATAATAAAACAAAAACAAAGCTTGACCTTATCCAGAGATTTACTCTAATTTTGTTAATGATTTGCCAGGCCTGGAGAGCCAATAAGTTCAATAAATGATCTTCTGTTCAATTCTTGTTAAGTTTGTGTTTCCTGATTCATGATCAAGTTAAGTTTAAACAGTATTTCAGGCATCAGAAAATCACTGTTGTCTATTTGGTAAAAATTGTGAAACTATGGAATATTTTACCTTCTGTTTTGAATACATTTACATTTCCTTATTCAACAAAATAAATTCAACCCTATAATCAAGTTCAATATCTTAAATCAACTTTAGAACTTTATAAGGTACCAACAGAGAATTTGCTCAGCCTCTGGACTTTAGAGTCTTTTACCATAACAGATTCAATGGCATATGTATACCTGTATTTACTAAAACAGGAGAGAAACAAACAATTTTCATACAGGTATTTCAAAAAATTATGCATGCTGAAGAAAAAGAAATTCAATCATATAGAAGGGGTAGGATTATCTGTAATTGCAGAAATTTATGATCAGATAGGGGCTGTTTGTGAGTAGAGATAATTTGGCTTTTTAAAATGCAGGATTTTTATATACACAGACAATAAGCAGTTAGGTGACATAATACAAGATTCTACATACAGGAAAAGAAGTCAACTATATATAAACATAAAAGGAATGGAAAAATTAGGGAGGGAGGGGAAAGGGGAAAAAAAGAAGTAAGGAATTCAAAACAACACTCCTGAGAGAAACAAAAGTACAGTTGAATAAGAGGTATTTCCAAAAATAAGATGTTCTTGGATAGAATGATTCAAACTTCATAGAATGTCTATGGTTCCCAACATTATTATATTAAATTATAAATATTATTCAAGCACAAGAATTGCATTTCTTTCTGGAAACTAGATAAGTTGATTTTAAAATTCACTTGGAAGAATAAATATGCCTTGGGGACACTGTGGAAGATCAGTGGAAGAGGGTTGGAGGGTGTTGCATTACAGTCCTTAAAGTACATGAAAGAATATTATAAGGCTCTATAAATTAAAAGGTGTTCTTATAAATTAAAAAATTGATACATGGATAAACAAAAATATGGATACTCTAAAAATATGCAAAAATAGATCTAAATGTGTAAGGGAGTTTATGATAAAGGTGGGGATTATTCATTTTAATAAATATGGCTGGGACAACTGTATATAAGATGGAAAAATATAAGATTGTATTAAATCCTGTCATCCAATAGTATAAATATCTAATGCATATGAAATCTAAAAACGAAATATAATAAAACTAGTCAAGTACCATATACTGGTCTATTCAGGAAGCAAAGAAAATTTTTCTATACCCTAAAGTTCAGAATTCATGAAGAAAAAGCTTTTAGCTACATAATCAAAAAATAAATTCATTCATTTAAAAAAAGTAGAATGAAAAATGACAAAAAGATGTGCTTGCAACTTGTATTAGAAACACTTAATAGCCTTAATATACAAAATGTTTCAAAATACTGAGAAGACCAATAACCCAATAAAAAAAATGGACATATGTATAAATGCAGTTAACAGAATAAGAAATGCAAATACTCCCAAGAGTAAGAAAAGATGCTCAGTCTAGCTCATATTTATTATACAGATACAAGTTAAAAATGCACTGATATGCCATTTTTCACCTGTCAAATTCAGAACATTCAAAAAGTTTGATAACATACTATGCTTGTAAGCCTGTTTCATAGGTAACAAACTCTCTCACAGTGTTGGTGGAAATGCAATGCGCTGAAATCTCCACTGTGTTTGCAATACCTAGCTAAATTATACATGAGCCCAACTTCTAGGAATCTAACATGCAATGGCAAAAATACGAAATGTCTTACACACCTGGCTATTCATTTATGTATCATTCATGGAACAAAAGACCAGGACCTATGTTACATCCACACAATAGAGTTCTATGCATCTTTTTTTTTCTTTTTAAATTTTTTTTAAGAGCTAGTTTTTTTTATTATAGTTGATTTACAATATTGTATTAGTTTCAGGTGTAGAGCAAAGTGATTCAGTCACATATATATGTATATATACATTTTTTTCAGATCATTTTCCATTATAGGTTATTACAAGATGTCGAATAGAGTTCCCTGTGCTGTATAGTAAATCTTGTTGCTTGTCTATTTTATGTATAGTACATTCTATCTGTTAATCCCTTATTCCTAATTTATCCACCACCACCCCTTTGGTAACCAGAAGTTTGTTTTCTATGTCTGTGAGCCTGTTTGTTTTGTATATAGATTCACTCATGTCTTTTTAGATTCAACATAAAAGTGATATATGATATTTGTCTTTGTCTGACTTACTTCACTAAGTATGATATTCTCTGGGCCCACCTGTGTTGCTGCAAATGGCAATATTTCATTCTCTTTTATGGCTGAGTAGTATTCCATTGTATATATGTATTACATCTTCTTAAACCAATGGTGTATTGAAAGACACTTGGGTTGATTCCATGTCTTGGCTACTACTGTAAATAGTGCTGCTATGAACATTGGGGCGCATGTATCTTTTCGAATTGGTGTTTTTGCCTTTTCTGGATACATACCCAGGAATGAGATTGCTGGATTATACAGTAGTAATATAGACCAGTCTCTGATGTATAATGGTGGTTAAATGTGCTTCTAGTGAGACAAGATGGATTGCAGCCGAGTGAACTTAGTTGTGACTGTTGAGGGCTATGTGACAACATCCTGCAACAGCAAGGCTGTTACATTCAGTCTTTCATCATCACATCCTTGCCACCCTGCACATGATAAAGTTAATTATATTGATACATGATAAATAGCTGTGTAATCTTCGGTGGAAATTCCATTAACTTCTAAAACGTCTCACTGTCCTCTTAAACAGAAAGGAGCATTGTACTGGAGGACATTTTTGTTTGTTTTAACATTGTTACTGGAATATAATTGCTTTGCAATGGTGTCTTAGTTTCTGCTTTATAACAAAGTGAATCAGCTATACATATACATATATCCCCATAACTCCTCCCTCTTGTGCAACCCTTCCACCCTCCCTATCACATTCCTCTAGGTGGACACAAAGCACAAAGCTGATCTTCCTGTGTGATGTGGCTGCTTCTCACTGCTATCTATTTCACATTTGATAGTGTATATATGTCCATGCCACTTCGTCCCAGCTTACCCTTCCCCCTCCCTGTGTCAAGTCCATTCTCTATGTCTGCATCTTTATTGCTGTTCTGCCCCTAGGTTCTTCAGAAACTTTTTTTTTTTTTTTAGATTCTATATATATGTGTTAGCATATGGTATATGTTGTTCTCTTTCTGACTTACTTCACTCTGTATGACAGACTCTAGGTCCATCCACCTCACTACAAATAACTCAATTTCATTTTTTATGGCTGAGTAACATTCCACTGTATATATTTGCCAAATCTTCTTTATCCATTCATCTGTTGATGGACACAGGTTGCTTCCATGTCCTGGCTATTGTAAATAGAGCAGCAATGAACATTAGGGTGCATGTGTCTTTTTGAATTATGCTTTTCTCAGGGTATATGCCCAGTAGTGGGATTGCTGGGTCATATGGTAGTTCTACTTTTTGTTTTTTAAGGAACCTCCATACTGTTCTCCATAGTGGTTGTATCAATTCACATTCCCACCAACAGTGCAAGAGGGTTCCCTTTTCTCCACACCCTCTCCAGCATTTATTGTTTGTAGATTTTTTGATGATGGCCATTCTGACCAGTGTGAAGTGATACCTCATTGTAGTTTTGATTTGCTTTTCTCTAATGATTAGTGGTGCTGAGGATCTTTTCATGTGTTTGCTGGCAATCCGTATACCTTCTTTGGAGAAATGTCGATTTAGGTCTTCTGCCCATTTTTGGACTGGGTTGCTTGTTTTTGTGATATTGAGCTGCATGAGGTGCTTGTAAATTTTGGAGCTTAAGCCCTCACAGTAACAGAATGTGCTTCTGTTTATAAAAGCAAAGATAAGCCCATGAGAAAGCATGGGCTTGTAGCTCCATGAAGGAGTTAATTGGAAACATGCTAAAGAAAGATTACTCTGCAAAGAAAGCCATGGGGGAGGAAAGAGGAGGGTAGGCCACTGACCATGGACTGGCTACTCTGGGAAACAGAGAAACAGACCATGTTGCCCCAATATACACAGTTTCTATCAAGTCTAATGAAGGCAAAGGGTATAAATATGTAAAAACAAATACGGACAGTCCTATCTTAATGCCTGTATTCGTCCCACTTTTATTTTTGGATGTGCTTCACAATGAACAGCATTTTCCCATGTTTTCTAATTGATTATTAATGAATCACCAAGTACACCTACATTATCATTGGATATCATTGGGTATCATTATATATCTGAGACATATGAATTTTATAGACATAGATATATGTGATAGGATAAACATTTTTCAACACAATTTCATATAAATATATTCCCTGAAAACAAATTATATGAATAAATGAAGCTTGATTTGTACCATTTAAATAAGCCTGCTTATTGATCTAAGTTTTAGCTGCTGATATTAACCCTGATAATATTAATGTATTTTAAAACCTTTTCTTCTTTTGAAAAAATACAATTCACCTATGAAGTATATACTGTTAAAAAGACAACAGGCCCAAAATAGATTATGCTTATGCCACGTTCCACATCACCAAACTAAGACAATTACAATTTCAGTCTCCAGAAATGGAATCTTAAACCAGGCAATCAAGAATCACCTGATCAGCACTAGTCAGGTAATATGCCTGAGGGACCCCTACCATCCCCTAGAGGAAAATAACTTTGCAATAGTCAACCTTTTTTTTTCTCTTTTGTTTAGTATAACTTGTTTGTTCCTGCTCCTTTTTTATAGTTCCTCAGAGCTCCTTTCTATTTGCTAGATTGGATGCTGCCCCATTGGAATTGATTTTTGCTTAAATAAACTCAAAATGTTTAATATGCCTCAGTTTATCTTTAAAAAGTACTATATGATAGGGCTTCCCTGGTGGCGCAGTGGTTGAGAGTCTGCCTGCCGATGCAGGGGACACGGGTTCGTGCCCTGGTTCAGGAAGATAATATATGCCGCGGAGCTGCTGGGCCCGTGATCCATGGCCACTGAGCCTGCGTGTCCGGAGCCTGTGCTCCACAACGGGAGAGGCCACAACAGTGAGAGGCCCACGTACCGCAAAAAAAAAAAAAAAAAAAAAAAAAAAGGTACTATATGATAGATCAGCCATTTTACATTTTATTGATGATGCTTATAGAAACACTGTGGAATAGGTACCATTTTCTCTATCTTAAACTTGAGACATTAATATTTTCTATGGGAGATATGTTGCTGTAACTTGTCACACGATTTTATTATTTGTCCTAATTTTTATATAACATCATATATTCTGCCATTCCTAAACACTTTTTTCTACCGATGATACATTTCCAAATTAGCTGAATGTCTTAAGTTACATGCCATTTCCATACAGATTATGTATAGATGATATGGCATGAATGTGTCTTCTACAATTTAAACTAAAAAAACTAACACTCCGTTTGAAGTTCTTCTTTCATTTACATCTTATAATTTTTAAAAAAATGTTTTCCTTTCCATCTTATTTTTCCCTAACATGGCATTTAAAGCTTCATGTTTCCCTGCATTCTCACAAGGCATTAGTGCTTACGCTATAATATGTAACTACTCTAAAATAGTGATTCTCAGACTAAAGTCCCGACCATGTTAGAGTTCTGTAGGGTCCCCTTAAGGACGTCGAAATGAAGAGCAGCAATAACCATGCTGCCTTCCAGTCCTAACTCCACCTGCTCTTGTATCAACCATTGCTGTTGTGCTTTCTCCAATATTTTAGGTATTTCTTTTCAAGTTTTTGTTTTAATGAGCATTCTGAGGCTAAAACCACATCCAGGAAAATTTTAACACAGATCACTCCAAAACTATTGTATTAACATCCAGAAAATGTTAACAGTTATCCTACAGCTATTGTTTGAGCACCTATTCTTTGCTAAGCATTTTGCTAAGCATTTGGGAGAATAAACAGATAGCTCAGACGTAGGCCCTGACCTTGAGCAGACCAAAGTTTAGTACGAGAGGTAAGTGTTGTACACAAATGTCAGCAGAAGGAATTTTAGACTTACAGAGAAAAAGGCAGGAGAGGAAGAAAAGAAAGTTGGACCTAAAGAGGCAGAGGGAAGAAAACAATTTAGATAAATAAGTGCTGATACTTTTTTCTGCCATGAAACTCAAGGGACTTTTGCAGGGAAGTGAGAAGTGGACCTGAGTCTGCAGTCTTTTTGTTCTGTCTCAGTCCCCTTTTCTCTCCCAGGGTGAGCATTTTGCGATGGTGCAGGTGCTTCAAGTGTTTAGACACAGCATTGTTTTCCAAAGCATGAGCCTCTATTATATCAAATATACAACTAAGAATGAACAATGCATTCTAACTTTAGGAAAAGCTTGCTGTGTTAAAGTTGACTGAAAGACAGTATATTAATTACCAAACAGAATCTATCACCAAGCATCATTTTTACCTTATGCACGGTCTTTAAAACATAAACTCCACTGTCTATTGCAATGGAAGTGGTAGTAAAGTTTCACCAGATTGAGGTTGATCTCACTCTAGGGATGACTCAGAAGGTGAGGACTTACTCTGGAAGGGGGTGTAATAATAGAGGTCATGGCATGGATGTTAGAAAGGAGAAAAGGACATTTGCTTTGTGGCATGTCTGTGTGTGAAACGTACATGTAAGAAAACAAAGCGTCATAAATAGTAAACAGCAGTGTAGTAGTTCACTTTTGCTAATAGCAAGTGGGAAGGCAAGTATTAATAAAAATGTCTTCCCTATTCTGCCTCGTTGGCCCCCTCACTTTTTCCTTTTTAATGCTGTCTCCCCTTCCTCTGATGGAAAACGAAGAGAGCAAAGTAGGTAACAATCCAAGAGGGGAAACTTTCTCGAGAAGAGATTAATATGTGGCTTTGAAACCATGCCAAATACGGTTAAAAAACCCATCCTGAAACCGTGCCCCATAGGGTTAACAGAAACTCGTGACTAACAGAAATGCTTGAGCTTGTCTTATAGAACAGCAGGTAAGGGAACAGCTGTTAAAAATTCATCAGCTCATAAACTGGCTTCACTGACCAAACTTGCCTTAATTATTTTTTATCTCCTTGACCACACCTATAGGTAACGTTTCTTATGTATGGGTCACTATAGTAATGGGGAGGGTGGGCTTAAGATGTTTTCCAGAAACTTTGAGTTGGCTCCTGTTCAGTTCAAGTCAGCTAAGACTGGTTGGGACCACCAACCCTAAAACTCAGCCTGTGCAGGTGTCCTCTGAATGACCTTTTGATGTCAGAGGGCCAAAAACCCCACACTCAGATTATGCTAAGTGCCTCCAGTTTTGAACATGCATCCCATGAAAAAGCATGTAACTCAGATATACCTGCACAAAGCACCACTTAGCTCATCTTTTCCTTACCTCCAACCACCTTTCCACATGCGTAACACCAGCCTGCTTCTTTATCCCATAAATATCTCAAGCCCGTTGGCTTCTGGGAGGTGAATCTGAGATTTGTCTGCCCGTTTCCTCACTTGCCTGCCTTCTGAATAAACTGCTGCAGACTTTGGCATCTCAGCATTTGGCTTTGCTGCACCTGGTTTGTTAACAGTTTAACTCACGCCAAACCTTTGTTTTTCAATAGTAATCAGACGGTTTCTCTGCAGGTGGCTTGCCATGAGATTCAGGAACTAAAGAGCCCTGTCAATGTACAAAAGGGTAAGGGTTCCAGTTCCATTGCACAGATTTGAGAATGTGTGATAATTGCCCAGTACAAGCTGAAATCAACTTTTCACATCTACATTTTACAGTAGATAGTGCCTTCTCTAACCCTTTAAAAATATATTAATGTGCATTGAAGCTGCCTAAATACCAGTCAGTATTTCAAATATAAGACCAGGAAAGTAATTATGGCTTGTTGCATAGAATAAAAAATTCCACAGCAAATTTAATAGACACGTCAGTTTCCAAAATCACACCATCATTTTTGTGTGTGTGCACCCTGGCTGGCGATACTATTGAATGTGCACTCCAAATACAGATGTAAATGGTGAACTGAACAGATATACTATTAGGTGAGGGAATCTTGACAGTTTAATGCTGCATGTTACAAAACACTTAAAGAACACATTTCTTCTATTGGAGAAAATATCGTCTTCATACGACTTACAACGTCATGATCAGAAAAGTCTTTTTTTTCTTCTAGGTCAGAAAAAATAAAATCCAATAAAACAAAAAATTAAGCATGGGTCAAGGGCAGCTCTTCCCTTTAGTTCTACAGTAAAGAGGCAAGCAACCATGTCAAGTGAGAAAGTATAAATCATTTATTGGCCTAATATGAGCTTTTCTTGCTAACCAGATTAGTTTCCCTAAACTGATGTTTGGGATCAGATGTATGCTGATAACAGTCAGTGAGGGATAATGTATTCAGAGTATGGGGCTAGTTAGCTCAGACAATGACTCAGTGAGAACATCTCTCTTCTGCAATTACATACAGTTGTGACTGAAAAGCTGTGCTAATCAGGAACCTAACTCAACTAGAAAAAGATCAGAACAAGTGGAAGAAGGTGTGCACATGAGAAGTCAATGTTTAAAATCAAGAAAGTAGGCAGCTGAAGAAGATCAGAACAGACAGGTTAGTTAAGGGAAAAGTCTGAGGCAATATGAAGGATGAAAAGTTTTTTCTCTGGATACACACATTCTTGGGCAAGGGGAAAAGCTTAGTGAATATACAGTTTTTTTCAAAGATCAGGACTCGTACAGTGTCATCATAAAGCAAACATATTTTCCCCACACCTGTTGTTGAAATCTGCTCGGTGGGGATAGATTTTTCCTGCTTCAGAATAAAACCTCTATCTAGACTCAAAGCTTATTTGCTCCCTCTTAGATCACAAGAAACCCTCAGGTAATTTTAGTAAAAAAAAACAACAAAGTTTCAGTTCTGTAGTTATTACTTTCCAGTATAATAAAATTCTGAAATTATTCTGAGATAATTTCTATCAAGTCTGGCATAGTCTGGAAATGGGAAAGTGAGGAAGAGGACAAACACAGCTTTTCCTGAGATCCAGCTTTATAAGGGGAAGGAAAGATCCCCAGTGCACTCGTACTAGTTTGAGTAGCTGCACTGTTCAATTGGGATATGTTTAAAACTGATTTTTTTTTGTTCTTTTGTTTTTTCTTTCCTGGAACACTATCACTAGGGGGCTATTCTCATCATCCCAGAGGTAAGAGGAAACTGTCACCCCCACCTCCTCCATGACGGTAAGGGAGGTTGAAATTCTTTTCTGTCTCCAATACAACTCTTTCATAATCCCAAGTGTTTGGAGCCAAGAAGCACGAAAAGAATCTAGACACCCCCTTTGCATATCCTGAATTGATGGTCCTGCACCTCAATTTGGGATGTGAGAGTATTTGTCATGTTATTGTTATGAGGCAAGCAGCCCCCATGGAGTACACTGAAACTGAAATGCCAATTACCAATAAAACTCTCATCGCCTTCTTTTCTGATTTTGTTTAAAGATCCTTCTTAAAATGCATATACTTTGTTTGACTACACAGGGACATCACTTATATTTATTTCCCTTCATATATTTCTGTTTTTATTCTCTGTCCCAATACTGCAATGATGAATTCAAGTTCCCTCTGTGTTTTGCAAAACGCCTGCGGCAAATTGCTCATAAGAGAATCCTATGAAGATGCCTTCTATAGCTGGGGTCAGAGTGGTTTTTGAGACTTTCCTTAACTTAGAGGGAAACAGCCAAACAAAATCTTTCAAGCTGATTATTAGCTAGAAGATTCCTCCACTACTGTGTAAAGTTGTTTCTTATCTTCTTCTACCAGACACCACCTTTTTGAAAAAGTGAAGACTAACATTTTTCCTCTCGCTATTGCTTGGGTTTTGTTGCTCTTTTACTTATGATTGCTTAAGGTTTCCCTTCAGGTATGTGCAGAGCATGTAACTTGTTTTACGTACAAATTCTCTAAGGTAAAGAGAAATGTTGACTAAAGACTTATCCAATTATCAATCTATGTTACTTATGAAAATAAAAAAGAAAAATCCCTATCCCTCACTCATGCCTTACTTCACTGCAGTTTATTTTCTGTACATACAAATTCTGGAAACTGCTCCCACCAACATCAGCACCTTTACCTTTCTAAATCTTATCCTTCTTGGCTCCTCTATGCCAGTTGATACTTTTGGCCATTTGACTCCTCCTCAAAATCATTCTATTGATTCCACACCATAATTCATATATTGTTTCATTCATATTCTCTCTCCACACACACAAATAAATTCTGACAATTCTCATTAGTCATATGAATTAGGTCCTATCCCTCTGCTCACCTTGCAATATTGCTTTCTCTCTTCAATCCATGAAAAGTAACAAATAAAACTATTTATTATTAATCCACACCCATGGCATCAATTACCACATTTATAGCAATAACTCCTGTGATCCTATTGTTGAGTGGCACTTTAACACTCATTCAAACTCTATTTTAGGAAGCTTTATTGACTATAGAGATGAAAAAGCTAAATGTTACATTTTTCAGATTCCTTTGCAGCTAGATATTTGAATATGACTTAAGATTTATTGAACAGATAAGTACACTTAGGATCTCAAAAAGACTGAAAACAAGTGTGTTGGTTTTCTCTTGCTCCTGTAATAAATTACTATAAACTTAGTGGCTTAAACCTCTAAGAAATGAATAAATTCCTAGAAATATACAACCCACTATGACTGAATCATGAAAAGTAGAAAATATGAACATACCAATTATGAGTAACGGGACTAAATCAATAATCAAAAATCTCCCAACAAACAAAAGTCCAGGACCAGACAGCTTCACTGGTGAATTCCATCACACATTCAAAGAATTAATACCAACCCTTCTCAAATTCTTCCTCCCTCCACCCCCAAAAATAGAAGTGAGGGTTCTCAACTCGTTTCATGAGGACAGCATCACCCTGATACCAAAACCAGACAAGGGCACCACAAGAAACTCACAGGCCAACATCCCTGATAAAGAGAGATGCAGACATCCTTAACCAAATATTAGCAAATTGATTCCAACAAACTTAGTTAAAACAACACTGATTTTTACTTTCATTCCACAGCAGCATTATTCAAAACAGCCAAAAGGTAGAAGCAACCCAAGCTTCCATCAAAGGATGAATACATAAACAAAATATAGTATATACATACAATGGAATATTATCCAGCCTAAAAAAGGAAGGAAATTTGGACATATGCTACAACAGGCATAACCCTTAAAGACAGTATACCAAGTGAAATGAGCCAGTCACAAAAAGACAAATACTATACGATTCCACTTACAGGAGGTAAACAAAGCAGTCAAGTTCATAGAGACAAAAAGTAAAATTGTGCTTACCAGGGGTGAGAGGGAGTGAGGGAATGGGGAATTGTTGTTTAACAGGTATAGAATTTCAGTTTGTAAGACAAAAAGATTTCTGGAGACTGGTCACACAGCATACTGTGAATATACTTAACACTGATAAACTGTACAATTAAATACAATTAAAACAGTGAACTTCACAGTTTGTATGTTTTACCACAATTAAAAACTTTACAAAAATTTAAAAGCATATTTGAAATACACACAAAGCCCCACAATTTTTTTTTCTTACCTTAGAGCACTGTAGGTTGGAAGTCCAACGTGGATCTCGGTGGAAAAAAATCAAGGTATCAGCAGGGCTGTATTTCTGCCGGAGAATCTTTCCTCTAGAAACAGCTTCATGAAACCTTCCCCTCTGGTTTCTGGCTACCTTCCTCCATCTTAAAGCCAGAAACAGGTGTATTGAGTCCTTCTCATGCTGAATCTCTCATTCACTTCAGCTGGAAAGGGTTCTCTCTACTTTAAACAACCCATGTGATTAGAGTGGTATCGGTTTACAATCTGGGGAGTTCCCTCGTAAAATCTGAAACTGGTCCCTGTACATGGAGGATGAGAGACCGAAGAAAGAGGCAGGTCACTGCATATTGAGAGGTGGCAGTCTTAATAAGCAAGGGAACTTACATAGGAGGTTTGTCTTAGATGGCTGCAAGAAGAAGAGATGTCCGAATTTGCCTACTAGAATCTTGAAAGTTTATTTAGAGGTCTTAAGGGGGTACAGTCACATATTCAGTCTAGAAGTGAAGCTGTGGGTTATCATTAATTAAATCCATTTCACCTATAACCTGCCTTCACTAATAAAGGTCACTGTTAAGACCTGCAAGTCCTCCAAGCGGCACGTAGCCTAAACAATAATTTGTTTGCCAGAGTTGTTTTCCAGGGACTTGAAGTCAGCTCTGTCTAGTTCTAGCTGAGCTGGTTGAGCATGGAGAGGACCACTCAGTGACCCTTTGATGCCAGGGGGCTGAAAACTCCAACCTTAGGCAGCCTAGTTACACCTGGGCAGAATGAGGATTAGTGATTACCACACCTTTTTCCAATCACTTTTCCTCATGTCCCCCACACCTCAGACCACCCTGCTTCTTTATCCCAGAAACACCCGAAGCCCCTGCCTTCAGGAAGGGAGATTCGAGAATTGTTCTCCCATCCCCCCGCTTGGCTGCCTTGTGAATAAACCCTCCATTTGCTGCAAACCTCAGGGTCTCAACCTTTTAACTCAATGCACGTCAGGCAATGAAACTGGTTTGGTAACAGGTGGTCTCAACAACACCTTACCCTCTCAAGTCTATGTTCTTTAAACAGCTCCTAGGGTGGAAATGATGGGCAAAATGTACATTCCAAGAACAGGAGTGGGGTGAGGAACAGCTGATTGCCAGAGTCCAGCTCTCAGGTCAACCAACGGTCACTGCCTCTTGATGACCTCCTCCAACAATTGTGCCTACCTGGATAATCAGGACAATCTACCCATCTCAAGGTCCATACCCTAATTACAATCTGCAAAGCCCTTTTTACCATGTTAGGTAACAGGCCGAGCTTCCCAGGTTATCATTCTGCCTCTCACAGTAAGTTAGGAGGCAGGCTGGGTAATAAGCATGTGTTTTGCTGCCTTGAGTGGTGGTCATACTAGAATGATTTTGTAGTCAGTAAAAGTGGTTTCTTGATTCCATAGATTCTTGATTATGGCTGAGTCACTTTCCCCCAGAAGTTCAGGCCAGACTCTGTTCCTTTAGACAATTTTCCAGTTAGGTATGCAATCTAAAATAATGTGTAATAAATCTCTTTCTACAAAAATCAGCAAAATTGGATTATATTATCTGAAACTGAACCCTGGTTAGTTTAACACCCACATCTACATTACCAGCCAGGGAACTTCCTGAAAAACATTAAGTGTCCACTTACCTGTTGGTTATCTACTCTTGGGAAATCCTCAGGAATTTCAAAAAACAGCATATGAAAACCTAAATTCAGGGCTTCCCTGGTGGCGCAGTGGTTGAGAGTCTGCCTGCCGATGCAGGGGACACGGGTTCGTGCCCCGGTCTGGGCGGATCTCACGTGCCGCGGAGCGGCTGGGCCCGTGAGCCATGGCTGCTGAGCCTGTGCGTCCGGAGCCTGCGTGTCCGGAGCCTGTGCTCCACAACGGGAGAGGCCACAACAGTGAGAGGCCCGCGTACCGCAAAAAAGAAAACAAAAAACTAAATTCATAATTTTACCCTCATATTTGGACCTATATCAGTTAAAGCTTTGATTTGAGTTCTCGGTGGAAACCTTGGGAATCATCCTAGAATGAACTACCTTTTTAAAATCTCTCATATTCATTTAGGATTCAAATAGTATTGAATCCTTTTCTCCATATCTCTCAAATTCATACCTGCCTGTTTATTCTTACTGTTCATGCTTCATCAACTCTTAACTAGATTACTATGAACACCTGTTAACCAATCTTTCAATCCCTAACAATCACTAAGGGTTCCTTTTTTGCCCAACTTGATTAAGATATAATTGACATATAACACTGTGTCAGTTTAAGATGTACAATGTGATGATTTGATATCAGTATACATTGCAAAATTGTTACCACAATAAGATTAGTTACATCGCTCAATCTATCACCTCACATAGTTATGTTTGTGTGTGTGTGTTAGAACTTTTAAGATCTATTCTCTTAGCAACTTTCAAATATTGAAAAGTGTTGTTTAGTTATCATGCTGTTCATTACATCCCCAGAACTTATTCATCTTGTAACTGGAAGTTTGTACCCTGTAACCACCTTTATCCATTTCCCTCACTCCTTTACCCACACTTGCAATCACCAGTCTACTCTCTGTTTCAATGAGTTTGGATTTTTTTAGATTCCACGTATAAGGAACATCATACACTATCTTTCCCTGTCTGACTTACTTCATTTAGCGTAATGCCCTCAAGGTCCATCCATGTTGTCACAAATGGCAGGATTTCGGTTTTTTAATATGGCTGAATATTCATATATATACACACACACAAAATTTCCTTTATATATTCATCTGTTGATGGCCACTTAGGTTGTTTCCATGATTTGGCTATTACAAATAATTCTGTGATGAACATGGGGTTGTAGATATCTGTTCAAGATACTGATTTATTTCAAATATATACCCAGAAGTGAGATTGCTGGAACATATAGTAATTCTATTTTTAAGTTTTTGAGGAAACTCCATACTGCACCAATTTACATTCCTGCCAATAGTTTACATCCTCTCCAGCATTCGTTATCTCTTGACTTTTTGACAGTAGCCACTCTACAAGGGGTGAGGTAACATCTCATTGTGGCTTTGATTTGCATTTCCCTGATGATCAGTGATGCTGATCACCTTTTCATGTACTTGTTGGCCAATTGTATGTCTTCTTTGGAAAAAGTCTTTTCAGGTATTTTGCCCATTTTAAAATCAGATTGTTTTTGCTATTGAGTTGTATGAGTTCCTTACATATTTTGAACATTTACCTCATGAGATATATGGTGTGCAAATATTTTATGTCATCTCATAAGTTGCCTTTTAATTTTGTTGATGGTTTCCTTTGCTGTGCAGATGCTTTTTAGATTTACGTAGTCCCATTTGTTGATGTTTGCTTTAGTTGTCTTTCCTTTTGGTGTCATATCCAAAAAATTACTGCCAAGGAGTAATTGTCAAGGCGCTTTTCCCTATGTTTTCTTCTGAGCTCTCACCAAAGCTTCTTTATGAAGTGTGTATTAGATTATATGATTCCTTTGTTAGAATCTTTCAAAAGCATTATTTCTGTGTGCCTATACTAACTTACCCACCTGTAGCTTACTATTTAAACTTTCCTGACTTCTACAGCTTCATTTTTCATCATAGTTCCAAATGCACCCCCTGCTCAAAACAACCTAAACTACCGTGGACCTCCTGAAACACCATGCTTCCTCCTTTTTTATGCCATGCAGTCACTTTTAGACATGATATCCCCTGTATTTGAAACTCTATCAACTCACACATGTGCCAGCTACCTAACTCTTTAATTTTCAGGCCTCAAATTCTTAACCCTTGATGTACATCAGAATCTTTATTTATTATTATTATTATTTTTGGAGTGGGTGGCTTGTTTTGTTTTTAACTATCTTGAGTCAAGGTATAAACCCTGCAAAAATTTTTCACTCAATTGCTTTATGTCCAGGAAATCATTACATTTTTAAGAAATGTTTCAAAAATGGTTCTGATACACAGTTATGACAGAGAATTAATGCCATAGTGATTAAATAGATCAGATTTCAGAGTGAGACAGACTTCAGTGACTTTCAACAGGTCACTTCACTGTCAAAAGTTCAGTCCAATTTCTTCATCTGCAAAAGGAGAAAACTAACACCTATACCACAAGTTTGTCTAAGAATAGAGTTGCACTATCATTATAATTATCACAAATACTGAATACTTTTAAGGATCCTAGAGGTCTAAATATATGACCTTCCTCTGATTTTTCAATATAACTCAGAATAGATCTCTTAACACTGCATAGTATAAATAATATCTTGACTTTTGAGATTATGAGTTACATTTTAAAAACAATTAAAAAAAATTAGAACCATTTTAGATTGATAGAAAAATTAAGAATATAGTACAGAGCGTTCCTATGTGCCTTGCATCCAGTTTACCTTCCTATTAACATATTAGTATGGTACATTTGTTACCATTAATGATTCATAATTGATACACTATTATTAACTAAAGTTCACAGTTTATTCAGATTTCCTTAGTTATTTCCTAATGTCCTTTCTTTGTAGAGGATTCCATCCAAGACACCACATTACATTTTGTTTTCATGTCTCCTTAGGCTACTCTTGCCTATGACAGTTTCTCAGATTTTTTTCTATTTTTGGTGACCTTGACAGTTTTGAGGGGTGCTGGTCAGGTATTTTGTAGAATATCCTTCAATTAGGATTTTTCTGGTGTCTTATGAGTAGACTGGGTTTCTGGGTTTTGGGGATAAAGACCACAGACACAAAGTGCCCTTCTCATTATATCATATCAAGGATACATATTATCAACATAATTTATTACTATTACTTTTACCTTGATCACCTGGCTGAGGTAGTGTTTGTTTTATTTCTCCATTGTAAAATTAGTCATTTTTTCCTTTTTCCATATGATGCTCTTGGAAAGAAAGCTACTACACACTTAAGGAATGGGGAGCTGTGCTCCATTTTCCTGAAAGCATCATATCTACATATATTATTTTGAATTCTTCTGCATAAAATATTTTTCTCTTCTCTAATTATTTGTTTATTCAATCACTAACATATTGGTATCATGAATATTTATTTTATATTTTAGGCTATAATCCAATACTACTTTATTAATTTTGTTTTTGCCTAAATTCTTCCAGCTATGGCTACTGGGAGCTTTTTCAGTTTACTCCTGTGTCCCTCTGACATACGCCTAACAACGTAATTTTTAAAAATCTCTTCTTCTCTTTCTGGAATTATAAAATACTCAAAGCTCATTTTTTATGTTTCTTGCCCCAGTCCTAGACTCAGCCATTTCTCCAAGATGCTCTGATTCCTTTCATTGGAGAATGGTATTAGAAATCAAGTGCTGGTTGCTAT
Organism: Monodon monoceros; assembly: GCF_005190385.1. Lineage (NCBI taxonomy): Eukaryota > Metazoa > Chordata > Mammalia > Artiodactyla > Monodontidae > Monodon > Monodon monoceros. The sequence goes on from NW_021703768.1 coordinate 67,820,636, forward strand.
GTGTGTTAACTGCTACTGGGGTGATATTTAAGCTGGCAGAGGGGATCACATTAGTACACACATATATTCCTATAAATATATTTCAATAAACACTTCAAAACATATTTCTCTCTATATTTCCATATGTATTTCTCCATATCTACATTAAACTAAACATGAGTTCATACCAATGTCTTCAACTCTAATCTGTTACCTACCATATTGCCATACGACTCCTCCCTTGCTTATTTGTAACCTCGCACACTGAAAGAAAGAAACCTGACTCCCACAATTTTCATTCATTTCCTTCCAGTATACATACATAGGGGTATCACAATTCTGTCTGTAATAGGCAATAACTTTATCAACTATGGTATAGTGCTTAGGTACAGTTTCTATTGCCTTTAGTCTTACTCTATTTACTTCCAAAGTTATGTAACTTCCTCTCCCCCCACCCATTCAGTGAGAATGTTTTATTCATTTGTAATGTATTTATTTTGTCACATTCTGTATTCCATCCTTGAATCACCTCAACTATTAATTTAAAATAATTTTTGCATGCAGTAAGGTTAATGTTCTGTGATGGAAAGTTCTATGCTTAAGGTCTTGTATCCAGTATTACAAGATCATACAAAATAGTTTCACCACCCTAAAAACTTATATATTCAACTATTCAACCTTCCTCCATTAAACCTTCCTCCATTAAAGAGCAAAAACTGAGGGGGACCTTCAAGATGGCGAAGGAGTAAGACGTGGAGATCACCTTCCTCCTGAAAAGAACATCAAAAATACACCTACATATGGAAAAACTCCTACAGAACACATATGAACGCTGGCAGAAGACCTCAGACTTCCCAAAAGGCAAGAAACTCCTCAGTAGGGCAAAAGAAAAACCAGACACAAAAGAATAGGGGTGGGACCTGCACCTCTGGGAGGGAGCTGTGAAGGAGGAGAAGTTTCCACACACTAGGAAGCCCCTTCACTGGTGGAGATGGGGACAGCGGGCAGGGGGGAAGCTTCAGAACCACGGAGGAGAGTGCAGCAATAGGGTTTCAGGGGGCAAAGCAGAGAGATTCCCGCACAGAGGATTGGTGCTGACCAGCACTCACCAGCCTGAGAGGCTCTTCTGCTCACCCACCGGGGCAGATGGGGGCTTGGAGCTGAGGCTCGGGCTTCGGAGGTCAGTTCCCAGGGAGAGGAATGGGGTTGGCTGCATGAACACAGCCTGAAGAGGGGTAGAGCACCACAGCTAGCTGGGAGAGAATAAGGGAAAAAGTATGGAACTGCCTAAGAGGCAAGAGAACATTGTTTTGGGGTGCACGAGGAGAGGGGAATCACAGCACCGCCTAAATGAGCTCCAGAGACAGGCGCGAGCCGGGGATTTCAACGTGGACAGCAGAGATGGGCATGAGACGCTAAGGCTGCTGCTGCAGCCACCAAGAAGCCTGTGTGCAAGCACAGGCCACTCTCCACACCTCCCCTCCTGGGAGCCTGTGTAGCCCATCAGTGCCAGGGTCCTGTGATCCAGGGACAACTTCCCCGGGAGAACACATGGCACGCCTTAGGCTGTTGCAATGTCACACCAGTCTCTGCCGCTGCAGGCTGGCCCCGCATTCCGTACCCCTCCCTCCTCCTGGCCTGAGTGAGCCAGAGCCCCCAAATCAGCTGCTCCTTTAACCTCCTCCTGTCTGAGTGAAGAACAGACACCAGAGGGCAACCTACATGCAGAGGGGGGGCCAAATGCAAAGCTGAGACCCGGGGAGCTGTGCGAACAAAGAAGAGAAAGGGAAATTTCTCCCAGAAGCCTCAGGAGCAGAGGATTAAATCTCCACAATCAACTTGATGTACCTTCCATCTGTGGAATACCTGGATAGACAATGAATCATACCCAAATTAAGGTGGATTGGACTTTGGGAGCAACTCTAAACTTAGGGTTTGCTTCCTGCATCTAACTGTTTCTGGTTTTATGTTCATCTTAGTTTAGCATTTGGAGCTTATTATCATTGGTAGATTTGGTTATTGATTTGGTTGTTCCCTTCCTTTTTATTTTCTTTTATATATATATATATATATATATATATATATATCCTTTTTCTCTTTTTGTGAGTGTATATGTGTACCCTTCTTTGTGTGATTTTTTTCTGTAAAGGTTTGCTTTTACCATTTGTCCTGGGATTCTGTCTGTCTGGGTTTTTTTCCTTTTTTAGTATAATTTTAGCACTTGTTATCATTGGTGGATTTTTTTTATTGCTTTGGTTGCTCTCTTCTTTTTTAATTACATTTTAATTTTTAATAATATTTTTTATTTTAATAACTTTTTTATTTTACTTTATTTTATTTCATTTATTTTCTTTGTATTTTTTTCTCCCTTTTCTTCTGAACTGTGTGGCTAACAGGGTCTTGGCGCTCCAGCTGAATGTCCGCCTAAGCCTCTGAGGAGGGAGAGCCAAGCTCAGGACATTGGCCCACCAGAGACCTCCCAGCTCCACATAATATCAATCGGTGAGAGCTCTCCAAGAGATCTCCATTGCAACACTAAGACCTGGCTCAACTCAAGGACAAGCAAGCTCCAGTGCTGGACACCCCATGCAAAACAACAGGCAGGACAGGAGCACAACCCAACCCATTAGCAGAGAGGCTGCCTAAAGTCATACTAAGGTCACAGACAGCCCAAAACAAACCACCAAAAGCAATCCTGCCGACAAGAAAGACAAGATCCAGCCTCATCCACCAGAACACAGGCACCAGCCCCCTCCACCAGGAAGCCTATAAAACCCACTGAACCAACCTTACCCACTGGGGGCAGACACCAAAAACAATGGGAACTATGAACATGCAGCCTATGAAAAGGAGACCCCAAACACAGTAAGTTAAACAAAATGAGAAGACAGAGAAACACACAGCAGATGAAGGAGCAAAGTAAAAACCCACCAGAACAAACAAATGAACAGGAAATAGGCAGTCTACTTGAAAAAGAATTTAGAGTAATGATAGGAAAGATGATCAAAAATCTTGTAAAGAGAATGCAGAAAATAAAAGAAACTTTTAACAAGGACCTAGAAGAAGTAAAGAGCAAACAAACAATGATGAACAACACAATAAATGAAATTAAAAATTCCCTAGAAGGAATCAATAGCAGAATAAGTGAGGCAGAAGAATGGAAAAGTGACCTGGAAGAAAAACTAGTGGAAATGACTACTGCAGAGCAGAATAAAGAAAAAAGAATGCAAAGAATTGAGGACAGTCTCAGAGACCTCTGGGACAACATTAAACGTACCAATATTCAAATTATAGGGGACCCAGAAGAAGAAGAGAGAAAGAAAGGGACTGAGAAATATCTCAAGAGATTATAGTTGAAAACATCCCTAACATGGGAAAGGAAATAGTCAATCAAGTCCAGGAAGCACAGAGAGTTCTATATAGGATAAATCCAAGGAGAAACACACCAAGACACATATTAATCAAACTATCAAAAACTAAATACAAAGAAAAATATTAAAAGCACCAGGGGAAAAACAACAAATAACATACAAGTGAATCCAGATAAGGATTACTGATCACTCAGCAGAAACTATGCAATCCAGAAGGGAGTGGCAGGACATATTTAAAGTGATGAAAGGGCAAAACTTACAGGCAAGATTACTCTACCCAGCAAGGATCTCATTCAGATTTGACGGAGAACTTTAAAACTTTACAGACAATCAAAAGCTAAGAGAATTCAGCACCAAAAAAACAGCTTTATAACAAATGCTAAAGAAACTAGGCAAGAAACACAAGAGAAGGAAAAGACTTGTAATAACAAACCCGAAACAGTTAAGAAAATGGTAATAGAAACATACATATCGATAACTACCTTAAATGTAAATGGATTAAATTCTCCAACCAAAAGACATAGACTGGCTGAATGGATATAAAAAGAAGATTCATATATATGTTGTCTACAAGAGACCCAATTCAGATCTAGGGACTCATACAGACTGAAAGTGAGGGGATGGAAAAAGATACTCCATGCAAACGGAAATCAAAAGAAAACTGGAGCTGCGATTCTCATATCAGACAAAATAGACTTTAAAATAAAGAGTATTATAAGAGACAAAGAAGGACACTACATAATGATCAAAGGATCAAATCAAGAAGAAGATATAACAATTGTAAATATTTATGCACACAACATAGAAGCACTTCAATATATAAGGCAAATGCTAACAGCCATAAAAGGGGAAATCGACAGTAACACATTCATAGTAGAGGACTTGAATATCCCACTTTCACCTATGGACAGATCATCCAAAAGGAAAATAAAGAAATACAAGCTTTAAATGATACATAAAACAAGATGGACTTAAATTGATATTTATAGGACATTCCATCCCAAAACAACAGAATACACTATCTTCTCAAGTGCTCATGGAACATTCTCCAGGATAGACCATATCTTGGGTCACATATCAAGTCTTGGTGAATTTAAGAATATTGAAATTGAATCAAGTATCTTTTCTTACCACAATGCTATGAGACTAGATATCAATTCCAGGGGAAAAAATCTGTAAAACATAGAAACACATGTAGGGTAAACAATACACAACTAAATAAGAGATCACGAAGAAATCAAAGAGGAAATCAAAAAATATCTAGAAACAAATGAGAAAGAAAACACAACGATCCAATACCTATGGAATGCAGCAGAAGCATTTCTAAGAGGGAAGATTATAGCAATACAATCCTACTTCAAGAAATAATAAAGGGCTTCCCTGGTGGCACAGTGGTTGAGAGTCCACCTGCCAATGCAGGGGACAAGGGTTTGTGCCCCGGTCCAGGAAGATCTCACATGCTGCGGAGCAGCTGGGCCTGTGAGCCATAGCTGCTGAGCCTGCGTGTCCGGAGCCTATGCTCCACAATGGAAGAGGCCACAACAACGAGAGGCCCGCATACCACCCCCCCAAAAAAAAAGAAACAAGAAAAATATCAAATAAACAACCTGACCTTAAACCTAAAGCCATTAGAGAAAGAAGAACAAAAAAAACCCAAAGTGAGCAGAAAGAAAGAAATCATAAAGATCAGATCAGAAATAAATGAAAAAGAAATGATGATAACAATAGCAAAGATCAATAAAACTAAAAGCTGGTTCTTTGAGAAGATAAAAAAACCTAATAAACCATTAGCCAGACTCATCAGGAAAAAAAGGGAGAAGATTCAAATCAATAGAATTAGAAACAAAAACAGAGAAGTAACAACTGCCACTGCAGAAATACAAAGAATCATGAGAGATTACTATAAGCAACTATATGATGCCAATAAAATGGACAACCTGGAAGAAATGGACAAATTCTTAGAAAAGCACAACCTTCCAAGACTGAACCAGGAAGAAATAGAAACTATAAACAGACGAATCACAAGCACTGAAATTGAAACTGTGATTAAAAATCTTCCAACAAACAAAAGCCTAGGATCAGATGGCTTCATAGGAGAATTCTATCAAACATTTAGAGAAGAGCTAACACCTATCCTTCTCAAACTCTTCCAAAATATAGCAAGGGAGGAACATTCCCAAACACTATCTATGAGGCCAACATCACACTGATACCAAAACCAGACAAAGATGTCGCAAAAAAAGAAAGCTAAGACCAATATATCTTATGAACATAGATGCAAAGATCTTCAACACAATACTAGCAAACAGAATTCAACAACACATTAAAAGGATCATACAACATGATCAAGTAGGGTTTATCCCAGGAATGCAAGGATTCTTCAATATATGCATATTGATCAATGTGATACACCATATTAACAAATTGAAGGAGAAAAACATACAATCATCTCAATAGATGCAGAGAAATCTTTCGACAAATTTCAACATCTATTTTTGATAAAAACCCTCCAGAAAGTAGGCATAGAAGGAACTTACCTCAACATAATAAAGGCCATATATGACAAGCCCACAGCCAACATCATTCTCAATAGTGAAAAACTGAATCCATTTCCTCTAAGATGAGGAACAAGACAAGGTTTTCCACTCTCACCACTATTATTCAACATAGTTTTGGAAGTTTTAGTCACTGCAATCAGGGAGGAAAAAGAAATAAAAGGAATCCAAATTGGAAAAGAAGTAAAACTGTCACTGTTTGCAGATGACATGATACTATACACAGAGAATCCTAAAGACACTTTCAGAAAACTACTAGAGCTAATCAATGAATTTGGTAAAGAGGCAGGATACAAAATCAATGCACAGAAATCTCTTGCATTCCTATACACTACTGATAAAAAATCCATAAGAGAAATTAAGGTAACATGCCCATTTACCACTGCAACAAAAAGAATAAAATACCTAGGGAAAAAAACCTACCTAAGGAGACAAAAGACTTGTATGCAGAAAACTGTAAGACACTGACAAAAGAAATCAGAGATGATACAAACAAATGGAGAGATATAACATGTTACTGGATTGGAAGAATTAACACTGTGAAAATGATTATACTACCCAAAGCAATCTACAGATTCAGTGCATTCCCTATCAAACTACCAATGGGTTTTTTTCACAGAACTAGAAGAAAAATTTTCAAAATTTGTATGGAAACACAAAAGACCGTGAATAGTGAAAGCAATCTTGAGAAATAAAAGTGGATCTGGAGGAAACAGGCTCCTATCTTCAGACTATACTACAAATTTACAATAATCAAGACAGTATGGTACTGGCACAAAAACAGAAATATAGATCAAGGGAACAGGATAGAAAGCCCAAAGATATACCCACACACATATGGTTACTTTATCTTTGAAAAACGAGGCAAGAATATACAATGGAGAAAAAACAGCATCTTCAATAAGTGGTGCTGGGAAATCTGGACAGCTACATGTAAAAGAATGAAATTAGAACACTCCCTAACACCATACACAAAAATAAACTCAAAGTGGATTAAAGACCTAAATGGAAGGCAAGACACTATATAATACTTAGAGGCAAATATAGGCAGAACACACTATGACATAAATCACAGCAAGATCATTTTGACCTACCTCCTAGAGTAAAGGAAATAAAAATAAACAAACAAGACCTAATGAAACTTAAAAGCTTTTGCACAGCAAAGGAAACCATAAAAAAATGAAAAGACAACCCTCAGAATGGGAGAAAATATTTGCAGAGGAAACAACTGACAAAGCATTAATCTCCAAAATGTACAAGCAGCTCATGCAGCTCAGTGTCAAAACAACAAACAATCCAATCCAAAATGGGCAGAAGACCTAAATTGACATTTCTCCAAAGAAGATATACAGATTGCTAGCAAATACATGAAAGGATGCTCAACATCACTAATCATTACAGAAATTCAAGTCAAAACTACAATGAGGTATCACCTCACACTTGTCAGAATGGCCATCATCAAAAAATCTACAAACAATAAATGCTGGAGAGTGTGTGGAGAAAAGGGACCCTATGCACTGTTGGTGCGAATGTAAATTGATATAGCCCCTATGGAGAACAGTATGGAGGTTCCTTAAAAAACTAAAAATAGGGCTTCCCTGGTGGCACAGTTGTTGAGAGTCTGCCTGCCGATGCAGGGGACGCGGGTTCGTGCCCCGGTCCGGGAAGATCCCACATGCCACAGAGCAGCTAGGCCCATGAGCCATGGCCGCTGAGCCTGTGTGTCCGGAGCCTGTGCTCCACAATGGGAGAGGCCACAACAGTGAGAGGCCCATGTACCAAAAAAAAAAAAAAAAAAACATAACTACCATATGATCCAGCAAGCCCAGTACTGGGCATATACCCTGAGAAAACCATAATTCAAAAACATTTGTCTACCACAATATTCATTGAAGCTGTATTTACAATGGTTAGGACATGGAAGCAACCTAAGTGTCCATTAATGGATGAATGGATAAAGAAGATGTGGCACATATATACAATGGAATATTACTCAGCCATAAAAAGAAACGAAACTGAATTATTTGTAATGAGGTGGATGAAACTAGAATCTGTCATGCAGAGTGAAGTATGTCAGAAAAAAAAAACAAATACCATATGCTAACACATATATATGGAATCTAAAAAAAAAAAAAAAGGAATGGTTCTCAAGAACCTAGTGTCAGGACAGGAATAAAGATGCAGACATAGGGAATGGACTTGGGGACACAGGGAGGGGTAAGTGTAAGGTCAGATGAACTGAGAAGGGGCATGGACATATATACACTACTAAATGTAAAATAGATTGCTAGTGGGAAGCAGCCGCATGGCACAGGGAGGTCAGCTCGGTGCTTTGTGACCACCTAGAGGGGTGGCTTAGGGAGGATGTAGGGAGACCCAAGAGAGAGGGGATATGGGGGTATATGTATACATATAGCTGATTCACTTTGTTATACAGCAGAAACTAACATACCATTGTAAAGCAATTATACTCCAATAAATATGTTAAAAAAAGAGTAAAAATTGAATTTTTTATAGTCACTAATTCTTTGCATTTTTCAGAATGTAACTGGAATGACATATTATGCAGCATTTGAAGACTGGCTTCTTTCACTTAGCAATGTGCACTTAAGATACTTCCATGATTTTCATGGCTCAATAGCTTAATCATTTTTATGAAAGAATACAATTACATGGATGAATCATAGTGTTAAAAAATCTTGTTGAAGGACATCTTGATTGCTTCCAGTTTTTGATGACTGTGAAGAAACTTCTAAAAACATTCACACAGTTTTCTGTGTGGAAACCTTCTCAAATCACTTGGATAAATACCCAGGAGTGCAATTCTTGGACTGTATGGTAAAACTCTTCAGTTAGTAAAAAACTACTAATTTGTCTTCGAAAGGGGCTGTACCATTTTTGTTTCCACCAGCAAGGAATGAGAATTCCTGTTATTCTGCATCTTCACTAGCTGTTGATATTTTCATATTTTTAACCATTTTAATAGGTATATAGTAATGTTTTATTTTTCGTTCTAATTTGAAGTTCCCTTATTACAAATGATGTTAAGCACCATTTTTCATAAGTTTATTTGCAATCTACATATTTTCTTTTTAAGGTGTTTGTTCAGGTCTGTTGCCAGTTTTCAAATTGAGTTGTTTTCCTATTGCTGAATTATAGGGGTTTTAATGAATACAAGTCCTGTAACATGTATTTTGTAAATATTTTTTCAGTATTTAGCTAGTATAATGATTTTCCTAACAGTGTATTTCATGGAACATATGTTTTTATATTAATAAAGTACAACTTATATTTTTCTTTCACGGGTCAGGCTTTTGGTGCTATATCTAAAAATTCTACACTAAACCCAAGGTCACCTAGTTTTCCCATGTTTTCTTCTAGGAGTTAAAATTTTATAGTTTTTTCATTTTCCATTGAGATCTATGATTCAATTCTAGAGAGCTTGATTTAATTTTTATAAAAGAGTGAACGCGGTATCTAGGTTTTTTAATATAGACATTGAATTTTTTCTACAACCATTTGTTGAAAAATTACCCTTTCTAATAAATTGATTTTTCTCCATTGTGATAAATTAGTTAACTATGTATCATTTTTCTTTTCTTTTTTAACATCTTTATTGGAGTATAATTGCTTTACAATGGTGTATTAGTTTCTGCTTTATAACAAAGTGAATCAGTTATACATATACATAAATCCCCATATCTCTTCTCTCTTGCATCTCCCTCCCTCCCACCCTCCCTATCCCACCCCTCTAGGTGGTCACAAAGCACTGAACTGATCTCTCTGTGCTATGCGGCTGCTTCCCACCAGCTATCTATTTTACATGTGGTAGTGTATATATGTCCATCCCACTCTCTTTGTGCTAGCTTACCCTTCCCCCTCCCCGTATCCTCAAGTCCATTCTCTAGTATGTCTGCGTCTTTATTCCCATCTTGCCTCTGTGTTCTTCATGAAATGTTTTTTTTTTTTTTAGATTCCATATATATGTGTTAGCATATGGTATTTGTTCTTCTCTTTCAGGCTTACTTCACTATGTATGATTCCATATATATGTGTTAGCATATGGTATTTGTTCTTCTCTTTCAGGCTTACTTCACTATGTATGATTCCATATATATGTGTTAGCATATGGTATTTGTTCTTCTCTTGCAGACTTACTTCACTATGTATGACAGTCTCTAGGTCCATCCACCTCACTAAAAATAACTCAATTTCATTTCTTTTTATGGCTGAATAATATTCTATTGTATATATGTGCCACATCTTCTTTATCCATTCATCTGTTGACGGACACTTAGGTTGCTTCCATGTCCTGGCTATTATAAATAGAGCTGCAATGAACATTGTGGTACATGACTTTTTGAATTATGGGTTTCTCAGGGTATATGCCTAGTAGTGGGATTTCTGGGCCATATGGTAGCTTTATTTTTAGTTTTTTAAGGAAACTCCATACTATTCCCCATAGTGGCTGTAACAATTTACATTCCCAGCAACAGTGCAAGAGGGTACCTTTCTCTCCACACACTCTCCAGGATTTATTCTTTGTAGATTTTGTGAGGATGGCCATACTGACAGGTGTGAGATGATATCTCATTATAGTTTTGATTTGGATTTCTCTAATGATTAATGATGTTTAGCATTCTTTCATGTGTTTGTTGGCAATCTGTATATCTTCTTTGGAGAAATGTCTATTTAGGTCTTCTGCCCTTTTTTGGATTGGGTGTTTGTTTTTTTGATATTGAGCTCCATGAGCTGCTTGTAAATACTGGAGATTAATCCTTTGTCAGTGCTTCATTTGCAAATATTTTCTCCCATTCTGAGAGTTGTCTTTTCATCTTGTTTATGGTTTCCATTGCTGTGCAAAAGATTTTAAGTTTCATTAGGTTGCATTTGTTTATTTTTGTTTTTATTTCCATTTCTCTAGGAGGTGGGTAAAAAAGGATCTTGCTGTGATTTATGCCATAGAGTGTTCCGCCTATGTTTTCCTCTAAGAGTTTTATAGTGTCTGGCCTTACATTTTGGTCTTTAATCCATTTTGAGTTTATTTTTGTGTATGGTGTTAGGGAGAGTTCTAATTTCATTATTTTACATGTAGCTGTCCAGTTTTCCCAGCATCACTTATTGAAGATGCTGTCTCTTCTCCATTGTATATTCTTGCCACCTTTATCAAAAATGTGACCATATGTGTGTGGGTTTACCTCTGGGTTTTCTGTCATGTTCCATTGATCTATATTTCTGTTTTTGTGCCAGTACCATACTGTCTTGATTACTGTAATTTTGTAGTATAGTCTGAAGTCCGGGTGCCTAATTCCTCCAGCTCCATTTTTATTTCTCAAGATTGCTTTGGCTATTCGGGTTCTTTTGTGTTTCCATACAGATTATGAAATTTTTTGTTTTATTTCTGTGAAAAATGCCAGTGGTAGTTTGATAGGGATTGCATTGAATCTGTAGATTGCTTTGGGTAGTAGAGTCATCTTCATAATGTTGATTCTTCCAATCCAAGAACATGGTATATTTCTCCATCTATTTGTATCATCTTTAATTTATTTTATCAGTGTCTTATAATTTTCTGCATAGAGGTCTTTTCCCTCCTTAGGTAGGTTTTTTTCCTAGATATTTTATTCTTTTTGTTGCAATGATAAATGGGAGTCTTTTCTTAATTTCACTTTCAGATTTTTCATCATTAGTGTAAAGGAATGCAAGAGATTTTTGTGCATTAATTTTGTATCCTGCTACTTTATCAGATTCATTGATTAGCTCTAGTAGTTTTCTGAAAGTGTCTTTAGGATTCTCTATGTATAGTATCATGTCATCTGCAAACAGTGATAGTTTTACTTCTTCTTTTCCGATTTGGATTACATTTATTTCTTTTTCTCCTCTGATTGCTGTGGCTAAAATTTCCAAAATTATGTTGAATAAGAGTGGTGAGACTGAACAACCTTGTGTTGTTCCTGATCTTAGAGGAAATGGTTTCAGTTTTTCACCATTGAGGACAATGTTGGCTGTGGGTTTGTCATATATGGCCTTTATTATGTTGACGTAAGTTCCCTCTATGCCTACTTTCTGGAGGGCTTTTATCATAAATGGGTGTTGAATTTTGTCGAAAGCTTTCTCTGCATCTCTTGATTTGATCATATGGTTTTTCTCCTTCAATTTGTTAATATGGTGTTTCCCATTGATAGAGTTGCATATATTGAAGAATCCTTGCATTCCTGGGATAAACCCCGCTTGTTCATGGTGTATGATCCTTTTAATGTGCTGTTGGATTGTTTGCTAGTATTTTCTTGAGGATTATTGCATCAATTTCATTAGAGTTATTGGCCTGTACTTTTCTTTCTTCGTGACATCTTTGGTTTTGGTATAATGGTGATGGTGGCCTAACAGAATGAGTTTGAGAGTATTCCTCCCTCTGCTATATTTTGGAAGAGCTTGAGAAAAATATGTGTTAGCTTTTTATAAATTTTTGATGGAATTCACCTGTGAAGCCATCTGATCCTGGGCTTTTTTTTGTTGGAAGATTTTAAATCACAGTTTCAATTTCAGTGCTTGTGATTGGTCTGTTCATATTTTCTATTTCTTCCTGCTTCATGCTCTGAAGGTTTTGCATTTCTAAGAATTTGTCCATTTCTTCCACGTTGTCCATTTTGTTGACATATACTTGCCTGAAGTAATCTCTCATGATCCCTTGTATTTCTGCAGTGTCAGTTGTTACTTCTCCTTTTTCATTTCTAATTCTATTTATTTGAGTCTTCTCCCTATTTTGCTTGATGAGTCTGGCTAATGATGTATCAAATTTGTTTATCTTCTCAAAGAACCAGCTTTTAGTTTTATTGATCTTTGCTATCGTTTTCTTCATTTGTTTTTCATTTATTTCTGATCTGATTGTTATGATTTCTTTCCTTCTGCTAACTTTGGGGTTTTTCTGTTCTTTCTCTAATTGCTTTAGTGTAAGGTTAGGTTGTTTATTTGAGATGTTTTTTGTTTGTTAAGGTAGAATAGTATTGCTATAAACTTCCCTCTTAGAACTGCTTTTGCTGCATCCCATAGGTTTTGGGTCATCATGTTTTCATTGTCATTTGTTTCTATGTATTTTTTTATTTACTCTTTGATTTCTTCAGTGATCTCTTGGTTATTAAGTAGTGTATTGTTTAGCCTCCATGTGTTTGTACTTTTTACAGATTTTTTCCTGTAATTGATATCTAGTCTCATAGCATTGTGGTCAGAAAAGATACTTAATGTGATTTCTATTTTCTTAAATTTACCAAGGCTGGATTTGTGACCCAAGATATGATCTATCCTGGAAAATGTTCCATGAGCACTTGAGAAGAAAGTGTATTCTGTTGTTTCTGGATGGAATGTCCTATAAATGTCAATTAAGTCCATCTTGTTTAATGTATCACTTAAAGCTTGTGTTTCCTTATTTATTTTCAGTTTGGATGTTCTGTCCATTGGTTAAAGTCGGGTGTTAAATTCCCCTATTATGATTGTGTTACTGTCAATTTCCCCTTTTATGGCTGTTAGTATTTGCCTTATGTATTGAGGTGCTCCTATGTTGGGTGCATAAATATTTACAATTGTTATATCTTCTTCTTGGATTGATCCCTTGATCCTTATGTAGTGTCCTTCTCTGTCTCTTGTAATAGTCTTTCTTTAAAAGTCTATTTTGTCTGATATGAGAATTGCTACTCCAGCTTTCTTTGATTTCCATTTGCATGGAATATGTTTTTCCTTCCATTCACTTTTAGTCTGTATGTGTCCCTAGGTCTGAAGTGGGTTTCTTGTAGGCAGCATATATATGGGTCTTGTTTTTGTATCCATTCAGCCAGTCTATGTCTTTTGGTTGGAGCATTTAATCCATTTACATTTAAGGTAATTATCAATATGTATGTTCCTATTACCATTTTCTTAATTGTTTTGGGTTTGTTTTTCTAGGTCTTTTTCTCTTGTGTTTCCTGCCTAGAGAAGTTCCTTTAGCATTTCTTGTAAAGGTGGTTTGGTGGTGTTGTATTCTCTTTGCTTTTGCTTGTCTGTTAAGGTTTTAATTTCTCCATCAAATATGAATGAGATCCTTGCTGGGTAGAGTAATCTTTGTTGTAGGGTTTTCCCCTTTATCACTTTAAATATGTCCTGCCACTCCCTTCTGGCTTGCATAGTTTCTGCTGAGTGACCAGTGTTATCCTTATCTGGATTCACTTGTATGTTATTTGTTGTTTTTCCCTTGATGCTTTTAATATTTTTTCTTTGTATTTAAATTTTGATAGTTTGATTAATATGTCGCTTGGTGTGTTTCTCCTTGGATTTACCTGTATGGGGCTCTCTGTGCTTCCTGGACTTGATTAACTATTTCCTTTTCCATATTAGGGAAGTTTTCAACTATAAGTTCATCAAATATTTTCTCAGTCACTTTCTTTTTCTCTTCTTCTTCTGGGACCCCTATAATTCGAATGTTGGTGCATTTAATGTTGTCCCAGAAGTCTCTGAGACTGTCCTCAATTCTTTGCATTCTTTTTTCTTTATTCTGCTCTGCAGTAGTCATTTCCACTAGTTTTTCTTCCAGGTCACTTTTCCATTCTTCTGCCTCAGTTATTCTACTATTGATCCCTTCTGGAGAATTTTTAATTTCATTTATCGTGTTGTTCATCATTGTTTGTTTGCTCTTTACTTCTTCTAGTTCCTTGTTAAAAGTTTCTTTTATTTTCTGCATTCTCTTTACAAGATTTTGGATCATCTTTACTATCATTATTCTGAATTCTTTTTCAGGTACACTACCTATTTGCTCTTCATTTGTTTGGTCTGGTGGGATTTTTCGTTGCTCCTTCATCTGCTGTGTGTTTCTCTGTCTTCCCATTTTGCTTAACTTACTGTGTTTGGGGTCTCCTTTTTGTAGGCTACACGTTCGTACTTCCCATTGTTTTTGGTGTCTGCCCCCAGTGGCTATGGTTTGTTCCGTGTGTTGCACAGGCTTCGTGGTGGAGGGGACTGGTGCTTTTGTTCTGGTGAATGAGGCTAGACTTGTCTTTCTGGTGGACAGGACAACACCCAGTGTTGTGTTTTGGGGTGTCTGTGGCCTTATTATGATTTTAGGCAGCCCTTTTGCTAATGGGTGGGGTTGTGTTCCTGTCTTGCTAGTTGTTTGGCATAGGGTGTCCAGCACTGTAGCTTGCTGATCGTTGAGTGGAACTGGGTCTTGGAGTTGAGTTGGAGATCTCTGTGAGATTTTCACCTTTTGATATTACATGGAGCTGGGAGATCTCTTGTGGACCAATGTCCTAAACTTGGCTCTCCCACCTCAGAGGCACAGCTCTGATGCCTGGCTGGATCACCAAGAGCCTGTCATCCAAATGGCTCAGAGTAAAATATAGAAAAAAAAGGAAAGAAAGAAGATAAAATAAAAGTTATTAAAATAAAAATGAAAAATAATTATTAAAAATTTTTTTCAGTAATAAAGAAAAAAAGAAAGAAAGAAAGAAGAGAGCAACCACACCAAAAAACAAATCCACCAATGGTAACAAGTGCTAAAGACTATACTAAAAACAACAACAACAACAAAAGTACAGAAAGAACCCTAGGAAAAATGGTAAAAGCAAAGCTATACAGACATAACCACATACAGAAGCATACACATACACACTCGCAAAAAGAGAAAAAGGGGAAAAAAAAAATATATATATATATATCGTTACTTCCAAAGTCCACCTCCTCAATTTGGGATGATTCTTTGTCTATTCAGGTATTCCACAGATGCAGGGTACAAGTTGATTGTGGAGATTTAATCCGCTGCTCCTGAGGCTGCTGGAAGAAATTTCCCTTTCTCTTCTTTGTTCGCACAGCTCCTGGGGTTCAGCTTTGGATTTGGCCCTGCCTCTATGTGTAGGTCGCCTGAGGGCATCTGTTCTTCGCTCAGACAGGGCGAGGTTAAAGGAGCAGCTGATTCAGGGGCTTTGGCCCACTCAGGCCAGGGGGTTGGAGGGGGACGGAGTGCGCGGGGTGAGCCTGCAGAGGCAGAGGCCACTGTGACGTTGGACCAGCCTGATGTCCGCCTTGTGTTCTCCTGGGGAAGTTGTCCCTGGATCACGGGACCCTGGCAATGGCGGGCTGCACATGCTCCCGGGAGGGGAGTTGTGGATAGTGGCGTGAGCTTGCACACAGGCTTCTTGGTGGCTGCAGCAGTAGCCTTAGCATCTCATGCCTATCTCTGGGGTCTGCACTGTTAGCCGCCACTCGCGCCCATCTCTGGAGCTCCTTTAAGCGGTGCTCTTAACCCCATCTCCTCGCGCACCAGGAAACAAAGAGGCAAGAAAAAGTCTCTTGCCTCTTCGGCAGCTCCAGACTTTTTCCCGAACACCCTCCCGGCTAGCTGGGGTGCACTAGACCACTTCAGGCTGTGTTCACGCAGCCAACCCCAGTCCTCTCCCTGGGATCTGATCTCTGAAGCCTGAGCCTCAGTTCCCAGCCCCCACCCATTCCAGTGGGTGAGCAGACAAGCCTCTCGGGCTGGTGAGTGCTGGTCGGCACCGATCCTCTGTGCAGGAATCTCTCCGCTTTACCCCCTGCACCCCTGTTGCTGCGCTCTCGTCTGTGGCTCCGAAGTTTCTCCCCTCCTCCACCTGCAGTCTCCGCCTGCGAAGGGTCTTCCTAGTGTGTGAAAATCTTTCCTCCTTCACAGCTCCCTCCCACTGGTGCAGGTCCCATCCCTATTCCTTTGGTTTTTCTTTTTTCTTTTGCTCTACGCAGGAATGTGGGGAGTTTCTTGCCTTTGGGGAGGTCTGAGGTCTTCTGCCAGCGTTCAGTAGGTGTTCTGTAGGAGTTGTTCCACATGTAGATGTACTTCTGATGTATTTGTGGGGAGGAAGGTGATCTCCACATCTTACTCTTCTGCCATGTTGAAGCTCCTTCCCCTATAGCAACTCATTTAATTTTCACAAGAGTAATTCTAATTTCCATCTTATAGATGAAGAAATTGAGCCTCAAAAAGGTTAAGTAAGCTGTCTGAGTAGTAGTGAAACAGAAAGGAAGGGGGCAGGACACAACCTTTAAAAGAATTATGTATCATTTTTCTTTTTCCTTTTCTGGGCTCTCTTTTCTGTTTCATTGACCTATGTGTATATTATTTTGCCAACACCATATGGTCAGGATTACTGTAGCTTTATAATATGTCATGAAATCTGGTAGTATTGTCTACATCTATAAAATCCTATGCTGACATTTTGATTGGAATTGCAGTAATCTGTAGATCAGTTCAGAAAAAAACCAACAACAGTATTGAGTCTTCTCTTCACTAAAACAGAATATCTCTCCATTTATTTGGGTCTTCTTTAATTTCTTTCATCAAAGTTTTGTAGCTTACACATATAAATTTTGTACATATTTTGTTAGACTTATACAGAAGTATTTTATTTTTGGTATATTATAATTGTGTTACTTTTAGTTTTTATATTCCAATTTATCACTTCTAATAGAAAATCAATTGACCTTTGTATATTGATCTATCCTGTGACTTTAATATACTCCTATAATCACTTATTACTTCCAGGAGATTTTTTTTTTGGTTGTTTATTCTTTAGAATTTTCTATATAGCCAATCATGTCATATTTGAAAGGTAAAATATCTGAAAACAATAGAAATAATAGAAATAATAAACAATTGAAATGATGTAATGAGACTACAAATGATATGCATTATCAGACATAGATCTTACAATGACTGTTTATCCTATTTAATTCAAGGAGATAAAAGTATATTGATAATTTAATCAGACACCTGGAAATATTAAAAAATAATCAAATGAAAATTATAGAAGTAAAGAAAAAGTAGAACTAAGCAAATGCTGTAATGCAAGATTAGCCACAGCTGGAAAGGAAATTAGTAAGCTAGAAGATAATTCAGTAGAAAATATACTGAATGAAGACTGAAGGGAATAAAACTTTAAAAATATTAAATACATGTTAAGATAGACGTAGAGAATACTGTGGGACAATCCACCCTACGTACAATTGGAAGACTTGAAAAGAGAAGAAAGAGAGGGAAAGATAATGTGGCAGGCCTACTGAAGAGATAATGGATGACAACTGTGTCTGTGAGGGCTGCCATAACAAAATACCATAGACTGGGTAGGTTAAACAACAAAAAATTTCTCACAGTTTTGGATGCTAGAAGTTGAAGAGCAAAGTGTCATCAGGGTTAGTTTCTCCTGAGGTCTCTTTCCTTGACTTGCAGATGGCCATCTTGTCACCTGTCCTCACATGGCCTTTTATCTGTGCTCGTGCATTCTTGGGTTCTTTCCCTCTTCTTTAAGGACTTCAGACCTATTGGATTAGGGATATACCCTCATGACCTACTTTAGCCTTAATTACCTCCCAAAGGCCCTGTAGCCAAATATAGTCACATTGGGGGTTAGAGATTCCACATACGAATTTTGGTGGAACACAATATGATCTATAACAAGAAGTTTCCAAATTTGTTAAAAAAAAAAGCAACCCATCATAAACAACATATTCAATGAGGTATGCATAAGCACTCAACCAGATGGTAGTTTTAATTTAAATATATGATAATAATTAAATACAGATGGAGTAAAGAATCCAGTGAAAACACAAAGATTGTAGACTGCATGTAAAACTGAAATCAAACAATATACTACTTATAAGGAAAAAACCCACAAGATTACAGAAAATATAGAAGGGTGGAAAATAGTATACTCATAAATACTAACCAAAAGAAAGCCGATAAAGCTATATTTTTATCAAAATAAAATTCAAAAAATTAACAAAAATAAATCACATATAAAAGTGAACACTTAATCTTGATAAAGAATTAAATCCAGAGAAATATAACACAATTTAAAATGTATATACATTTTTAGTAGATATATTCAGAAATAAGGTATAAACTTTGAACAGCAACATTAATAAATTCCTTAACTTACATATATTATATTAATTTGAATATATTATTACATATTAATCTGCATATATTCTGACATATATTAATTTACGTATATAGATTTCTGTGCCCAAGAGCAAAATGCACATGCTTTTAAAGCACATATGGGCTTTTTACAGAAATGATCACATGCTAGCATATTTCAGCAAAATTTAAAAGGCTAAATTTATACAGAGTATATTCTCTAAATGCATTGTCATTAACCCATAAACAAGTTTCCCATATGTTTAGAAATAAATAAATATACTTTTAAACAACATATGGGTCAAAAAAGAAGTCACAGTGGCAATTAGAAAATGTTTTGAGTTGAATGATAATGAAAAATACTACAAATCAAACCACTGAGGTAAACTAAAGCCATCCTGGACAATATATAGCTCTAACTGGATATTGAAGGAAAGAATAAAGGATAAAAATAAATGGGTTATCTTAAGAAAAATTGTGAAATAATATGCAAGGAATGTAAGAGAAAGAAAATAATGAAAAGCAGAAATTAATGAAGTAGAAAATAAATGTACAACAGAAAGAAAAGAGTGATCAAGATAAAAGAGAGAAGGCGCAAATAACCAGATTTAGGAATGAGAAGGGGAGTATTACTATGGATTCCGCAGGATTTGGTTTTAGGTATAGGAACATTTCAACAGTTTTAAGTCAATACATTAGAAAATATACATGATATGGTCAAAATCAAAGACACTGTATTTTATGGAAATTGGCACAAGAAGGAATAGCAAATCTTCATGGGCCTAGAACTATTTAAAAAATCACATCTGTTATCAATAAAGCCATCTCATCCTTATATCTATCAGCTCAGATGGGTTCACTAGCAAATGCAAGTAAAAATTTGTTTTTAACAAATTGCAAATTTTACCAAACTCTTCCTGAAAATAAGAGGAATTTTTAAAATGTGTCTAGTAAAATCCTGATGTCAATATTGGAAGAGAACATTTCAAGAAAGAAAAAAAATTATATACCAATATCATTAACAAATACAAATCCACAGATCTTAAAATATTAAGATACAAAATCCAGAAAAAATGTAAAGTTAAATGCATAATAAACAAGTTGGATTTATTTCAGTCGAGTAAGGTCAGCATGATATTAGAAAATCATTTAACATAATTCACCACATTGATTGAATATAGTAGAAATTATATCTGATATTTTAATAGATTCAGAAAAAACATTTGATAAAATAAACATATTCATTATTTTAAAAAACTCTGTAAAATAAGGAATACAAGAGACTGTTAATCTCAATAAGGATATCTACTGTTATATTTAATTATATTGTTACATGTAATATTTAATGATAAACTGTTATAGTTAATGATAAAATCTTAAAAACTTTAATATTTAATGATAAACTGTTATAGTTAATGATAAAATCTTAAAAACTTTTTCTTTGGAATTGAAAAGAAAGACAATCTTGCTGTCTTTCAATACCTTTATTCAACACTGAACAGATATTATTAATTAGTACAGAAGGCAAGAAAAATAAATGGTTGAAGGATTAGAAAGACAGAAATACAAGAATTTATTATTTGCAGATGACATAATTGTATATATAAAAATCAAAAGAATCTGATAATTACTGAAATAAATGAGATTAACAAGTTTCTCCAGAAAAAATTCAATATGCCCATGTTATTTGTGTCACCATGCACCAATAAAAATTATTAGAAAATACAATTTTAAACAAAGCACAATTTATAACATCGAATAATATCAAATATCTAATTTGTAAGATTAAGTCTAACAAAATGTGTGCAAGACTTCTATGCAAAAAAATATAAAACATTAATGAAAGAAAGAAAACCTAAATAAGTAGGTAGATATAGAACTGTAAAGATATCAATTCTCCACCCTCATCTGTTCATTTAATGTGATGTAAATAAAACTCCCAACAGGTTTTATTAAGGAGATTTAAAAATCAATTCTAAAATTTATAGGAAAATAAAAAGGGCCAATCATAGTCAAGACTGTTTTGAAGAACTAGGTAAGAAGATTTGTTCTATTGGATATTAAAACTTGCTAGAAAACAGAAGAAAGCTTAGCATATTGCAGTTAGCCAGTGAGAGGAGAATCTGACCCATTGGTGTATGAGAATTGATTTGTAACAAAGTCAGCACTGCAGGACAGAGAGAGAGGATCCATCCTTTTAATTAATGGTGTTAGGAAAACTGGATATTCATATGGAAAAAAATGAGACTTCTAACACACAGCATACCCAAACTTCAATTTTAGTTACGCTGCAGACATTTATGAAAGGTTAAATAATAAAGTCCCTAGAAGATAAAACAGGAAAATATCATCATTAACTACGGAAGGTAAAGAAGTCTTAAATAATGAGAGGAATAGTATTACTATAAAAGAAAAGGTATCTTATTTTGACGACATGAAAACTAAGAATTCATTTCATTGAAAACACAATTAAGAGAGACAAAAGCAAGCCAGAGAGTGAAAGAAGATATATGTAAAACATGTAACTAATAAAGAATGTTTTAAAAAAATCTTATAAATCACAAATGAAAAAAATGAGAATGAACTTTGAGTATTCACTTTAACAAAGATACCCAGTGTCTATAGCACTTTGAGGAAGAGGATGCTCAATGTATAGTAATTACATGAAAAGCTGCTCATATTTTTCATAATCTAAAAAAATATAAAGTGAAACCAAAATAAGAATTTACAACACAGATGGCTAAACTTAAAAAATATTGATAGCACAAAGGGTTAGTGACAATGTAGCACACTGGACATGCATGTGCACTGCTGATGGAAGTGAAAAGTAGTATAGCTAATTTGGAAAACAGTTCAGCATCATCTAGTAAAGTTGAAGTTCCATATATTCTATGAGCAAATTATTGTACGCCTGGAATTTAACAAAAAATAATTGTTATATATTTTCTAATTGGCATAACAGAAATGTTCATAATTTATTTTTTGTATTAGCCCCCAAAAGGAAACAATCTAATGTCCAACAAGAATAGAATGTATAAACAAAATGTTATATTCTCACCATATTACTATAATTTAATGAAAATGAAAAGATTACCACTAAGCACAAGTTGGTCGAATGTCACAAATACACTTTTTTTTTTTTTACAAATACACTTTTTAAGTGAAAGAAGTGAACTTGAAGGATTTCACTTACATAGTTTTAAAAACCAGCAATATGATTTATACTCATTGTGGTTGTGTGTTTAAGAGTAAAAACAGCAAATAAGGAAGGAGTTGCTTATAAAATTCAAGATAGTAATCACGTTTGCATGGTAGGGAAGAGTCTTAATTTGAAAAGGATATGAGGAAAGGACTGCTAGAAATATACTATCTTGTGACCTCAGTAAAAATTACACAAGTGCTCACTCTGTAATAACTTATTGATCTTTACGTTTATATTTTATGCACTTTTAAAAATGTGTATATATTTCACATTAAAGAAACTTTAGGAACTTAAATAAAAGGGGGGATTCCCAAGATGAATAAAGGTCAAAAGGAAGAAACTTCAGGAAAAAAAAGGTAAAGTTGGAAAAAATAAACTTCAAGAAATGGAAATGATGATATAATTTTAAGTTTAGACATAGTTCTAATAATAATTTAAAAACTGGAAAATAGATCCTGAAGAACCTATCCAGCAGCAGAGTAAGATAGACATGGAAATTATGCAAGAGAGATTGAGAGCCATAGAAGATACTGCAGAAAGTAGAGGAGAGACATAAGGAAAGAAAAATATTAACTGAGAAGTTTCCAGAACTAATTAATGAAATACATTATTCTTTCAATTCAGGATTCTTGGTGAATCCCAAGTCATTAAATAAAAAAGAATCCACATGTAGACAAATCACCTTGAAGCCTCAGAAAGCAACAGATAAAGAAAATACAAATTTTAATAGTATCCGAAATGTAAGGGAGCTTCTTACATCCGTATCTATATGTATATACAATTAGACTTTCAGTTATAATTTCTTAGTAGCTAAAAATGTCTCATTAAACAAGACAAGCCCATATGGTAAACTTATTAAGAAATGTAATACAAGCTAAAATATGATTATCCTATTTTTTAAGCCTCCAGAAAAAACAATAACAGAAGATAGTTACAACAACTTTGCTGCATTTCTTCATTATAAGAAAACTTGTTTCCTCTTGAATTGATGTACAATATTTACTTCTGTTGCTGACTCCAGCACTTTGTTCCATCTCATTAATTCAAGGAGTAAGAAACATCAAGCAACATCAGGAACATCATTAATCCAAAGACCATTTCTGGCTATGCTTAAATGAAGCTATTAAAGATATTTCAAGATCTGACTAAAATAGTTATTAAAAAGCCTAACCATTATGAGTCAATTTATTTTCCTAGATAACTGTAACATCTTTGTCTTCAGCCATGTATTGATACATGTCTCTGGGTTTCATTTGCTATATTATTTCAGGCCAAAGTGAAAAGAAAATTTGAGCCACAATCAAAACACCTTAAAAATGTTCAAGCTAAGTTTAAGAATCCTTTCACATATCATAAGGTGGTCCTAGTAGAAGGCATGCTTTACTTAGCATCATTAGACAGTCTGGTGTATCTTTTCTCTGTCTTTTATAGTGTACATTAAAGGAAAAATTCGAGTATTCTTCTACATTGTTTTATAAGAATCATAATAATATACCACTACTTAAGAATTTCAACACTGCACTAATGCTACATATGTGAGCAAACAGCATGATCTTTATGAATTAATTTTTATTTAAGTACATGATACATTCTGTTTTTATATAACTTTACCCACTGCTTGTAATTTTACATTTAAATGTGATTATTTCATTAATATCTGTCTCCCATACAAAACTAACAGCCCATGAGGGAAGAAACCTTATCTATCTCTCCACTGTAGCCAAATAAATAGCATAATCCCCAGCACACAGTAACTATCTGACAAATGTGTAATGAACAAAAACAAATACATTGACAGGAAAATAATTTTTAAAATATATTTTCTTTTATTCTGAATATTTTCTCCATCCAGATTAATGATTAGTTTAATTTAAAAAGGTGGCATAGGAAGATATACACCTGTACCTACACACAAACACATACCTATATGCATACATGTATATTCTAAATTATCAGATGTGGAAAGAGTTGAAAATAACTAGGTCTAAACTAATGGCTCTTCCCAACCCCCGTTACCAGAGCACACTGACATTGGGGCTAAATGTATTCATTTTTTTACCTTTAGAATTTCCAAGAATCCTTTTTCTATTTCTTTCTAACTTTTTTTATATGAATCAAGTGTTAAGGATTTCTGAGGGATCACCCAGAATTATACAAGTTATATCTATAAACTAGACAGGGTTTTTATTTTTTTTATTTTTGGTTTATACTAGGTAATCAGTCCCATTAAAATGAAATGGATGATTGTATTCCTAAACTTAGATCCAGTACTTTGCTTTATCTTGTCTTTTAGGAATTCTTAGAGCAGTTGTAATTGCCATCTTGTATTTTCCCAAAGCTTCATTATAAAAATCAGTGAGGCTCATTTGCCACTTAGCATTGTAGAGACCCTGCATTTGTAATACGGTTCATGGATCCATCCTGCTCTGTATCAAAGTGACCAAAGGCACTTTGAATCTGGAGGCAGCATGCTACAGAAGGAAGAGAAACATCAACTGTAGTTGTTATAAGACCTTAAGTTCATTTCCAGCTTTGACCTTCAGAAGCTATTATAAGCATGTGTATTCTCCTGATGTTTCTGATCCTGGGATTTCTTATCTGTCAGTGGTGATATTTCCATATTAAGAAACAACACATAATTTATTAATAATTACATGCTAAGTATATGCAAGTTATTGTTCGAAGAACTCATTTTCTGAAAAAATAGAATGACTAGTTATTAGCTGAGTGCAAGACTTTTAAAATGCAACAAAAGCATAGTGTCATCTGGGAAGACACCATTGAAAACAAGGTGAGGAACATCACAAAAACAAAGTCTGTTTGATCAAAATTTTCTAAGGGAAAATTACAAAATTGTCTTGTTACAAAAATATCACCATAGTATAATCTTGCATTAGGTTCACTTAGTTTACAATGGGACTGGACTGCCTACACTCTTTTTGAAGGCAAGAGACTTCTTGTTATTTCCAATCATATCACTACCTATTTTATAACATAAAAAAATTTTAATAAAATAATAGAGCTTAAATAGTATAGAACATCTAATTCCAAACCTTTTTTTAAACTAATAAAGTAACTGAGATTGAGGGTATTGATGGCTTTCTCATAGTCTCATAAATAGTTTCAATCAGAGAGAATGAACAACATAACTCTTCATTCCCTCCAGCACACTAGCACTGATCTCACTGATTTGCAAAGTCTAGTTCCCTTCCATTCTCCAACTCCTGTTTAAAACAAAAACAAACAAACAAACAAATCCTATCACCAAAAGAATAACGTGCAAAATTCCAATGACTGGGTATTTTCCAATTTCAGAATCTTCCTGCAATGAAGTACCTACATTTCTATCTAGTCCTTGTGTTTTATGATTAATCGTGATATTTGTATAACCCTTGTATTTGATCTGTACCACTGGGGAAAAGACAGAGAAAAGTGTGTGTTTGTGACAGCTGGAAGACTTTGCCTGCTGCCTGTGATATGAAATGACAGGAGTAGGTTTGAAGTCCCCGAAAAGCAATAGTCAGAAATCCAAAAGTGGGTAGAGACTTCGAAATTTGCCAGCGGATCCCACTACTTTAGTATTTATAATCCAATCTGCTGGAGTTTATGAGGCAGAAGAGTGAAAAATGTGAGACTCTGCTTAAGGCTAAAAATAAAAGAGTGCTTCATTCTGACTTACAAGAATTATAGGCCAATAAAGCTAATGTGAGAAATATCATCTTTTAACATTGAATACATGTTCATCTATGAGTTTGATCTTGTCTTGAGAAATAGATTTGAAATTTCAGCTACTTATATTTGCTTTCATTTTTTACAGTATATTTATTTGATGCTGGGAAGGGTAAAATGATCATCAAATTAGTCATCAAATCTAATGGACTCCTGAGAGGCACTCTTTAGAAATATAAAATTTATTTTGCATATTTTCCAGTAAGGATTTTTAATAATGAGTTGTCACCCCTTCTCTTTACATAAAGAATGATCAAGCTCCAGTGCAAAAGGAAAATGGGGTGACTTGGAAATTTTGTGATCATTTCTACTTTCCCATTAAGAAAAAATTATATATTCTTATAATAAACCATATTAAAATCAAAGAAAATATTTAAAACTCATCACTTCCTAATTATTTAACTACATTTTACTCTTATATCTGATCTTGGAGTTACTTACATCTCTCATATCGGTATGGTGAAAACACCGTATAATGGTGTGTTACTGCATACCTCTTCTCAAACTTAAATTCAGATATGTCATGTTGGTGTCATGAAATTAGTCATGGTGGGAGTGTGTACAACATAGAAATTGTCAAGAGCTATAAATCAGTGGTTGATTTGTTAATTGATTATTGTCACTTGCTTTAAAAAAGTGATGAGGAAAATTAAGTAATGAAGATAAAACTTAAAATGATGCTTTGTTTATAGCTGTTACATTGTTAATAGCACAAAAAATTGAGGATATTTTCTTCCCGTATTCAAAAACTATCAACTGATTTACAAAGAAATCACTTATGCCATTGACCAATGAGAGAACTTCCAACATGGACATGTTGTCATTGTTTCACTTTTGTCTTACTCTGAACATAAACAAAAATATCAACCAGTATTCATGTCAGAATTATGCTTGTTTGTCAATGATGTGAGTGGAATTAAACAGTAATTAAACATTTACACAAAACCTGACTTTGAGATACTACTGTTGGTAAAAGAATGATTAGCAGATTTTGGAAGAAATAACAATTCAATTTAAAGTTATAAGTGTAAGAGAATTTTTAATAAATAAAATTGCATATTTTATTATTATTTATAGATTGTTTCACATTTCTTATATTAGCAAACTTTCTAATAAATTAGTATAAGTATATATACACACATTTTTCCCAGAGACCCAATTTTTAAACACTTATCAGCTTAAATAGTAAGTCTTAATATCAGATAATGTGATACCGTGCTGAGTTTTGGCTTTTATTTGGCAAAATGGGAGCTATTACAGTTTGGAATAGAAGAATGGCAAGATCTGACTAACAGTTTGAAAGAACCATTCTCTGCTATTGTTTGGAGAATAGACTGATGGTTATCACTTAGTACCATTTAGCCCTGATTTTTAGATAGGCACATAGGACTCCAGATAAAAAGCACATTTCTTAGACAATGCTTGTGGTAAGCTGTGCCTGTGTGATTAAATTCTGAATAACAGGTTGTGAGTGAAAGTAATGAACACATCATCCAGATTATAACCTTAAAAAAGAAGTATATTATGTTTCTGTTTTACAGATGAAAAACTGAGACAGGTGAGTTTAATGAACTTGTCAAATGTCATACAATTAGTAAACAATAAACATGCAGTTTAAACTCAGGTGGCTTCTCTTTAGAATCTCTGCTTAAAGCTACTCTATTGTAGTGCCTTGTAGTGTGTGGAGATTATTTTTACACCAATATATGTGAGATGGTTGTTTAAAATTAGTTAAGTATTTAAATTTCTAGCATATATTTTAAGCAGTAAATACGATTTTACTGGAAGTCAAGATGGGTGGGGTTAATAGACAATGGATGATTTGTTCTATGGATTGGAGATGGATGCAAGGTGTGCAGAATTGTCTTGTAAAGTACTTTGTATGTGTGTTTGTGGGTGAGCATTTGTACACACACATATATTCACACATATATATGTGTAGGTACACGTGTATGTGTGTGTATCTTATGCATCAGTGATACACTCGAAATTTTCAAAAATATATATACACCTAAATGGCTATTTTTAGTTTAGCCTACACTTAAGTTATTTAAAAACTACCAGAATACATAGTTATTTTCCTCCAAAACACAAAAACTTAGAAGAAAACATGGATCCTGATTTCTTGAATGATGAATAAGTGTCTCTGAATTCCAAGTCCTTTGCATTTGCTTTCTGTAGCCTCAGCATAATCACTGCCAACTGTTTCAAAATATGAAATATTTCAAGAAACTTTATCCAAAACCTGTCAATAACTTCATTTGCAGATAAGATGAAACCAGGAGAGCAGCAAAAACTGACAACATTTCTGAAAGAACAACTGCATTGTTATAAAATGCCAAAGTTTAAACCTTAAAAAGCATGTTAGGAGAAAGTTTTAAAATTACTATGGCTATCCTACTTTATTTTAATGCGTGCCTCTCTGTTGTCACAAATGATTTTAGTGGGTAGACATTACTTGACAAGCTTCTTTTAGCATCAGAACAGCAGTGAAGAATAGGTTACGTCAAAGAGAAAGTTATTGAAGGCACCCTCTTCTGTAAAACTTCAAATTGGATGGAGAAGTTTGAGGGAAGAAGAGTTCAATATTTCTTTAAAGCACTGAAACCGTTTTTATTGAATCATTGAAAAAGTAGAGCACAGACCCTGTGAAATACAGTGATGGTAAAATGCGTGAATTCCTAAGGAAGGTGGAAAGCAATTTTTGCAACACAGGACTGTTACAGTGCAGAGTTCAGAAAGCTGCCTCTGGAGTCAGATCCCACTAAAATCCTGGATTAGCCCCTTCTTAGTCATGAGAAATTGAGCAAATTGCTTAAAATATGTATGTAAGCATCATTTAGGTAATTTTAAGAATTAAAACAAATTGCAAGTGAAATATTTAGCAGTGTTTCCAACACATAGCAGAAGAACCCCCCCATAATGAAGAGTGACATTGGAACTGGCAAAATTTGATGTGGTAGAATTAAAGTGTTCTTTTTTAAGTTTACTAAGAAAGAAGTTCTTCAAGAAATAGTAATAGTTGAGGATCTTAAAATACCTAGTAATATAAGGCACACTATGTTTCGGGATGCTATTTGGGTTCAAATACAGAACTCCCTAAAAATTCAGAAGCCAATTGCCTTAGTAATAATCACTGTAGCTGAATCATAAAGTGTACTTTCTAGACATTTCTTACTAAATGGTCTGAATAAATGTAAATGGCTATGAGACTCTAAGTTTAGTTCTACATGCAAGTGCAGATGAAATTAAAGTTTATATCATTTATTAAATTTTGAACTCTACTCTCACTTCTGTATGTCCTGTGGGTACTGAACTCAAAGTCAGAAATGTAGTCATACTCAGAGCAATGACCTTAATCCAGGGCAGTGTTTCCAATTTCTTTAGAGCACTAGGGTTTTGGATGAAGTAACTCAGGGCTCACAGAAGTAAGGATAGGAAAACACTTAGGGATGTTATCCTTACAGGCAACTTCAGTTTGAATGAACATATTTCTTTCCATGATTTTATACATACTATTTGCCTGTGACTTTTCTCTTTAGAAAGTTATCACGAAAATATTATGAATGCAAAAATCTTTTTTATTTCTTATTTTTCTCTAGCAATTACATATTTTTATATAAATATGCAGGTGTGTGTACACATGCATACACACATATGGAAATTGGAAAGAATGCCAAAAAAGAATAAGTAAAAACTAACAAGATTCCATTCTAATGCAAGGAAAATAAAACTTAAAATCAACTTAAATAGATAATGGATTTATTTATCTCACACAAAAAGAGGAAAGATGTAGAAGACCCAATGTTAGCGTAGTGGATTAAGTTCTTAGGATCCAGGTCCTTTCCTTTTCCTACTCTGCTACCTTTGGCATGTGACCCTTAATTTTTATGGTCTGAAGCTCGCCACTCACTTCCAGGGATCAGATCTCTAATCCAGGCAAGAAGAAGTAGGAAAGTTAAATGGGAGGGGGAATTAAGGGGGAAGTGTTCCAGCTGATTCCACCCACCTTTAAAGTGAGTTCTTGGAGCCCCACCAAGCAATTTCTGCTTATGGTTCATCTTTTAGAACTGAGTCCTTGGCTACGCCAGCTGCAAGAGCAGGGGAAAGTTAATGTTTTAACGTTTTACAATGTTATAGTAAAGAAAGACAAGGGAGACGTGGGCTGTGGATAATTTTGCATAACTAACCATCACACCTGCCACAGTAAATTGATAATTTAGATGCTTCAAAATTATGGAAGTGTTTAATTACTTAGTCCTTGAGAATTGGAACAAATAAATTGTTTTATATTAGTTTTGCCAATATTACTACAATTCAGATATTGAATAACAAAATTAAATGAAAGGAAGAAAACAAAGACAGTTCCTTGTATTTAGAGAGATTCATTCTCAAGGACATTTGTAACAAACATTTAATATTTGTCAAATAAAATGACTGTAATATAATTTTTGAAAATTAAAGAAACATTTATTTTCCTTATTTCAGTAATTCTATAAGCTAAAGAAAGTTCTTAACACATGTCACTGAATAACATTAAAGAATTCTCCAATTTCTTTGTTGTGATTAAAACCATAAATATTTAATCGTGTAGAAAACATTACATGATGATCCATTTCTTCCAATTCTTTTCATAGCTGAAAGTTCCTACCTGTGGAACTCTCCAACAACAAATAATTTCAAAATCCCTCTGTAAATCACTTAGAATAATTATCAACACTAAGGCTTTGAATTCTCTCTGAGACATCCTGGGTCACAAAGAGTAAAAGCCCTACTAGCATTTACTACTTTTGACATTACATTCAAAGTCTACAAATTGAAGAAACAGGCAGTGATTTATGTTTTTCTCATCTGCTCTTTGCATTACTAAATAAATTGAATATATTATGTGACATGTGGTAGGAAAAGTGTATTCAACATGTCTAATTGTTTAGAATGAAAAAAAAAGTTTTGATAACCTCTGCTAGATTTGATGAAATAATAGCCTCTAAACTGCTGTGCAGGAGGCCAGGGGAGAGGTTTGTGCTGCTTCTGAGAAGGCACCACATGGCAAGTGAGAAAAGAATGAAAATAAAAGATTTTGAGAGGTACTGAGTAACATATGCCTTGAGGTGGGTGATGGGTCCTTTCAGAAACTTAATATCTGAAATACTTGGTGCGACAAGAACTCTTGTGAAAATTGGTTGAAGGGGTTTTGTGCATAATAAAGTGAGAGGAAGAGAAAAACTAATGGCAGCAGAAGCCAAATGTGCAGGTTAAGGTTCAGCTCATATTTAGATAACATATATTTGAAGAAAATTGATTTTGCAAGTTGAAATTGTTTTTCTTTAGTAGTAAATGAATTGCATGATCCTGATCTGAAGATAACACAGCTTTTAAGAGCAGCAAAAAAGGTTTTTTTGTTGTTGTTTGAAGAGTTCTTTCATTAAATTAAACAAATTAAATAGACTGAGCTGCAGCTCACTGTAGACCCCAGACTTCACAGGCTTCAGTATCAGATCTAAAATTTAAAATTATGGTAGGAAATACATGCTGGAAAGTAAAGAAAGCACATTCTCTTAAATTAAAATTAGTGTGGTAGATTGAATAATGGCCCCTCTAAAATGTCCATGTCCTAATTCTTGGAACCTGTGAATATGTTACTTTATAGGATTGTACAGATGTGATTAAATTAAGGATTTTGTGATGATGAGATTATCCTGGATTATCCAGATGGGTCCAACACAATTATTGATACATGGGTTCTTATAAGAGGGAGGTTGGCAAGTCACAGTCAGACAAGAAGATGTGAAGATGGAAATAAAACTTGGAGAGGAGAGAAGATGCTATAGTGCTGGCTTTGAAGGTAGAGGAAGGGGCCACAAGCCAAGGAATGTGAGTGGCCTCTACAAGCTGGAAAAGGCAAGAAAATGGATTTTCTCTTGAACCTCCAGAAGGAACGCAGTCCTGTGGACACTTTGATTTTCAGACTTCTGACCTCCAGAAGAGTGAGATAATAAATTTGCATTAAAGTTTTAAGTCACTAAGTTTATGGTAATTTGTTACAGTAGCATAATACACATAATATTTTGAATCTTTGTAGAATAGTAAGAATTCATTACTGTGTGTGGTGCATCTTAGATTTCAAAATTTATTTGCTTTCCTCCCAAGGCTAGGTGTACCTGAATTGTGCACCATTTAAATAAAGGGTTTTCTTACTACTTTAACATATTCCCTCCCCTCCAACACGTATACCTTATTGGCATATCATTTTAGTGTTTCCCTTCTGGAAAAACTGAATCTTTTCCTAATTCCTATTTTTTATTTTCTTCAGAACTACCATAGGTACTTCATCATTACTGCTACTGAGCATGGGTCTGTAGGAAGGATTATTTCTTTTTTTTTTTTTTTTTTATGGACAAGCTAAATACAGGTTTATTGTATTCTAAAAGTCAGTGCACAATTATTGGGGTTACTAAATGACTTTAATTTTTTATGGGACTTTCAGAAACTTGTAGTATATGTTCAGTCTGCACGTGCTATAAAAATGATTTAACAATTGGCAGTATTTCAAAAGTCTTAAAGAAAACAGTGCCTGGATAAAAAACACTGGTGAATTGTAAAATGTCTCATCAAGCCTAGGTTTCACCCAAGCTGTGAGGAGAAATTTCTAGGTTATAGAACAACTCTGTGATAGAAATAAATAGAAAGCAAAGGAACAGTATATGTGGCTGTAACCTGCGGGGTGATTTTACTTCTGCCATTAGTCTGTCTTTAAATAAGTTGAAAATGTAACAGAGTAACTCTACCACTATAATTTAATGTTCTACGCTGTATTGTTTATTGATAGAATACAGAAGTAACAAAATTATATTACTTCAAAATTTATTCTATAAAATTATTTCAATTTCTGCTAGCCTCTATCCATAATCTTATTTCTAATCAACAGCTTTTATTTATTGTTTACAGACTTCAGTACGAGTTCTATCCATAATTTTTCTCTTCAAGCCAAGAGATATCAACATTGAGTGACAATTCAGACAATCCTAAAGACCCTTGGAACTACTCCACTACTGTTCTTAACATGTGTGCTTCCCTGTGACAGTAACTATAAAGAACCAAGTTTATAAAAGAGTCACATTTCAGCATCCAGAAAACATGCACAGATTGTTCAAGTGTCGAAGAAACTATTCGTAGTCCCTGTACGTCTATTTTTTCCCTTTGTGTTACATTCGATGTTTAATTTCTTTTGCTATTTCCTTATGAGGTGAAGTTTGATTTCATTTGTGCAACATTTAAATATTATGGCTTGGTGTTTATTTCACTATTATATATTGATTATACATATATTTTATGTATATATAAACATATATGTGTGTGTTTATGTGTGTATACATATACATATATATGTTATATACATGTGTGTGTCATTAGCATTTTGTGCTCCAGGATAACTAAGTCCAAAGGCCATATGTTCATATAAGTAAACTCATAAATTTAAAATATATTACTTTTATTAATGAACCACAAGTCTATTAAAATTTATATTGCAATAAGTTCTAAATAACATTCTCTAATGATTTCAATTATAGAACTTAAATTATATAATAAATACTAACAGTATTTTTTCTGCTACTCTGTCAGTAATTTAGAGATTATAAAAATCAAATATTCTAATTTGTGAGGACCAGAATCATGTTAGCAATCCACTACAAGCCAGTAAGTTCTCAGTAGCAAGAATAAACTCTGCCTTTTTTGACAGGAAGCAACCACAATATTTACATTTTCCATCTCTTGGAGAGGTAAATGGAATTAGGCACATGCATTATTACTCAGTTTTATGGTATAAACCAAGGTAAAGGGGGTGATAGAGTTTATATGAGCAATTACACAAATACAAGTATGTATATCTGGTCATGAAAAAGAAACTGCTAATGAAAATATTCAAGAAAGGAAGAAATGATACTTTTTTGAACTTCATTCTTTTTAATTTGAAAATCATTTTATTTGCATCGCTACATTTAATATTTAACAACAGCCCTGTGAAGTAGATGTCATTATCTGACTTCATGGAGAGGTTAAGTGCATCTTCTCAGTTCGCTGGACCAGTAATTGGAGAAGTATAGACTTTATTACACTGGTCCTAAGTGCAGTGTTCTTTCTGGCCTTATGCTTTCATGGAAACTGGATTCTACTTTTATTTGGACTTCCCTCCATATTAGCCACAACAGAACCACAGGAATTGCCCCTTTTAGGTCTAAAATTAATTAGAGTAGACCTACTGCAAAGTCAGGGGTCTAAATGTTTAGACACTATCCTTTCTCTTTTCAAAGTGTTTGTTGTCTCTTTCAAAGAATCTCTACTAGTGAATTCATTCCCTCTGTGTGTGTGTGTCTGTAACAAAATCAAATGAAACTGGACACAGCATTTCTTATTAGAATGGTTGGCTAAGGCTCAACTACAAGATCTCAACAGGTGTGCTTAGCCAAATTGTGTAGTAACTTTGATCATCATTAAAATGTCATCAGAAATTTCTCTATTCTATGCTGATTTGTTTGCTTGGATCCATGAAGATAAAGGCCTGAAATGCATCTGTTACAGGCAGATATGTAATTGCACTGAAAAATATTATATGAAATGTAATAGGAGAACATAGGAAACACAAAGAAGAAAAAAAGTTGCTTTCAGTAAATGAAAAGTAAGTCTGAGAGAGTTTTGATATGTGTTGCAGAAGCTAGATGGCCTCTCATCATACCAATTTATTTGCCACACATACTCAGGCTAGCCTGTGTTTTCCAGCTTTTCTTGCAGCTGTCTGCAGCCACATAACAAGGTTCTGATGAGAGGTATGTAGATAGAAGTGATATGCACCACTTCTAGGTTTGGCCTGCAAAATCTCCCATGTCTGATCTTCCCTCTTTCCTCTTATATGCCAGCTGATTATGGATGGCCAGGGTGATCTTGGAAGATAAATTTGAAGAAGACAGAGAGCCCTTTTAGCTTTGGGCCCTTAATGTCAAGTGAGGTAGGGTACCCTTCCCCTTTCCAACTAATAAAAACAGGATACATATGAACTAGAAATAAACTTTTAGTATGTAAAACCACCTAGATTTGACATTGTTTCTATTATAATAGTTTAGCATACCTTAATTGCACATGTATCAAATTGGAATTACTGGATTTTATTCTTCTTTAAACAATCTATCTTTGGATTCCAAAATATCATATCCTTATTTTTCCCTCATATCTTCAGCCATAACTTCTTGGTTGAATGAAAAACCCTACTATACTTTCTGAATTTCAACTACTGGAGTGCCACAGTATTCAATCATTGAACAAAAACTCCCTAAGTGAGCTCATATATTGCCAAAGCTTTAAATATCATCTATATGAGTTTGACTCCTGAATATTTATCTCAAGTTTTAATCTTTCTGCTAAACTCCAGATTCATATATTAACCTTTTATTAACCTTATCCACTTAGATGTTTGGTAGGCTTCTCAAAATAATATATTCCAAAAAATTAAAGATAAGAAGAAAACATATCTGTCCCTCCCTCCATCACTCCTACTCATATACCTACACCTGATCCATTATTCTCTGTTTCAGTAAATAATACCACAATTCATCCACTAATTCAGGGGAAAACCTCAGGAGCTCTTCTTGATTTATGTTTCCCTCACATCACATATCAACTCTTAGAAACTTGTGTTGCCTCATACTTTAAAATTCATCCTGTAAATGAAACACACATACACACCATACATGCCAGATAAATATATGGGACAGTATCAACACTCTAGAAAGCTTCCTTGGGCTCTTTCTTATTCAATATCCTCCCGAAAAGATAATCATTATTTTGACTTTTACTACCTTTTGCCTGTATTTATTTTTTATGCATTTTAAACTTTATTGAGGTTTAAATTAATTGCACTAAACTGCATATATCTAAATTATACAATTTGATTAGATTTGATAAATATATATATAGACTGTGGAATTATCACCTCAACTAAGATAACAAATATTTGAATAACCCAGTTTTGTCTGTTTTTTAACTCCAAATTAATAGACTCATGCAGTGTACACTTTTGGGGGGCATCTGGTTTCTTTCATTCATTGTTATGTTTGTTAGATTCACACACACACCCCTTGCTGTGTCTAAGCTATGTAGTATTCTACTGTGTGAATAAACCATGATGCATTTATACATTCTACCATTGTGAAATATTTAGACTGCTTTCTATAAATGGCTATTATGAGTAAAGTTGTAATTTACTTTCCTATATATGTCTTTTGGGGGGTGGACATATGAACTCAATTCTCCTGGGAATATACCTAAAAGTGAAATTTTTACATCATGGTTAGCTATATATTCAGTTGTATTGAAATTGACACATAGTTTCCCAATGTTATTTTAATAATTTACACACTCACCAGCAACCTACCAGTTACTCCACACCCTTGTCAGCATTTGATATTGTAATTATTTTAAATCCTATCCATTCTAAAGGTTGTGCAGTATTATTTCATTTTAGTATTAGTTTGCTTTTTCATGATAGTTAATGATGTTTACACCTTTTCATATGCTTATTAGTCTCTTGAACATCCACTCTTATGAAGCATCTGCTATTAGTTTTTGGATCATTTTTAGTTGATGCTTTTGTTTATTTGTATAGATTTCTAGTATTTATTTATATAAAAGAAGTGTAGAAAAATAAAAAGTTGGTATCAAAAGGAAAAGGTATTGCTAATATACTACATGGTTATGCAATATTAATCATTAATAATAATAAAATATTAGTATTTTATTATTAATACATTAGTTTAACCCCACTTGTGATATAATGATATTGGAAAGTGGTAGAGTGACAAGTGATATGAAAAAAGGCTAAGTTATTATCTACCATAACAAATAAGTAATGCCTAAAATTGATGAATCCAAGTACACTTATGCTATTTAGTAATGTAAAGACTAAAATTAAGAACAACTGAAATAGTTACTTATGGGGAACAGGATGGGGTGGTACAAAGGGGTGAAATAGATAATCACATGTATTTGTTTTTACTTTGTAAAGATTATATTAAGGTTGTATGTTTTTATCTGCTTTAAAAATTCAATTATATAAAAAATAAGAACTAGTTATAAGAAAATAACTGATATTATTCTGGTTTAATGATTTAGAAATACAGCGTAAAAGTCCTCCAAGTAACGTTTGATACCTGAGGGAAGACCCAAATGGTAGAGATGAGCTAGAACAAGAGCAATGATGAACAAAGATGAGAGGATTAGTGACTGGAATGTGCCTTCCTGAGTTCATGTTAAATAGTTAAATATGAAGGTAAATAGTTAATAGTTAAATAGTTAATATGAATGTAATCAGTACAGCCCAACTGAATCTTGTCACTTGGTTTATTTCTGAAAAGTTCTTGATCTGATATTGTTATTTTTGTTGTTATTACTATTTTATTTTAAAAGTTCCAGTTGGGTGGGCTTCCTTTAATAAGACATTAATCATTAAGAAGAGTTCATTTTAGGATTCATAAAATTGTTACCAATTATTTTGAACTTTAGCTCATGTTTCTTAAAAAAAATTAAGCTGTTAAGCTGAGAAAAAATAACTTCATCTTTTTTCTTTTACTTATTTAATTTTACTATACAATTATATTTTGTTAAATCATGGAAACCTATTTCCTTGAGATAAATCAATATGTATAGTTATATATTCCACACTTACTCCTCAGACTAAATTTATGGCTAGACATTCCATATATTTATGTGAGAATCCATGTCCTTCTTAAAGCACTAAATAATCTGCAAGAGAGTTTTTTTTTTTTTCTTCTGTAAACTTGTCTCATTGTAAATGATTTTATTCTAGGTAATGTTTTTTTTCCAAGTGTCTGGAGGTTACAATCTTACTTTTTGGAGATAATATATTGCTAGATCATTAATGTCACTTAACTGTTAAGAACAACAGAAATCTAATTACACCTGTCTATAGTGATACTTTACTTTGGCACCATAAATATCACTAATCACTTAGTGCTATCATAAATATCACTAAGCACTCCCTTGAATCCTAATATTTTGCAATTATTTTTCCCATTCCCAAATATATGTTCTCTAATGTGATCTAGATTATGTTCTAATTTAATTTGGTGATCTCAAAACCTGAAGAGAACACTAAAAATCTCATCAAGCTAATTCGATTAAGACTCAGCTTCTCTCCCTGATGCAACTTCCACCAAGGACCTACCACACAAATGATTAGGTCTCAGAAGGGAGTACCAGCCTACAGTTATTGCAAGGTTGTTGAACACACCAACCCTGGGGACATTCAAGTGAGAAAACTCAATTATAAACAGTTTCTTTGCCTATTCATCTTACACACGTACTGAACTTGCTTAGAGTTACAGAATCTTCATTCTTCCCTTAGGTGAAGAAACACAGGGATCGTGCTTAACTTCCTGTACTGCTTTCCATTCTATACTCTTCCTATACCAGATGGCTACTGACCAGATGACCAGGAGAAACATAAATCCCAATCTGTTATCATTGGGACTCATTTCAAGATAATGTCTCAGTAGCTACTGACTAGTAGTCAACACTAACTGTGCAATAGAACCACATGGGGGGCTTTTAAATTATATCACATCTTTTGCTAGAGCAAATACTTGAATAATTAAATAAGTTTGGGGATAGGGCTTCTATTCAGTATTGGTAGATTTTAGGCTGCAGTCAAGGGTGTGAACCATTGCAAAAACAGGTAAATTCCATTAGAATTAAGGGTCTCTCTTCAATACACTATCAAAACTAAATATATCCTACTTTTCATTCCTGTTTTCTTCCTCTCCACTCAATAAGCAAGCCTCTAGGATCATTCATGTTTTCTCACACTCTGTTCTTCACAATGTACATAACTCTGTTCCTCTTTCCTGAGATACTATAGTTCCCTTCCTCCCAAATTCTCCTGCTATTAACTCTGGAATTATTAGTCAATGAGCAGTAAATTATCCTCCACCATCAACTCCTTCTTTGACTATATTTTGCTTTAAATGAAGTATGGCTGCCCATGTGGACACCATTTGGTCCATTGCCACATTTCATTTGCTGTGAAGTGAGTTTCTTGATTACTGCAAAGCTTTGTAGAATAACATGATGGTGGATGAGGCTTTCTGTAGGTCCATGGACAGTAGTTTTGACAGAAGTACTGTATGCAGGGAAGGCAAATCTGTGTGCAGATTGTTTATTCCAGTAAGAACAAAGCACTGCCCCATCCTGCTGAAAGTGACCCAATGTAATCAACCAACCACTAGGTAACTGGTTGATTGCCCCAGGAATGGTGCCATTTTTGGAACCCAGTGCTGGTCTCTGCTGCTGGCAGAAAGGTCACTTAGCAGTGACTGTTGCCAGGTTGGCTTGGTGAGTGAAACTCAATGTCACTGAGCCCACCCATGCATTTCCTCTATCTCTGTTACCATGGCCACTTTGCTCATAAGCCCATTGGACAATCACAGGAGAAGGTGGTGAAAGAGGCTGGAAAGATAAGTAGCTACTCCAAACATGTTGGTAAGATAATTCCATGTCAGACATTTAGAAACAAATCTGACAAAAATTCAGTGGCTTTCCACCTCAGTGAAATTTCTAGATGTCCTGTGGTGTGAGGCATGTCAATATATTCTTTTGAAAGTGAAGGATAAGTGGTTGTATTTATCCTACAAATAAAAAGAGGGGTATGATACCTCATGGGCCCTTTTGAATTTGGAGACAACATATT
The DNA here is from genome assembly GCF_005190385.1 of Monodon monoceros. Lineage (NCBI taxonomy): Eukaryota > Metazoa > Chordata > Mammalia > Artiodactyla > Monodontidae > Monodon > Monodon monoceros. The sequence continues at coordinate 67,860,135 of NW_021703768.1, forward strand.
TCTTATTTGGGTATGCTTCACTGGCCCATTTCTTGAGTGACCCAAAAAGCTGGTAGTTTTCGGTGGGACCTGGAATAAGAGAAGTTTCTGCAACAGGTCCAGGATGCTGTTTCCAAATATTCTACCACTTGACGCCATATGATCCAGAAGATTCAGTGATGCTTGTAGTGTCAGTGGCAAATAAGATGTTATTTGGTGCCTCTGGCTGGCCTCTATAAATGAATCATAGTTCAGACCCTTAGGATTTTGGAGGAAAGCCCTGCCATCCTCTGTCAATACCTATTCTTTTTTGAGAAACAGTTCTTGGATTGCTATTGGGCTTCGTTAGATGCTGGATGCTTAACTCTGGGCCACCAAGTTACCATGCAATGTGAACTTTCCATCACAAACTGGATGTTGTCTGATGTGCTAAGTTATTAAACTGAGTGTGCCCATCAGCTGTCCATTATCAAATGTGAAGGCACATGTAAGTTACATGAGATAGTGGCTCAAATGCCCATGGCCCCTATTTTGCTATATTATCTTGTCTGTCCAGCTAGTACCCATGGTCTCATAAGTTCTCTACAACAAGTTGACCGAAGAAAACAAAATTTAGATCCGGTTAATATGAAGACACCATCTGAAAGTGGACAGCTGCAGTCCTATAGCCCTCTTCTGGATCATCACTGAAGACAACAGTGATGGGAAATCCTTCCAGTGGGCTGAACTTTGAGTAGTGTACTTGGTTGTTCATTTTGTCTATAAGGGGACAGCCAGAACCATAAGTCTATATTGATCCATGAGCTATGGCCAATGATTTGGCTGGATAGTCAGGGACTTGGAAGGAATATCATTGGAAAACTGGTGACGAGGTGATCTGGAAAGAGATATGTGGATAGACCTGTCTGGATGGGCAAAGAAGGTGAAGCTATTTGTGTCCTATATAAATGCTCATCAAAGGATTTTAATAATCAGGTGGATATATATGGAGGGGGGCTTTAGCTACGCAAGTCTGAAATCTTTACAGCAGGCTGTCAGAAAGGTAAGACTGAAAAATGTCTGGCAGGAGCTGACACTGACACTGATATAGTTCACAGGTGGGATTTCTTCTTCCTTGGGGAAACCTCAGTTCTGCTCTTAAGGCCTTTCAACTGATTGGATCAGGCCCACCCAGATTATCAAGGATAATTTCTTAAAGTCAACTAATTGTAGATGTTAATTACATCTACAAAATGCCTTCACAGCAATACCTAGATTAGCTGTGATATCTAGATTAGTGTGATACCTAGGTTGATTAACTGGGGATTATAGCCTAACCAAGTTGACACATAAAACTGACCATTAGAACTACCTTAAAATAAGTAAGGAAATGTGATGATTATTACAAAATTCATTTTTGGACTAATAGAGAAAAGTTAATCATTTGAAATTATCCTGCAACAATTACTTTTATATTGTACTGTAGCAATTTTGCAATAGTGATAAAAAGAAACTATACATTTAGAACATTCTACAAACTTTTATGTATAAAAATGTCCACCAATTTAGAAAATTATGTGGGAAAAAAAGGTGGACAAAACTTATAGGGCACATACCAGCATAAAATTAAAGTAAATTGTATATCAAACTCTATGATTTTCATCGGGCCAAAAAATATGTTTTGTAGTACAATGTTGTACGTAGGCATTTAGGAGGAATGATTTATTATGAGTCCCTTACCAGCCTTTTTTTCTTCTCCCGTGCTTCTTTAATTTTTCTTTTGAAGTAGTATAACATTAAAAAGAAAATTGATATTAAAAGTTGGCATATTATTCCATAACCCTAAAATAGCAATCACTTGATTTCTATTTATTACATTGCAGCTTTTTTTTTCTGCATGCATCTATATTTTATGTAGTTGAAATTTTATATCCCCCATCCTAATTATATCACAAGGCATATAATTGGAACAGCCTATCAGATGACTGGAGGAATGATAATGTTCTCAGTTTTGAATCACAGAAATAAATTACCAATAAAATGGTGACAGATTTATTCTTACAAGAAATAATGAAGGAAGGTGAATAAACAAAGAGATTTTTAGGCAGAAATGAAGTAAGTTGAAGAAGTTCACACTGGGACACTTTAAACTGTCTCAATCATCTTGTTAGAACTGGTGTGAAGGGAATTCCTCACCTAAGGAACACCATTAATATAGACTGTTGAGGGCTGGAGAAGTTGGAAGAAATAAAACATGTATTTGACTAAATTTTTTTCAGGAGATTACATTCTTTTGCTGAGGTAGTGAAATATATAACTATGGACAGATGAAAATAACATATCATACTTGTGACAGTTGTGTTATCTGGATGCCTGTATTCAAATTCTGATGCAAACACTTACTTAATAAATTATATTAGATAATACATGTTTTTCCAAAGGCCAGTTTTATTATCGGAACAATGGAATAATAAAAGTTTCTTATAATATCATTAATGCTTTATCTAAATCTTTTAAGGAAATCCACAGGGTAGGTCTAATTATTATTCTCATTACAGATTAGAAAGCCAGTAATCCCAGAGAGGATGAATAATGTGACCAAGTTTACAAAGTTTGTAAGTTGGGGTTTGAATACTGCCTATTTTGAGGGTCAAGCTCTTATCTACTATACTATATTACCCTTGACTATTATACTAAACTATATTATCCTTGACTATATGGTTGCTTGAGGGTCATATGCAGTAAATGAAATCATTTTATAAATAGTAAATTTCTGTAATATTAGTTATTTTCCACTGATACACAGTCTTAATGGTTATTATTTGAAAGGCTTACATAATATTTTTATTAGATTGGCATTTCAAAATTTAAATAGCCATAACATTACTATAGTCATTGTTTCATTTTTTAAAAATAAATCTACAGTTTTATTAAGACAAAAACTGACAGTGTTGGTATGAAGTTTAACATTTAAACAAAAGTTTTCACAGAAATCTAACACATGCCTAAAAAGATTTTACAGTGGAGTTCTAGATGCAGGTCTAGACGATGTCAAGAAATGATGGATCTCATGATTCAAGACAGTGTTTTGGGTTTTAGTTAATTCTTAGGATTAAAAAATTTGTTTTGTTTTAAAGTGAACCACTGCCCCAGTATGGAAATTTAATCTTCTCCTGAGACCAGGGCTTCTGAAATCATTCAACTCTTGAAGTGATTCAGTGAACTTGTACTGTCAGTGACTGAACCCTGCCACCAATGGTTTCAAAGTTCAAAAAACAGAGGCTCCAAGAGTTTTCCACCTGAAGAGCACCGGCCCTTGTCTTTCCCTACTCTCTCATCTCCTATACCACCATCTGCCCTTCCTCAAATACTTCAGCCAGTGGCTTGGGTGGAGAAGCTGATATTTATAACTTCATAATTGGAAAAGAAAGGGTCTTCTTGTCAATTTCAATAATTAGCACCTCTAAGACAGGATGATCTGCCTGTGTATACACTCCAATAAGACTGTTCCTCCTCAACCAGTTTCCATCCCCCAAATGGCAGCTTTGGTAACTTCTTACCTGGCTTGGTCCTTTTTCAGGAACAGCATTAAGCTCAGGCAGGGAACACCTTGGCTTCTAAGTTTCAGGCATTCACAGCTTTTAAACAGTCTCTCACAGTTCTCATTTAGGTTGCCAATGACATTCTTTGAAAGGATAAAATATTCTGGACACAGAACCGAATCATCATTAGTTGTTCTTTCCTTTGTTTCACCATTTCTGCCATCAGGCCCCAAATTTTAACAAAATTGATCCTAACCCATCTCCCTTCTTTCCCACCCCATCCCTCCCACCCCAAATAATACACCAATAATAGCCAACCACTACATACATGCTATGCTGTAAAAATGCAGAGTTAACACTATTGGGAAGAAGGCTTTGGGTTGTGGAGATGCTCTTTGAAGATCTACAGTATTTTTTGCTCTCCCACATCCCATTCTGCAAGTTTTGTCCTTCATAGAAGGCCCTTTGCTTTTCTTAGCAAAGTTCAGAATGGGTTGCCTTGAAACACTGACCCTCCTTCCCCTCCACTAGGATGGGTGTGCAAACTATACAGCAAGGAACAGATTTAAAGCACTTGGGCTGCTGTAGGGCACAGAAGATGTCAATGGACATCTTTTCAAGCCATCTTTATGGTGTCAAGACAAGTAGAACTCCTTCTTTCCCCACTTGAAGCCCACAGTCAGATGTGACAGAGATTGGTACTCAGGGGAGTTAATTCTTGTCATCTTTTTTGTCATCCTCCTCTGAGGGGTAGGAATGCCACGTCAGCCTTTCCTCATAGAAGGTTATGACAACCTGTGGGCACTTTACATTGGCTTCCTTGGCAGGGACCAGGTCAGCCTCATCAGAGTTTTTCCATTTCATCAGGAACACAAGTTCTCCACTGGAGTCTGTAGCTCCAATAATCCCCTCCGGTTCCAAACCCTGGGCAAAGCCTAGGGGCTTTTCTGACTCTTCTTTCTTCTTTGGTTTGCTCTCCTCCCCCTTATCTTCCAAATCAGGATCAGCTTTGCGCTTGCCTCCCTCTGATTTATGTCTCGTGTGTTGTTTTCTGACTGCAGGAATTCGGCAATGTGGTCGGGGCAGTCCAGGTTTTCTTCTGGCTCCCATGTGTCGTCCTCATCTGAGAACCCCGCCCACTTTAGGAGGTACTCCACTTTGCCTTTTACCACCCGACAGTCGAGAACTTTTTCCACCACATATTCTTCTTCTAGCACCTCCTCCACTTCTTGTTTTGTTTTTCCCCATAGTGCCCACCAGCTTTCTGGTATAAAGGATGATGCTTTTCAGGGTGGCATCCACGAGTCCGAGAAGAATTGGTGTCGCGCTACTGGCGTGTTTTGTCGGGCCGGCCCGGGGGAGTGACAACCAGGAAAGCAACAAGCCGGTTGACCGCGGTTGAGCCCCTCACTGAAGCGGCGTACCGCAGGCCCCGGCTAACCGCCTTCCCCCATTGTTTCATTTTTTTTGCTAGGTTTTTAGATATTTATCATTAGAGATTGTTTAATTATTATACATGTGTATTTATAAAAGCTTTAGTTCCTTTTGTTCTTTAGGTAAATTATTTCAAATCAATTTCAATATCAAAAAATAGAAATATGATTTTCCTTCATACATACTGCCAGACTATTCTCAAAAATAGCTACAAATATTTACATTACCTCCTGTGTTTAAATGTGCTGGCTTCATCTCATAAACACTGTATACTACATAATTTTTAATATATTGTTTTAAAGAAGAGCTATATTGTAAGCCTGCTTTGTTTTAATTTCCTTGATTATTACTGCATATTTAATTACATTATATGTTTATGGTATGTTTTGTCAGGTCATACTTGTGCAAATACACCTATGTCATTATAGATGTTAACCTCATATTTGAGGTTGTTTCTTTTAATTTTCTTCTTTTTCATTTTGCAAAAAATTAAAGTTTTTATTTGTAGCTGCCAATACTTTTTGTGTAGTTCATTTAATTTCATCAAGTTAGAATATTATCACCAGTATGACAATTATTCCATTATATTTTACAGTTAATTTGTTAGTCCACTTGGACTTTCTTGTTACTTGTTATATTTTATAACCATGCAATTCATGATCCAATTTATCATGTATATTTATACCTTTCCAGATTGAGATATGTTATGGGAAACCATGCAAAATTTTCCTCCCCCTAAATGTGGACATTTGATACTCTTTCTCTTTATTGTACTATATTATACTATTTATTCTTGCTTGCTTTTTTTGCATTTACTTAATTTTACTGGCTTCAGATCAACACACTTAGTATGGTTTTAACATCCTCTCCCTGTTCTGCTTAAAACTGATCCTGGTTCTGCTTATTTGTACAAACTCAAAAATTTGGGGGCCTAATCAAATGGGAAAAGAGCCTAAAGAAATGGAATATGATGTTTACTTTCTCTTCCTTTATTGCTTTCATGGGAGGTATGTGAATTCATGAGTCCTTTGAGTGTTGGCAGCTGACAGAGGCCTGTGTTCTCTTGGCTCAGTAAGGTAAAGGATGGCTAACAAGGTGGAAAATGGCTGGAAGAAGAGAATGGGATAAACTCACATTTGAATGAGAAACCAGAATACCTATATACTGATTTAGACAGCTTTAAGGAAAATGATTTTCAACTATTTTAAAATGACCCCAGAGTTTGAGAAATTGGACATTGTTCAAACTAACAATGTTTACTCTTTGAATGACAAGAAAATGAAAAGGCAAGCCACAGAACTGGAGAAAATATCTGAAATGCTAAATCTGACAAAGGACTTGCTTCTAGAATATAGAAAGTCTTCTTGTAGCTCAACAGTAAGAAAACAATCAACCACATTTGAAAATGGGCAAAATATTTAAGATACTTCACAAAAGAATATATATATATATATACATATATTCTTATATATATATAGTTGTCCAATAAGCACCTGATAAAATGTTAGATATCACTAGATATCAGAGAAATGCAGGTTAAAAGCACAATGAGATACCATTACACACCCATGATAATGGAGGAAAGTGAAGAGTCTGACAGTACAAAGTGTTGATGAGGATTTGGAGCAACTGGAAATCTCATACCCTGTTGATGACAATGTAAAATGGTATAATAATTTAAAAAGTTTACTTAGCAGCACCTTAAAATCTTAAACATATACCTAACTTTAGCCATTCACTTAAGTATTTACCAAAGATAATAAAAAACTTCTGTTAATGCAAAGATAAGTTCATGAATGAACATAGCTGCTGTAAACAAAATAGCTCAAAGATAGAAACAAATCAAATATCCATTAATGAAAAACTTACTTGCAATTTATTGTATCTCAGTAAAGTTGATTTAAAAATGTCCTAGAACACATTCTAGTTTGTTCTGAATGAAAGTGACATGAGAGCCAAGCTTAACTCATATCCCAGCAAAAATGAAAAAGAAGGTGAACACTGTTTTCTTTTCCTCTGAGTTTCTCCTTTTAAAATACTTTATAATACAATGCCAAAGGTACATGTATAATAGTCTTCCTGCCTATAGTTAGACCACATACATGACGAAATAAGTAAAAACTTGTCTAAATGCATTTGAGTCTTTGTTTGCCTGATTCAGTACTTGGACTTAGTTTAATCATATCCCAACATGTGGCTATGCAAGAAGCTCTAAAAACTCAATTCACATGTGAGATCATATCCATGCCCAAGCTACAAAGAGCTGAAATGACTGAAATGTCAATGTACCTACATCTGCATAACTTGTTTTCATGCACAGTGAGATTCCTATTAAATCCTTCTTCTAAAAGAAGTTAGATTTTGGCACAACAATTCCCTGCTGCTTTTTCATATGGCTCACTTTCCTTTACCATTATATTTGAAACTGCATCACTACGATTGCAGAACATGAACTTATGATATGTGATGATGCTTTGAGGTAGAAGCAACGCAAATGAGAGTTGAAAGCCATAATACTTCCTTATCCTTATCTTCTGTTTGGGGGCTGAATATATTCTTTCTCTTTTCCCGTCCATTTGCATGTGGCTATAAAAGACCTCTGTGTTTTGGGCTTGGATCTTTATTTTTTTGTATTATAATTGGAAATACTATATTTTCATTTCTATTTCACTTCTAAGGCTTCTACTGCTGTAAAAATTCAGAGTTAAATCTCAGGTTGTATACAGAGTTTTTTCACAGACAACAGAATGAAATAATGTAAGTATTTTACATGACAAATAGCAATTTCCTTACAGCTTTCTTGAGAGGACTGTGAATTTCTCTAAAGGGAGAAATACTAGAGAAAATTTCAATAAAGGCCATATCGGAAAATAAAATTGATATCTATAATAAATCACCTTTAGTACTCTAGCACCAAACAATGTCTTGACTAAAGCTGGAAGGAATATTACCAGAGTGCTCCAGTGTATAATAATTTTGGTATTTTTCCTCTATATATAGTACTAAAATCCTACTAGTATTTGAAATTGTACTCTATATATTTCCTTTTGTAAAAGATAATGTGGTCTGAGATTTTAAAAAGTCAAATAAGCAAGATTTTATTTTCTTTGCACTGACTAAAATAAAACAAAAAAAAAGAATAATAAACTTATTAGCTATTTGATTGGCATGAAAACAACTTCCATAACAGAATTATTTTAAGTCTTCATGTATCAAATTAGTAGAAGCACAACTTTCTCAATGTATAGCTTTTAGAATAGCTAACATATATTAAGTGCTTACCATAGAAACATACTTTTAGTTAGCAATTACTACTACTTGGCATTTTTATAATCTAATAGGGAATAAATCTGTTTTTATAAACTAAAGGAATTGAACATCTGTGAAGGACATGTAGACTGGATTGTTATCAATTATAATATAATCTAAATCAATACTGAATCAGATAACTCCACATTGCTATTACCAATATCATTTATAGATGTAGAAATTGAAGCTTAAAGAGAGTAATTAACTTGGACAAGCTCACAGAGTACTTAAGTGGCAGACTAGAATTGAAATCCTGGCCTATCTGACCCCAGGACTCAGGACCTTTGGTTGCTAATTTTATATCCAAAGCTTAATTTGTCTCTGGAAATTACATCTATGCTCACAAAGGTATTAATTTTGTTCTTCATCTTTAACAATGTGTGTTTCATCTTTCAGGTCATGGGCTACCTTTGTTATTTAAACAACATAACAATAACAATGATATACCCACATCATTGTTTATTAGAATCTGTGCTGAATGTTTCTTTTTTGTTTTGTTTTTTTTTGCGGTACGCGGGCCTTTCACTGTTGTGGCCTCTCCCGTTGCGGAGCACAGACGCGCAGGCTCAGCGGCCATGGCTCATGGGCCCAGCCGCTCCACAGCATGTGGGATCTTCCCAGACCGGGGCACGAACCCGTATCCCCTGCATCAGCAGGTGGACTCTCAACCACTGCACCACCAGGGAAGCCCTGTGCTGAATGTTTTAAAGAAATTATTTTATTCTGTACTAAAAGCTACCTTACTATTTTCATTTTTTTAAAAAAGATAACCAACATTTAGAGAGGTGAAAGTCCCAGAACAATGTTACACAAGAAGAATGGTTTTAGAGCTGGGATACAAATCAAGTTCATGTTATGCAAAGTTCAAACAGGCTTTCAACGACTAAGGCTTCATTGCCTCAGAGAGTGACCCACTGAAATGGTTTGTCCCAACTTCTCCTTCTCAGTTGCTCAGATGAGACTTCCTTTTCAGTCTAATGATACATGTTCTTATTTCTTCAACAACAGTATATCCAAATACATGTCTGAAATTTTGTTAATGAGAGGCTATATAACATAGCTGTAAAGAGTATGGGTCAGGTCAGGAGCAGACAGACCTGGGGTGAGTCCCATCTCCCACACTAGCAAATTCACTAGAGGTAGTATAATTGTCTTGTCTAGTTTCCACCATGATTCTCTATTTCCTTCCACCCCTCATTTACTTATTTCCCATATGTATTTCTCTTACTTTCTTCCAAGGACAACAACTTCTAGACCTTTAGACACTTGACCTTGGAGCTAATGAAATATTCATTGATTATATTAATTCTAATTTACCTATAATAATGGGTATCATTTACAGAGTACTTGCAATTTGCCAGGCTCTGTGCTGAGTGCATGTTCTTCAATATTTGGTATTATCCTACCAAACACTTTAACAGGCAGGTACAATTATCATTCTCATTTTTTAGATGAGGAAACTCAGGCCTCAATACATTAGTTTTTCCAAGGTCTCACAGCTTCTATGTGGTGGGGTCTATATTTAACTTGAGATCCTCTGAGTCTTCATTTTTAATGACTACAAACTACACAATGCTCAATGTTCTCATTTATATGTTATGTTCTACAAAAGCTTGGATTTACAGTCTGGGATAGTTCTATTTATTTTTAGATTCTATACCTAAGGTTTTATCATTCAAATATTCTGGCAGTTCAGCTAGTGAGAGAACAGAGCTCTGTTTGAACATTTAGGATGATACAGAGAAGGCCATTTTACTTAGGGGAAGCCTTGGAATTCTTCCAGGTGTTTATCACCTTTTCCTGACCTACAGAAGAAAAGTGACTAATTCAGTTACCTACATTTTTTACCCTTGTCTGATTTGCTTGCTGAAATTTAGAGCTAGTCCATTCTGATAGCAAGACAGGCCATACATAGCAAAATCGATTTTCAAATAGTATTCTCCTGTTTGGCTAATATTGTAACTATTTGATTCAATGAAAAAATTAAGTACATAATGTTCTAGGAGGTTGAAAATATAATTAATATACATATGGCTAAACAAAAATTATTAAGTACACCCTAATGTATTTTCTTCATTTGTCACTTGACATTTACAAGGGTCAGATAAGTGCACTGATGTTGCCATTTCCATGTTTTCCTCCAATATTACACATAGATTTCAGAAACTGAATTCATAATATTTATCTGTAACAGACAATAAAAAAGAAATCCTTTAAGAAATCTCTTCTCAGGAGAGTTAGTAACTATTTTATCTTATTTAAATGCAAGTTACATGTCTGAAAGCACCACCAATATGAAGCAGATTTAACTTCACTGACATTACAGGTCACCTACAGACATTCAGTTTTGTGTGTAAAAGCTAAAGATGAGATAATTCATTCAAAGGTGTATGTTTGGAAAAGGGCCCAGGTGAGATGCCTATAAATTAAACATTTGGCAAATTTCCTTAGATAAATGGAAAATGTCATTTTGGAAGTTTGGTTTGGTGGATTTTAACAGCTGCACTATAAACTGTAATTGCAATTTAAACAACTTTTGATGCCACTCTAGAAAGATCTTAACCTATTTAACCTGCCACCCCTCAGTGCTTGCAAGTAAGACACAGATATAATTTTATGAACTGCTGGAGAATTTTCCCCAATTATTATTTGACTCCACAGTCATTGTTACATGTAACTCACTCAAAAGTTAACTATGATCCATAGGTCTGTGAAAAAAAAAACAACTTAATACTTGAATGTATGAGTCTAAATTCCAAAGGTACTTAAAGAAGAAAAAGCAAATAAATATATTTGATCACTAAAAAGTTAATCTTTTCAGACTAATATTCTATGCCTATTTTTTAGAAACTCTGAAGGCAGCATGTATTTTCAGGATCAATTTTGTCTACATGAAAATAGTATGTTATTCAGTAGTATTATATGAGTTATAACTTTTGGAAAAATAAAGTTTGTAATAATTATATTTCTTTTTAATTAGGAAATTAAAAAGCATTCTTTTGGAAAGAATAGAGTAAATCTCATTCAAAAGTGTGAAAGCCAAAATAAACATAAACACTGCATGCCAATTTTTAAACTATACCATAAATAACATTTCAAATGTGTCAAAAAATCATAGACATAGAAATTTTAAAACACATATTGGATTACTCAGTGGGATAGGAAAATATAAAAGTAGTAAGCCCTTATGCCGTTATTTGGCAGTTTGCGTAATCTCAAAATTTTTAACTATCTTAATAACTTAAATTATACTATTACGGTCTCTTTTCTTCTGTTAACTTTACTTGAGGTTATATTTTTCCTTAAAAAAAAAAACCTGGCCATATATAGATAGCAGAGTGTTTATCTTTTGAAAAATTATTTTTTTTCAAAAGAAAAATACTTTGGTCGCATTTTCCAAAACATTGAGTTTTATGCTAGTTTGAGGTATGCTCCATCTGAATTACAATAGATAATTAGTGTGGAATACTGAGCTAAAACTGTTTGGAAAAAATACAAATATAATGAATACCAAAGAAATTCAGTAAATTTTTTCTGTCATAAAGAAATATATAACAAATAAATTCATTATTTAATAGATGTTTTTTGAGCCAAATATTAACACCCAATATAAAGTTGTCTTGTTCAATAATGAATTTACATTTCTAAGTGGATGATACATATAATAAAATAATGTTCAACAAAATCATTTTCCTTTCTTATTTAAAATTTCTAATGTTGAAAATTAAAGTATCATGCATATTTTCTTCAATCTTCATTTATACTTATAATGTTTTCCTTAGATTAGTAAAGACTAAAGAGTGAAATTTAGAAAAGACACTGAAAATCTTTACTGTATTGTTATATACCTTCAATAGTTACTTAGTGAGAGCACATACAATTAATACGCTTTGTTACAAAAATGCCAAAATGGGACATGCTTCATAATAATAATGACTTTCATTTTACCATGATTGTCTACATTATCCTTTTCACTATTTATTTTAAAAATAAAAATTAAAAGTCTAACATTTGCATTAAACTTTAGTGTTTTAAGTGTTTCCACAAAAGTTATTACTTTATTTACATTATTATAATACTTTCACTAGTAATTCTTATCTTGGTTTAACACATGGGGAAATTGAGTCTCAAAAATTTCATTCAAATATTAGTAAAAATGATCTGGAACTAAAATCTTGACCATCCAACATCAATTCCTTGATCTCTTTTATTATTCCACCGAAGGGTGGCAGAATATGTCACCCCAAAATACATCACTCTGGCATGAAGATTATTTTGATTTAAAGGCACTTGAAAAGCAGCAGGTGCAAGAAAAGCACTCTGACCCCCCTTTTGCTTCTTGAGAGCAGGAGATAAAACTCCCATGTGAAATATGTCCTCCCTGTACCAGAAGGAAAGAAACATTCTTATTACCAGGGACAGGGAGTCCAGGCTGAGGGAATTCTGTACATACATTATTAAAATGACTTTTATCTTCCTTTCATCTCTACATATATTTTACTTTTCCACAATTGCTTCTCTTTGTTCAGCTTCATATATAGCACTTAGGTTTTGCCAATCCTTTGGGAGACTCCTAGGCCACATAAAACTTATAAGAAATAAAATTGAATGCTTTTCTTTTGTTAATCTGTCTTTTGTTACAGATCCCCAGCTGAAACCTAAGATGGGTAGAGGAAATATTTTTTCTTCCCCTACACAACTCAAGACATCTTTTCAAAAGATGCTTACTCAATTGATTATTCTCCCTGATTAGATCTCTTTAGAAGACCAATAAAACCATAAACAGAGTTTAAATTGAATTAGTTCTGTGTATGGAAGAGGGATTTAGATAATTAAAGTTAATAAATTATGACAGGCAAAAATAAACACAAGCACATACAATTTCACTAGTGCCACTAAGGACCATATTAGCTATCTGACAAAAGTCACATATGCATATTACATATGTAAATAGGTAAAATGACAGCACAATATATATGAATCATGCCACTTAAATCTTAAGTCCCATGAATGCAATTATTCCTTAAAGGGAGAAATAATTTTAGTTTAGGAAAGCAGGAAACAATGACTTACAGAAAAATAGAGAAAGAAACCCAAATATTCTTCACAACTCAAAGCTCTCAGCTTGTGTAGGGACTTAAGTTTAAGCCTGGTGCTGACTCTCTGGTGCACTCTGAAGGGATGAGCCAAACCCTTAGAGATGTTACATTTTTGACATTTCATTAGCTACAGAGCTTTCCTTTTTTTTCAGTAGAGCCAAGTAAGCGTTACAGATCCCATGACTCTTTTCAAAGTGAGTCAGAGGTGGCACAGGTGCCTTAGTCAAATAATTCCCTTGCCAATAACATAACTTCTAATTAGATGTGGCATAAAAATTTCTTATGGAATATAGAAAAGACTGAACCATGCTTTTTCTCCCAGAATTAGATGAAAATTAAAAGCTTTTGAAGTTTATTTCAAGACAAGTGATTACCTTTTTTCAGCCCCTTTGTGCCATTTATCTTTGCCTACTGCAGCTGCATTGGAGGCTTACCTGGTGGTGCCATGGAATGTTCCCATAACTCTTAAGGTTCTGTGACCTTTTCCATACTCAGTGAGATCTTGTGCTGAGTTCACTTAGAACTCCAGAGAATATAAAATTAATTCTTTTTAGATGCTTATCAGTGAGTGTGCCAAACAGGGCCCTTAGAGACTAAGAGCCTGCCTGGACCACTTACAATTATTAATGGTCCCTGGTAATTTGAAAGAAAATGAAGTGTGAAAACAAAGTTACAAACATTTTAATATTTTATATTTAACTAACATGTAGTTAAACATAAACATACAAAATACAATGACTTAAATGTAACCACATTACATTTGAGGTTCTTCTTGAATATGAGACTTAGGCCAAATGGACTTTCTGGTCTCTCAATAAATTAGCCTTGATATGAAACTCCTAAAATACTCAAGGGTATGGAAAACCACAAAGTGTAGCTCCTATAAATGAGTATTTTTTTAAAAGAACACTCATTTAAATTCAGGTAGTACAATGTGAAACTAACAGCAGAAACTCTGTAGTCAGAGTCAGAGTGACGAACGTGATTATTGGCTCTGCTACTTACTAGCTGTGTGAACTTGTGTTTTGTTTCCTCTCTTGTATAATGGAAATAATATTACTTATTTCATAAGGTTAATGATTTAATATTCACAAAGTGCTTAGTAGAATTCCTTGGCATATATATTTGTTGTTGTTGTTAAATAAATAAAACAAAAAAAGGTAGCATTGTATATTATGTTCGTCAGTGTCTATATTAAACACTCCCAAAGTTTCAGTGGCTCAAGTTAATGTGATTTATTTATCACAGTCCCATGTGAGTTTGGAGGCTCTACTGAAAAATCCTATTCTGTAGTTAAACAGGGACCCAGGCTACTTAATTTTGTGGGTCTCTCATCCTTACGTAAGTCCCAGGTATCTTCTGCATCAACTGGCCAACAGGTAAATGAAAAGAGTGTGTAGAGGTTGGCTTAGGATGTTTTATGAGAGGTGCATAATTTTACCCACGTTCCACCAGCCAGTCCTGAATGACATGGCCCTGACCAAGAAGAACAAAGGCTGCAAACTGTAGTCTTTCTGTGTACCCAGGACAAGGAAACAGGGTTGATTTCCATCTGATGAACCAGGAACATACATGATAACGGTCACATTAAGGTTTTATCTACCTTAAAAGAGTTTGAAAAAACAGCACAATGGTACTTAACATTCATAAGGAATCTCAATTGAATTGGTGGCTTCCACATTCTTTTTTTTTTTCCAATAAAGATGTGGAAGTCAGTCATATAAAGATGGATAAGAGTGGCAATTATTTATCTTTTAAATCCACTGGAAATTATTGTTAGGTTGACCATGTAAAATGAACTATATCTAGTGTATTTTTGAAATCTGTTTTTCCTTTGGACAGACCTAGTTCTTTTCCTTTCCCCTCTGTTTGTTTTATGACCCTAAAAACCAATTTTCTCTAAAGGTCATTTTACCTCTAAATATTTCTTAAATCCATCTACTTCTTTCCACCTATTTGGCATAACTTGAGATCAAATTATCATTTTTCTTGCCTGGACCATTGCATTGACTTCTGAACTGATCACCTCACATCTACCTTTGTCTGCTTCCAATTTATTTACTACAGCCGTTTGATTTTTATCTCCTAAATCTTTTTACAATCGGTCCATTTCTTTAAGTCAGCTCCACAAAAGCTAATCTAACTGACTCACGTTTCCTTCTGTGCTGTTCTCTTACCTGCTCTCCACCATACAAATCATCCTTCATTTCCAGGACATGCTGAAATGCTTCCTGTCCTAGGGCTTTAGCAAATGCTGTTCCTTATGTCCAAAGGTTCTTCTCCATACATTTTAAGGTAATTCCTACCATGTGTCAGATCTGAGAGACTGCTTCTTCAAAGATGCAGTGACCTGCACAACTACATATTATTTTGTTTACTTTCTCATGGCACCTTTAATTCTTGTTCATAGAACTTTCTTATAATTGTAATTAAATAATAAGTGCTGCACTTAGATATATAATATCTGTCTCCTTTACTAAAATGTTGCCTATAAGATTGTGTTGATCAGAACACCATCTCTAGCACCTGACAATATGCATTACAAAGAGGAGACACTTAATTTTTATTGAACAAATGTGGCTCATTTTAATTCTGCATCACCAAATAATTTCATTCATTATCAATTTATGCTTGATTTCTTACAATATACCAAGGACTGTACTGCATACTATAGATCCAAATTTAACTGAACGGCCCTATGGTCTTTGAGTTGCTGATAATGCAGTGGTGGAGCCAAAAAAGTAAATGAAAGATAATAAAATGTAACAAGAAGTATTTGGATACAAATTTCATGAGGAAACAAATGAACATATATAATTTTTCTTTTTTAATGAGGGGATTTTCAAGAAAAGGTAATATTTTGGCATTCTGTCCTTTTTCATCTCAAATTTTGGTATCTACCAAATTGGAGAGGGCTAGTATATGCACAAAGCTCTGTGAAGTTAACTTCCAAAGGCATTACTGATTGATGAAAGGAGTCTCCTTTCTCTGAGCAAAGAAGAGTTCTATCTTGATGAAGACTTCACTGATTGCAAGGAAAAGAAACAAACTCAAACTGAGTGAGAAATTCATTGTAGAGGTACCATGGACAGAACAATTATTTAGGTAGGTAATAAATATAATGGTAAAAAATTTTGACCCCATGCTTTACTCATACATTGAACTAAGTGTCATGCAAATATCATTTCAAATCAACTAGGTTTCCATAAAGGTGACAACCAAAAATTCTCAAGAAAGACAATTCTGAGCTACAATGTATCCTATTTGTCTTCATGAACTGCTCTATCTTATTGTTTTTATATCTAATATTTTAATTGTAAAACCTCTCATCCAATGATTTTCTTCATTATTTGATATTCCAAATTTACCAGGACTGATTCTTCATTGTGAATTCTGTCTCAAGAATCTTACATTCCCAGTTTTATATACTAAACAAGATAGAAAAGTTTTAATTATTGCATTTTATGTTTGCATAAGGATTACTGTTGATGATTCTAGAGTCTACATTCATATTTTATTTATTCATTCTATTAATTTTATGTATTCATTTTATTTACTCTCTCATTTATTTATTCTTTACATAGTACCTGCTATGTACTAGGCACTGATTTACTGGAGATATAACAGAGAAAAATACTGTTTAATGTCTGTGACCCAGATAACTCTGCCATTGCCAGTGCTATTCAAAGTATCCCCTAATTGAAAATATGAAGAGAAAACTTAGAATTACCAATGATTTAAAGTGAAAAACAAGTGAAACAGCATGATATATGGGAACCAAACATTTGAAACAGAAGAACTTACCAACAAATAATATACTCACTGAAGGAAAGACCAAATCACTCAAGTGAATAAAATAAGTATCTTGGAAGTTACTTTGAGAGGATAATACATCCATTAAAAAACATAAGATGCCCTCCACTTTTGGTACTACAGGAAATCAGATAGGCTGAAAACACTCTAGCTACAACACCGTAAGACATTCTCCATAAAATATTAAAAACATGCTGATATTGTATAGCTGAGCTGTCAGGGCAGTAAGGAAAGTTCATAGGTTTTCTCCAAAAGGGAGAAAGCAAAAAGTCAGAGTGGTTAAGCATGTGCTGAAGCTTTGATAGTGGTGGTGGCAGAAGTGACAATATGCGGAAAAGTTGGAAGAGGTTGCTAATCTCTTTAAACAAAAGGACTTTTTAACCTTTAAATTTTTATTTTGACATAATTTCAGAATCACAGAAAGGTTGTGAGAATAGTACACATAATTCCCAAACACCCTTCTTTGAGATTCTCAAATTGTTGAAATTTACTTACTTATAATTTTCATTTCTTCAACAGTTCTTTCTCTTTTTCTGCACCCATTTTAGATGCGTGATTTGAGGATTATTTACTGAAATTAATTGAAAAAGTAATGAACAAATTGTAAACTAACAAAAATCTAGTAAAACACAACAAGAAAAGACGAAGAAAGAATTAGGAAATACCCTAAGTTCCAATATGTATATTATGTATACACAATTCTCAATTCATTTATCTCAAATTTCCTCCTGAAAAGACATATATTTTGAATGAAGAGATTGTCACTTTGGAACCAAGTAGCCAAAGTTTTAAACACATGGATATCTGATAACACAGAGCATTACTCCATCTCAGAATTATGGGAAGCAATTTCATGAAATATTAGTTTTACATATGTCTGTGACTGTTAAACAGCATTAAATGTTTCACTTTGTGCATACCTACAGAGCCATTTCTAATATCTTTGGGGTACAATAAGAGTGAAATACAATCACTAATGTAATATTAAGAAAGAAATATGATCTCTACTTAATTATTAACCTAGGAAAAAATGATTGACTATACAAGGTAAGAAATCCCTGCTCAAATTTTACATTTGATTTAATTTGCATCAATACTTCCACTAGTTTAAAAACATTTATCAGGTTATAAACAACTCTTGGGACCTACCCTATGGAACAACATGTCTTCTGAAATTGTTCTCTGTGATTAGTTGCTTCTTATACAGAATTCATGCTGACATAATTCCCTTAAAAAATGTCTCTATAAACATACAGATTAGTTTAGCAAGAATAGCTATTTGCTTATCTTCACTCATCTGCATATGAATATATTTTTCATTTTTGTCTATTGTTTATATATACCTGAAAATTTATTACAGTCTTTTTGATTCGCTTGTTACCTACAAACTAAGTTACCTAGAGGATTCTAGCCACCATTTTATGCTACTTTATATTCATAATTTATTTGACTCTCTCTAGGTGATGAGTCCAAAAATAATTGAAAACATGTTTCTAATACTGCTCTACTTAAATCAAAAACAGTAAAGTAGAAGTTTGGAATTGTAGTTCTAAGAGCAATGTTTCTGTGTTTGGTGTTCTGGAGCTGGGTCTATGCTGGTAATGCTAACAGAAGAGTGCAATTAATTATTCAAGTGGTTTCCAAAACTGAGTATGTGTTATATTGTGAAAGTAAATTTCAATAACACTTGCATTCATTAGAAAAACATTAAAAATATTCATTCAATTCATTTTACCTAGAAATACACTATCTGAATTTCAACATCATACTAATATTGAAGTTAGGCCTGTAAATTCTTCAAATACATAGCTGCAATTTTCTGAAACTAAATTCTATCTGAAGAGCAGACACCAATTTTCCTTTTTTCTTGGCTATATAGTACACAATAACTGCAGATATCCTTCAGTGATACAGAATATCCTAGCTTGAATAAAACATTTTAAATGCTCTATCAGAAGATATTAATGTCAAAAGTATATATTTTAAGTATAAAAGCAATTTCCAGAAAGCTCCTTTTATCAGTTTCCTATGGCTGCTATAACAAATTACCACAAATGGTGGTTTAAAACAAGGGGAATTTGTTATGTCGCCATTCTGAAGTCGAAAGTCAGTATCACTGGGCCAGAATCAAGGTGTCAGTAGGGCTGTACTACTGGAAGCTTTAGGGGAGAATCCCTCCCTTACCTCAACTAGATTCCGGTGGCTACCACATTCCTTGGCTTGTGGTCCCATCTCTCAAATTTCAGCCTCTGTTGTCACATTGCCTTCTCTTCCATCTGTCAAATCTTTCTCTGCCTCTATCTTATAAACAGACATGTGATTGTATTTAAGGTCTACTAGGCTAATCCAGGATAATCTCCCCATCTGAAGATACTTAATTTATCACATCTGCAAAGTGTCTATTTGTCAGTAAAAGTAAGGGTCACAGGTTTCAGGCATTAGGATATAGCTATCTTTGGGGGGCCATTATTCAGCCTACCACATCCCTTTATAGCAACCTTCATATTTTCGAAGTCTAGTTCCTCATACATATATGGTGATTAAAGTACTTATTTAACTCAAAGCTTCTTAGTGAATTTTGAGTCATAATGTAATTTCCCAGGATCTAGAGCTATGCTAAGTGATACTCTTCTAGGAGTTTTAAATAAAGTTTAAGCTACAGTGCCTAACTCTTCTTCAGGTATCTTTGTGTCTGAGAATGGTTTCTTCTAGCATCTCTGTCTGAGAACAGTACCATCTATTCTCTTAAACCAGACACCTAAGACATCCCTCTCCTTCACTGCCCTCTCCTGTGCCCCTATCCCAAATTCCAATCCACCATTTGTCCTGGATGACCTTGACTCTAAATATCTTTCAGATTTTCCCATTTTTCTCTCTTTCTGCTTTTGCTACTCTGTCTCATTTGATCACTAACACTTGCCTGAGGTTTGGCAATAGCTTCTTTATTGGTCTCAATGTACTGTCTATTGTCCTCAATCCACTCTCAACCCTGCAGTTAGAATTACGTTTTCAAAGCACAAAGATGATTTTGCATGAAAAATAAATCCATCCTCTGATTTTGGGATGAAGGTCAAAACTTTTAACATGGTCAAAAAGACTACTTCTGAAATTTGGCTAGTACCACTCTCAGGTTTCTGCAATTCAGTCCATAGCTTTGGGCTGTGGGAACTTTTCCCTGACCACAAGGAAGGCAAAGCCCCAGGGCACCTATGAGCTCAGCTAAAACTTTAAAATTTGAACAGAATGAAGTCTTCACACTCTGATTTAAAAACACTCTGGTTTGGGCTTCCCTGGTGGCGCAGTGGTTGAGAGTCCGCCTGCCGATGCAGGGGACATGGGTTCATGCCCTGGTCCGGGAAGATCCCACATGCCGCAGAGCGGCTGGGCCCGTGAGCCATGGCCGCTGAGCCTGTGTGTCCAGAAAAAAACAGAGACAACAAACAGTCACAGAAGGTAGTGGAAATGCTAGAAAAGAGTAGTAAAGATGGACTCCTGAGTCAGAGAGAAGAGAAGATCACCTTGTGTTTCTGACTTTGCTCTTCCAGAACAGCAAGCTCTACTACTCTTTAGGCTCTTGTGTTCTATGAGATCTTGCTGAACTTAAAATACTAAAAGTTCCCTCTATTTTTACCATCTTTTTTCATTTACACTGAAACATGAATGGGTGTTTACTAAAACCAAAATAGCAGTGGATTGGCCAAAAGATTAGAGTTAGAAAAGACAGAATATCTGTGGTAAAGTACATGGATTTATTGAGAACAAAATCTTTTTTATAAGGTAAATAGAACTCAATTTCCCATTATACATGTCTAAATAACACTAAAATAAGAAAACATTAAGATAAAGGAGTTAGAGACCATCTTACAGACAAAGTAATTGTAGGAGTGATTGACAAATGCTTAAACTTTTTTTTTTTGTACATGTGTACTGTCTCAGAGAACATTGGAAACATTCAGTAAATATTGTTTTTGTTAACACGATGATGCTGATAATTATGTGTTTCCTGAATTTAGATAATTTAATTGATCAGGGCAGGATACTAATGAGGTTATAGATACAGATCTTATAGTTAGCTCAGTTCCATTTAAGTGCCCACAGATTGACTTCTCACCTCAGTAAGTCACCACTGCTGTGTATCATTAACTGAAATAGCAACTAAAGTGTGAGATTACATCTGTAAAATGACTACTTCAGAAAAAAATTACTCAAATCTTATACTTTACTTATTATGGGTCACTAGTTTCATCTTTGTGTATGAAAACTAGGATACTTTATATCTTTGATGATGAGACAGAGAAAAACAGCCTTTCTTTCTGTTTTTTTTTTTGGTCTCTGTGCATAGTCATGTAAAAGACTCCTTTTTAAAATTATCCTGAAACATAAATTAATCCTTGTTTAAAATTCCAAAGACTAATTTCTATTCTGTAAGAATTACATCAACCATTTTAATTGTTTTGATTATCTGACAGAGCTTTTCCATATAATTGCAACAAGAAGAGACATCAGCTAACAAAGTTGCTCACGCAGTTAGAATAATTATCTTAATGTTATAAACTTATAGCAGATCCAGTGGAAATTATTAATGGCAGCAGTCAAATATTATATAAGTAAAATTAGATTTTTATGTCCACTGATTTGATTTGTGTTAATTTTGTATATTAAGGTGAAGGAAAGTAACAGAAAAGAGCAGAAATTATAATGAATTATAGAATCAGAATCTAGTAAACAAAGAGCCGCTGGTTACATGGAAGAAACTGGAACTTTATACTCTTCAGAAATAAATCTTAATGAAAGGTTAATCTCAGGACACTTTCTGAATTCCTCATAAGACAGCTGTAGTTGATTCATCGGGGCTTTACCTAATGCTGGTCTCAGAGATCTTCACCAATATTTTGTGTCAATTTGAATATATTATGCATAGGTCAAATTCTCAGGTGTTACCTGCAGTTGCTTACGTGAATTAATCCCTTTTCCTACTTAATGAGTTTAGAAAGATACCCACATTGTTATACTGTATAAGGTACTCTTAAGTATGTTACTTATATATTTAAATTAATTATCTGAATAAAGGCTGCAGAGGTCAGCAACATGCCCAAAGTGTGATACAGCTAGTAAGCTGTGTACCAGAATTTAGATTTGGACCTTAGGATAATGACTCCTGAACCCCATTGTAAACTACTTGCTGTTTTTTATGTATACATTTATATACCTATATTTTACAAATATTAAACATAGATATCATCTAGAAAGTGCTATAAGATGGAAAACTCTGACTGCCATAACTAAAATGTTCAGATAATTCAATGTTTAATAAACCAACTCTAGCATTATTGTTAAAATGGTTATTTAAATATAGTATATTAGCTTAACATTAGAATAAAGTTTATTTCAAAGTTTTGTGTAGCATAAATTATGACTTCATACAACTATTTGATTTGTTTAAACTTTATTTCCCTTAGATGTTTTCCTCTCTTCCTTTTTCTCTTTCATATACATATAAACAGGTATAGATATTATATATTATACACATTATTTAATTTCATCAAAACATAGGTATAAACGTAGACAGTATCTATTAAGATTTTTATCAAGCAAGTATGCTTGCTCTGAGGAGACTTTTTTTTTAAGCTTACTATGCCAATATAAGTTTTCTAAAGCAAAAATTGTGCACTTAGATGTCAAGCCATTGTGAAACACATTGAACTGTGAGTTCCAACTGCTGCTACATTCCAATCTTAGTGAGCCAGGCTTGAAAGCAGAGAACATCTTACAGATCTCCTTTGATATCTGAACTAAAACATTTTTTTCCAAACAGTGCGTAATAAATTTAGCAGCATTTAGACAGAAAAAAAAGCTGTTTCTAAAGTAATTACTCTTTCCCAAAATCTGAGGTAAGAAATTGAAGAAATTCATCCATCCAGTAGGTAGCATTTTGAGATCCCACTTTTCCATACTATTACATTTGTATGTACTTCTACATTATTAGCACAAATTTAAATGCCATGTATTCTTTCTGCAAGAATGGGCAATGCCAATGCTTTTACTGAATGATACCTACAAGTCAAGGCTGTTTTAAGGGTGATATATATATATACACACACACACACACACACACACACACACACATATATACATATATATATATAAAACATTATTAATTTAATCATTACACAGCCATACTGAAATGTGTCTTAGACCATTCAGTCTGCTATAATACGGGGACAAGTCTCATTTATGAGGGCTCCACCCTCAAACCTCCCAAAGACTCCACCTACTAATACCATCATCACCTTATCACCTTTGGGGGTTAGGATTTCAACATGTGAATTGAAATTCACATGAGGGACACAAACAGTCAGACCATAGCATGTACTATTTTCATACATTTTCAGGTGACTAAATTGAGGGATAGCAAGATTAAACAAGAGGTCCAGCATTACACAGTTAGTATGTGCTCTTTAAAAACTGGTGGGTTTACAATAGAGTGTGGCCTCTAAAATTTATTTCTGAAAACTCCTCATGATATTGAGGAATAAAGATGTAGATTCAAGGAAGATTGTCACCTTTTAAGAAAAAAATTGCACTAAAATTTTATTTTAATTTAAATAAAACTTAAAATTTTATTTAAAATTATTATTAAGTAATATATGTTTGGTATACAAATTAATCCACTGATAGGAAAAATCAGAAGCCTCTCTTTCCATTCTGACTCTAATAGTACAATTCTACATCTCAAATCCAATTATTTGATAAAACAGAAAAAAAATCCTTACTTTGCCTTATATTTGACACAATTTTTTAAACTTTTATTGTTTTGCATAGTTTTTTAGATAAACTGTGTTTTTTTGGTTATGCTCTAGTTTTAATTTTTTGATGGCCTTATTCTATCACTTTCTTACTTTACATCACACTGTCCAAAGTAAACTTGTTCATTTTTTATTATTGTCAGCCATCATACAAAATTCTTGAACATCATTCTGATTTATCAGTGTAGTTTAGAAACTCACCTCAAAATGAATCACTGTGCCCATAGGATATCAGCTATAGGATTGGCTAATCAGCCAGTACAGTGCTGTGCTCACCACTGACCCAATCATACTGGCAAGGGCATTGGTATCAATGCCACCTGGAACTGGGGAAGAGGTCAACCCACTCAAAATTTCCTGGCTTCTTCAAAATGGAAAACATTTCATGGGAAATAATGTTTACCCCACTGTTTAGATACAATTATTGACTTCTCACATTGAGAGGAGAGATGAAGTGAGTCTAATTTTCTTTTTCCTTCATAGGAGACTTATGCACAGAGTTGTACATGGTATTTTATTTATCTACAAAATTTTCCTTATATTCATTGGATATGACTAAATCTCCATTTTTAAAAATTGATATTCAAAGAGGTGGAGCTTTTAATGATAGAATTAGGTCTTTGGACATTTCAGGAAAGTTTTACAATAAATGTGAATACTTTTTCTTGTTTTAATCATTTTATCTCTTGTTAAAATGTGTGTGTATACGCACACACATATGCACACACACATATATATATATATAGGCATAATTTTCTATTGGCTGTTCATGTCATCCTTTTTCATTTAATTGGTATGACCTTTTAAAACCCTGTGGTAATTGTGTACTTCGGAAAATAATATCAATCCACTAGATACTCTATTATAGTCTAGTGAAATGTTATGATAATCCACAATTCCACAATCACCCATCTACTGTCATTGTAAAAAATGAGTGAGCACTCCTAATTAAATAAATATACAGTGTATATTTTCATGTAGATTCTATATTTTCACATGCACTTAGATATGAAACACATACATAGGTACCCACATACAAACCAGTTCATTGAACTTTGACAATTATACATTATTCTTTAATTTTGAAGAGTTTGCTCCTTTAAATATCTTATTATTTTGATAAATGGATTTTTTTGTACAAGTACTTTTAAATTTAAAAATAAAAGAATCCTTTCAAATAAATGTGTAAGAGATTTATAAACAAGAAACTCAACAATATTCCTACTAAATTGTCAAGTTAAACAGTGATTTATGAGAAAGATGTTCCTCAGTTGAATAAGGGAAAAGAAGAATTCAACTAATATGATCCATAAAACTCAGTGTGGAGTCTATTAGGGCTTGAAGACTTTTTACTAGTTTAGAAAATGAAGCAGATGTTTCAGTAAACAGGAGACAATAAAGAGAATACTAAAAATATGCAGCAGCACAGCTGCATCTGTGTCAATTTTTCTGACCTGGTATTTTTTTTTTTGACCTGGTATTTTTGAGAAAATTAAGTCAATTTTGATTTTTCACTTGCTTTAATTATGTCCTCTATAATTGTGACACTAAATTCAGATTTGTAAAGCATAAACATGGTACTTAGATGGCGATCTGAAATAGAAGTAACACACTTTTTATAAATTAATTGATTAGCCAAACGCATAAATTGGCAAAATGAGTATGAAGATGACAATTTTCTTGTTAATAAAGATAATATAATCAATCAAGCTACATGTTTCTGGAAAGCAATAAATAATTTTCTTCCTGAAAGAGGGTCTCTTGAATTTTTAAAATTATTGCACTTTAGTTTCCTAGATATAATCCATGACTTAAAAATTTCTCGTGAAATGAAAGCATTCTTAGTTGTCATAAATATGTTCCTAGTTAAGCATTCCTTTTAAAATTTCTCCTGAAATATTATGCTGAATTCAAGAAAAAGGAGTGCTAGTTGGTTGCTTTTATATAAATTCATTACCATAAATAATAGTCACCATAACTTTATGCTTATAGACCTGTATATTGTGTATGAGGCATATTCCTAAGATATTCAATTAGGCATATGCAAACACAATATTTTCTGATTTTAGTTCAAATAATTAGTAGAAAAGAGTTAAAAATATGACTTGTGATTAAAATTATTTAGAATTAGATAATGGTTTCAGTGTAATCTTTTCATTTGGATGCATGATGTTATAGTTAAAGAAAATATTATAAAATTATTAGAAACTAGTCTAAAGGAGCTTGTAAATCAATTGGTAGAAGGAAACCAAAGGATTTATTTACTATATAAATATGCTTTAAGATATTTCAT
Organism: Monodon monoceros; assembly: GCF_005190385.1. Lineage (NCBI taxonomy): Eukaryota > Metazoa > Chordata > Mammalia > Artiodactyla > Monodontidae > Monodon > Monodon monoceros. The sequence goes on from NW_021703768.1 coordinate 67,886,389, forward strand.
TTATAATTAATTTGATTCAATTACTTGAAATCAAAACAAACATGTTAAGGAACAAATTCCCTAATATAAATCATATGGCTTAAAATAGAAGAGCTAGAGAGATAGAAATACATTGCTTATGAGATATGATCAGATCTACAATTCCTTATCCAAACCCCAGGGGCCAGATGTATTCCAGAATTGGGATTTTGTCTGAATTTATTAAAGGTAACATTTTGCATGTATCTTATATTATGCTAACACTCAGTGGGGCCTGGAGCAGCTCCCCCTACTCAGATATGTTAATACTTCAAAATATATAAACAACATAAATATTTGATTTTAAAAAAATAATCAGTAAATAATCATACATCAGTATAGGTTTAGTTTTGTCATTATATGAAAAATATCAGGGCTCTTTGGATCCTGGAATTGCAACACACACTAATTTCCCTATACATTAGGGTTTTCTTTGCCTTGGTGCTCTGAACAATGTAAATGTTCCTGGGCCCAGCCCTTTGACACTATTGCCATGAGCACTTAACAGTGTTTTACGATCAAGGTGATATTTGGACTATTCTAAACTCTTAACTATTATTAAAATATTAGAAACCTCATTAAGCAGTTCTGAGAATATGAAGGATACTATGAGGTGAAGGAAAATATTCCCTACTACAAAAGGACAGTCAAACTCAGGCAGAACTTGGTCAGAGGCATTTACATTTATTTACATTCTATCATCTCAGAATCAGTAGATTTCTTATCTGGAGTTCTTTTCCTGTATTTTCAACTATTTTATTGAAGTTGTTGGCATTACCTCTTTTTTAAATAATCACATGTTTCTGTGAACATATCTATATAGCCTATTCTCAAGTGTTTCTCAATCTGTGGATTGAATAAAATGCTTTCCATTTTCTTTTCTTTTTTTTTGTTTTTCATTACATAGATAGTCTTATTCCAGATATGAACTGTTCTGGTAAGAAAATTCCTTTCTTTTCCTTGTCTGGCTTGTTCTCAGAGGAGTGAAACATCCAAAGCACATTCATTTAGGTGAATACAATACAACAGAAAAAAAAATGTGTTCTGTAGGTTAATCTCAGTATTCTCAAATTTGGGTACAAAGGATAGACCAAAATACATGATAATCACTGACTCCAGCATATGATATACCTGAAGCAATATATTTTGATTACGGAATTCAGGAGGGGTAGATGAATAAGAGGAGTCACAAATACAGTCTACCTACATCCAGTTAGCCTAAAAATTGACCATGACATTTCCAAGAAGAGAAGAGGTTACAGAACTGCAGAGGATTGAGGGCTGAGCCAAACTCCTTGAAGAGATTATGGGTCTCAGAAGTTTCAGTTTTTCACCTCTTGGCAGATTCACAGAGCTCTATGAACATTCAGGCCAGAAAACTACCCCTGTACTTGCTTTCAGGCCAGACTATCCTCTAAGCACACATCACCAAATCTTCATCTTTCTGAATGGCCTTGGATCCTGCATGTGTCTGGATGATCATCTTTCAAAGTAAGTTAACACTGAAGCCTGTTAGTTCTATATTTGGGACATCTTTATGGAGCAGTAATGATAATAGCTGGCACTCCTTTTCTTCAAGGCTCACTGCAATCTATGAGCATTCTAACTTTATAGGTGAGAAAACATAAGCTTAGAGAATTAAGTAACTTGCCTTAGATCACACAAACTTACAAATGAAGCAGGAACTTGAAGACAAATTCTCTGATGTCAAGTACTCAGCAATTTCTTTCCATAATTCCACAGATAATTCAAAAGATACATTTTGATGAGCAGAGTCTTTTATTACCTCAAAATAATTTTCTTTCCATAAACTGTGGATTTTCATTGTTTAAATCTGGCAAATGTCTTAGATATGATTTTGCTCCACCTCTGATGAACAATCAATCAGTCAATAATTAAGGGCTTGACTGCAATTATGGACCTAAACCAAAAAGACTGAGGAAGAATCTCTGTGCCCAGTTCCTGAAAATTTACTGGAAGCTTCACTTCCTCACACTCACATGTATTCATGAACTGTCCCTAAACCTCAGCCGTAAAGAAATACCTTTCAACCTGATAAATTTTAGAATCCTGCTACAAACTGGTATGAAATGAATGTCAGTCTTGAGATCTCTATTTCACTTGGAAAAGATGGGCTTACTCTGTATTGCAAAAGGGAGAGAGCAAATGAAGAGACATAATTTAATTTTATCAGTAAGGGGAAAGGGAGTTGTATGAACCTCAAAAGAAGAGAAAAACATGTTTGAAAATTGCTTGAATCACTTAAACTTTTTATTGTTATCAACACTAAAGCATATCTTCCATTAGAAAAACAGTAGGTGTAACTGAATTGCTTTTAAATGACTTTCAATGATTCCTTTTTGAGAATCATTAGAATAATCATTAGAAGCATTAGAATAATTTTATTATAATTTCATGAAATTTTATTTTCATGTTTTGTCTTCCTGTCAAACTTGAGGTGACTGATGAAAAGACTGTGTGAAGTAGAGTAATTTTGCTATTGAAATTTAGAGATTCTCAGGAATTAACTAGGATTCTGTAGCTAGAACTTTGATCTCTACTTTTAAACTTTTAACATATTTCTTAAAAGAAGACTTGAAGTCCATGATACTTCTATTAGACAATAAGATGGTAAAACTCTCAGAAGGTCAAAGATTTTAAATGGATAAAAATAAATGTTTTGGGAAAATTTTACAAGAATAGATTTCCCAAATTATGTTAAATCTTATAATAAATGGAGTAAAACTTGAAATAGGAAAAATTTTTAAAGAATTATTGTTTTAAATTTTTAAAATATTCTTATAATGTTAATGAACATTATTAAATAAACTTGGAATTTATCTGTACTTATTGTTTCATTTACATTTAGAGCTGCAGTCAATTGTGCTGGACTGTGTTCAGAGAATTTCTCAGAATCCCTTTTAATGAAAATTCAATTGCCTTAAAGGAAAAATAAAAGCTTAAATCATCTAGTATCTAGTAAATTTTTAACCTTGATGTCGAGTCTACTGCTTCCTAGAAGTCATATTTGGTAAGATTGCTACTATCTCAGGGTAAGGCAAATATCAGTTGAAGTACCTACTTCCACATACGTTTGAGATCTGCATGATTCCTATCATCTCCATGGTTTGGAGTCTGAGGTAAGAACTTGGCTTCACTTCGTTATTGTCACCACTGGCTTCGGTTGCTTTATGGATCATCTTACCATTCCCAACAGTTTGTTCCTGTTTTGATGTGATCTGTCACACTGTCCTGTATATGAAATATGGCCCACTTTATTTAATTTATATACCATCATCAACATAACAAGCAAGCAAACAAAAAATAAAACAAAACTAACTTATACAAATGATTACATTTTAGGTCTGGAAAAATCAATATGGGTGTTTCCACAAGAACACGAAAGCATAAATTTTAAATACTGAAAAGCTTAGTTTTTCAAAGTTCATTGGTCACCATTCACAAGTTCTTGGATACCACCATGTTTGTTGGTTTTATCTACAGTACTCCTATTCCATTTATTCAATATATTCTTGAAAAAAATTCTTCCCAAATGGAACTACAGTGCTAGGTAATTAAATAATACTTTTAATAATTATTATAATTATATTTCATAATAATTTTAAAATATAATATAATAATTATTAAAATGAAGTAATATGCTTTTGAACATCTATAATTTTCCTCTAGTAATGTTTTACAGATCCTGCAAAAGCTGTCTCTGCTCCCCAAATATGATGTAGTCATGATAAAATACATTAATTATGTAGTTGAAACATTATGCAGATGAAAGATATTCTCAACCAGTTTTATGAAGATGGTCCATGCTGTATATCAAATAATGGTTAACAATGAATGTGATATCTTTCCCATGTGCTCCACAGAGAATGTAACTAAAGAAGATGTAAATGCTTTCTATCTTCCAGAGGGGATGCATGTATGTTATTACATGTTATATTATGTTATGTTATGCTGTGTTATGTTACATGTTGTGCTATAGTATGCTATGTATGCTGTGCTATGTTATATGTTATGCTATACTATCCTATGCATTACATTGTGGTACACTATGTTATCTCTTTCTCTTAGATGTTTGTCTTCTAATTCTATGGAACCCTCTCTAGGCGCACTGCTTGGCTTAAGGTGTCCTGAATTTGGAATAATTTCTGAGGTAGAAAAAAGATTGAGAACTGGTTCACTCTAGGTCACTCATTTCTTCATCCTTCCTCTCTGATTCACATCTTTCCCCTCTGTCTTCCAGTTGGTGGTGAATTATATTCAGGTGTATAGATAGGGTATTGTTATTCATCCTTTCCCATAGGATGTTAGCTATTCACACTAAATCTCAAGTCTAGTGCCGTTTTCTCTAGAGCTGGGTTAACTGAGCCAGGCAAAATTTCTATGCATCAGACAGAGTCTCTGGTAGGCATATGGTAATTGGGAGATAAACAGCTGTTATTGCCACAATATCTTCAGTGTAAGGGATTATGCCTGAAGGGAAATCAGGCTGACTAGGCAGTGTGTAGGGCCTGGTTCTATACACAGATATTAAGAAATTAGATTATTACCCTGGCTCCTTTAGGCCCTCAGTCAAGGATTCCTGCTTCCTTCTGAAGTGGTTGTCATTAATCTTTCCTATCCTGTACTCAGCACCTCTAAATAAGCTTTAACTTCTGCTTGACCAGGGCCAAATTTTCAGAATAGTGAATGCAATTAGATCTAAAATGCCATCTATAATACATGCACCATTATTATATGTACCATTAAATGAAAAGGGGAAAATCTCTGCCAATTTAATACTGATACAATGTTTCCTATCACAGTTTTTATTTTATTCTTACTGAAATACCTCTTTTCTTATATATCACGCTTGTGTAATCACAAAAAGAAAATTTAAGTGAAATAACTAATTAACTGATTTTAAAACTAAAACTTCTTTATATTCGGGGTCCAACTTTTTGAGCTGGGATCATCAGTGCATTTTTTTTTCCATGTAGAATCATCCTCTATGGCTACACAAGCATTGGTGATTCATTATTTCCTAAAAAAATGCTACACTATTTTCTGTAGAATTATTGTCCAAGCAGCTAACGCTATTTTATAATTTTTGACACACCGGGGCAGGCAATAACAACTACCTAGCCTACCTGCTCCTGGATGACAACAATTATAAGTCATCTAAATTCAGATATGTTAAAATCTGAAAAAAAATGTATCCCTGAAATAATGCAACTGCATTTTATCTGAAAATTTCAGATTCTCAACCACCATAACTAAAGGATGGACATTTCTGCTTCTAAACATCCAGGGTTCATCCCCATAAGCACTCCTGACCCAGCAATGGCACATTTCTAATAGTCAATGGAAAAATTCCACATATCACTGAGTCCTCAGTAGCACAGGGGTACATTTTGTCTGGGAAATCTTGCTTTCCTATAACCATAACAAGAAGATGAACATTTCTGATTCCTTCCAGTCCTGGTTTCTGCCCCAACAAGCACTACTCACCCATGGCTGGGAAAATTTCCAGAAAACAGTGGTGTAATTCATTGTGTGATGGAGTATGTGGTACCACAGCCCGCTACCGTCCTATGCATTCTTAGATACCTTCCCTGCTACATACACACACACTCACAATTATTTCAACACTTTCCATGTTCCATGGAGAGGTCTGTCAGCAGATTATAGAAAGTTACATTTTGCTCATGAGCCAACTGCCTACACCGGTAGCAAATTAAGAGGTTTAATAACTGAGAAGTATCCTATGACAGAAGAAGGGAGCCTGTCATGCATATTCAAATTGACTCTGATTCCCCAAGCCTGAGCCTCAGAAATAAAACATGGTCCCTCTTTTCCTTGATTTCTTCACAGAGCATTTGTGTGTGTGCAGCCAAATTCTTGAAGATTTGAGAAGATGGAAGAAAAACATCAAAATGTAATAAACAACTTAATTTGAATATTTTTCATTTTTATCCTGACCAACATTTCCCTGGAATTAGGCTCTAGTCTGCTTCTAAGCTGCTTGACCCTCTCTCACTCTGCTCTCTATGAACTGTTTTCTTCTTCCTCCTCTTCTGTCTTTTACACTAGAATTCTTATTTCTTTCTTGCCCAGAGAAGTTTCATGATCTCCCCTCTGTTTCCTCAACTCACATATTTAGCCTTCAAAGGGTTCAAGGAGGTAGAAAATATTCAAATAGAAATCAAGGCCATGCATAGTTTTCAAAGCCTTCATGGAAGGATTAGGCTTGATCTGAAATTTTAAGTACAGAGAAAAATCAAAAAAGTCAGGAAGAAATTCTATGCAGGAAGTCTGAAGAAGTAACAGAAGCATGGGGGAGAATTCTGCCTCACTCATTAGGGAAACTAGGTCTCTATAATTAGCTTTAACCAGTCAGAGACTTTACCTTTAGGCCCTTCTGCTTCACTCTGACATTCTTGCTTCTGCCACCACTCCTTAATGGTAAAGCAAATACACCCCAAAATCAATTTATGGCCCAGGTTGCATTAAGAAACATCTTTTTAGCTCTGATTTCCTAAGCTTCACCTCCAGAGGTTCATATTAATAGCTGCTGGGGTTTATGCTGTGAATATATAATAATTTTAGTTTCGAGCTGACTTAGTGATCATCCAGACTAGTAAATTACTACATTAAAAGTGGTTTGATTTAATTACATGATCTAACATCTAAAACTGTCATTCTGAGAAAGAAAACATGTTTTTCAGAGAGGAATAAGTAACAATGCTAGATTAAAATTCTGAAAGGAAGGGCCAAAGGGAGGCACCATAATGTGGGCAGTTGGAGATATCAAATTTACCATAAAGGGAAAGGATAGAGGAAAATAAAATTTGGGATGGAGAAGTTGTTCCAAAGGAAGGGAACTGGGAGAGTAGCAAAATAAAATGTGTCTTATTTGTTGTTTTGTTTAGGTCCTTCCTGGAAAATACAAACATCTGTATACACTGGAATATCATCTCATTGCCACTGTTTATTATCAAGGATAGAGGTGCAATGGAAGTGAAGCAGGGAGACAGGGGGCACTTGGTTAGGGCTTGTCTGTTGCTTGTTCTGTGTAATACCCACAAATCTTTTGAAGGAAATAGAGCATCTTCTCTGATTAACCATGCATGTTTCTGCAAAAGATTTCTAGCTCTCTGTCCAAGCTCCTCTGTTTGGGGGAATTACATCCTTATAAGTTTTAACCTCAGGCTCTCTCTTTAAGAAATGCTTTTGATTCACTAATATCCAATAGTGCTTGACACACAGTTGGTGTATAATAAATATCTTTTGCATGTATGAATGATTGGATAAATGACTGAATGTAACGCAAGCTCATCCTGGGGGAGAAAGGAAGGAATGGAGTTTTACTCTCCCATTAAGCTCTCTAGAGTTGTTGGAATGGTCAAAACCAGATTTCTGATATCATGTCTTAGTGCATCATTTGAACCATAAATTAAATAAAATATCTAACTTTACCCAGAAGTCTTTTGCACATGTCAAGATTTTTTTTCCCATTTTTATGGAACATTAATAACAACAGTAGTATTAGTTACAGCTAATATTTGTATATTACAATAATTCAGTAATTTGCAAGAGCCAAAAACTCATCTCTTACTTTGGCCATGCAACCTTCAGAGAAAATTCCTTTGTAATAGAAGAATGCTTGTAGAAGGTTCTATTCTCTTCTCTGCACACCTCTCTTAGGGGAACTGAAGCCAACCTTGGTCAACTAGTATTCCCGCAGGGTACTGACCATTTCCAAGGATTTTAAAACAGAAACTTTCTCCATAACGGAACTTCCCAACTGAGTTTTCCTTCTGCTTAACCACAATTTGGCTATGCACTCTATTGAGAACTCAGTGTTATCTCTAAGAAACTGCCTTGTTTTCAGTCTTTTGAACAATATATATTATGTGCACAGATAAAAGAAGACAATAACAGAAGACAGAAGCAAAACTTAATTCTATTCATAAATCAATCAATGTGCATATCTAAAGCAAATTGTATTTCCTCCTTAAATTTGTTCTGCTTAATTTTGTGCTGTCTATATTTCTGGTTCTACACCAAAAAATAATTTCAAGATCTAGGTATAAGGACTTTTAGTTGGAGTAATGGTCTCCTCAATTCCAAGACCTTATATGGAGCAAGGAAGTAATTTTCCTCTTAAAGTAGACTTTAGGGGAGACAGTCCTGCTAACTCCATGGCCCAAACAATATATGATATATAGGTTTATGCCATCATGACTGATCAATAACTTCCTGTTTAAATGGTTAACCCATATGCCCTATCAGGTCATGTTTGTCAATGTAGTAATACTAAACAAGCAGATTTCAACAGCTCTGAGCAGCTCAGCTACCTGACTGTAGGAAGTCTAGAATTTAATATTGCTCTTTCTTAACATTTCCAGTAATTGCCTAGAGGTTCTTATACCTATTCCTGAACAGGCCTGGTTGTTCTGTGAGGACATCAAGACTCATGAACCTTTTTACATGTCATAAAATATTAATGTTCCTGTGATTATACTATAATTGATCTTGTCTATCACCTATTCTGGAATATTTGGGGTTATTTTACATTTTTGATATTATAAATTGAGCCCAATGACCATTAGAACAAATATCAATCATCTAAGATGAAGAACTTTGAAAAGCTCACTTTGTTAATTTGTCCCTTCTTACCTGCCAAGTGGCAGGATCTCAGTCATCATCCTTCCTAGGCCCCTATTGAACCAAGCAGTCCTGCTTTGTCCATTATTTCCCGGTTTTTTGCCTTGCCATCTGCTCTGTTTTCACATGACTGCTAATAACCCACCTGTGTGACCTTAGTGGTGACACTGTCTGTTTTGAGACTCTAGACCATCTGCATTCTTTTGCTGTTACCTTTTGAAATTCTTCATCAAGTTGACTGCTGATATCATGTCAATTACTCCTTTGAATTCAATCACATTGTCTCATCTACATTTCCACTTTAAAATTTAAGAGATATTTTAGAATCTTGATTTCTTTCCCCCCAACAATCTTCTCCCCACAATATTTACCAAAGCAGTGAATGGTAACTATACCCTTCCAACTGCCTAGGTCCCAAACTTTGGAGTCATCCCTGACTCTCTTTCTCACATACCTCACATCCAACTGATCAATATATACTGGTACATCAATTCTCTAAAAAACATATAAAATTTGTCCATTTCTCACTTTTTCATAGCTGCCACCCTGGTCCTAGCCACCATCACTCTTCATTTAGATTATTATAATATGTACCCAGTCGATATCCCTATTTCAATGCTTGCTCCCTCTACACTCTATTCTCAACATATCACTCAGAGTAATTCTGTAAAATTGTTAAAGAAGATCATTTTGACTCTTTTCAAAAACCTTCACTGTATATCTCACATCAAGAGCAGTAAAGGTTGAAGTCCCAAAAGAGGCTTAGTTGATCTCACATGGTTGAGCCCGTTTACTTCTTATCTCATCCCCACTACTCTCATCCACTCCAGAGCTGTATCTTTATCAACTTTATTGTTGTTCTTTGAACATTCCAAACAATGCCCCACTCAGGGCTTTTACATTTACTTTTTAATCTGACTCAAATATTTTTCTCCATATATCTCATACTTCATTCATATCTGCATTCGTGAAAAGAAACTGACCAAGTAAGACAAGATAGTGGAGTAGGAAGATCCTGGGCTTGCCTCTTGCCATAAAAAAACAAAATTACAACTATGTATAGAGCATCTATTAATACATCTCTGAAAATGACCTGAAGTCTACCAGAAAAGATTTTCTGCAACTAAGGATAAAAAGAAAAAGCCACGTTGAGATGGGTAGGAGGGTAGACACACAATCTGGGTGGGACCCACACCCGCAGCACTGTGTACCACAGGCAGGAGGAATTTCACAACCTTAAAAGTCCTCTCTGAGGAGTGAGGGCTCTGGGTCCCACATTGAGCTCTCTAGCCCTGGGGAGACCTGCAGTGGGAAGATGAGCTCCCATAATGTTTGGCTTTGAAAACCAGTAGGGCTTATATCTGGGAAAACTAGAATGCTGTAGGAAACTGAGAATCTGCTCTTAAAGGGCATGTAAAAAGTCTCACACACTCTAAATCCCAGGGCAGAGGTAGCATTTTCAAAGGCATGTGGGTCGGAAGTGAAGGCAATTCACTGACTAATTTTAGGGCTTTTGAACAAGGGGCAGGTATCTATTGCAACTTTCTCTGGCTACAAATGAATTATCAGGTGCCATTTTTTTTGTTTGTTTTGTTTTTGGCTCATTCTCTACCTAGCTGACTTGATGCTGGTAGGCACCATTTCCAACTCTTCTCATCTAACTTATGTACTACTCATCCCATCCCATGTTCACCTGTGAAAGCACCCAGCCTGTACTCCTCCAAAGCAGACCCCCATTCTGTCAGGCCAGGCAGGCACCTTTGCCCTGCAGCAGAAACCCTCAAAAGCAGCCCTCCACCCCACCACTCCTGGCAGGTGCCTTCGGCCAGCATTGACATCTCCTCAAATTGGCTTCCCCCTAGAGACTGAACTGGCACATCAGTTGCAGCTAGACCTTACAGTCAGATGCACTGGGGGTCAGTACCACATACTAGCATGCCCATAGCAACTGTGGTCTAGCCACAACAGGAGGGCACATGCAACTCACACAGAGGACCCTCCTCGAACACCTGGCTCCAGGGGATAGAGGGGAACCACACTACTGGGCCTCACAGGACACCTTGTACACAAAGCTACTCTTTCAAGACCCAGGAATGTAGCTGATCTACCTAACACATAGGAGCAAACACAGAAAGTTAGGAAAAATGAGGAGACAAAGGAAAATGCCCCAAGCAACAGAACAAGACAAAACCTCAGAAAAAGAACAAAACAAAATGGCAATAAGCAATCTTCCAGATAAAGAGTTCAAAGGAATGGTCATAAATATGCTCACCAAACTCAGAACAGAAATGGAGGAACACAATCAGAACTTCAGCAAAGAGAGAAAGTATAAAAAAGAACCAATCATTGCTGGAGAATATGATAACTAAAGTGAAAAATATACTAGAGGAAACCAACAGCAGATGATGCAGAAGAATGGAACAGTGGTTTGGAAGAGAGGTTAGTGGAAATCACCCAATCATAACAGCAAAAAGAAAAAACAAATGAGGGTAGTCTAAGGGACCTCTTGGACAACATCAAGCTTACTAAGAAACATCTGCATTATAAGAGACCCAGAAGGAGAAGAAATAGAAAGAAAGGGACAGAAAACCTATCTGAAGAAATAATGACTGAAAACTTCCCTATCCTGGTAAAGGAAACAGACATCCAGGTCTTGGAAGCACAGAGAGTACCAAAAAGATAAATCCAAAGAAACCTATACCAAAACACATTATAATTAAAATGTCAAAAGTTAAAGAGAAAATCTTAAAAGCAGCAAGAGAAAAACAACTAGTTACATATAGAAGAGCCCTCATAAGATAATCAGCTGACTTTTCAGCAGAAACCTTACGGGCAAAAGAAAGTTTCATGATATATTCAAAATACTGAAAGGGAAAAATATTATCAGTCTGTCTGGCAAGGTTATCACTCAGAATTAAAAGAGAGATAGAGTTTTGCAGACAAGCAAGCTAAAGCATTTTATCATCATTAAACCAACCTCACAAGAAATATTAAAGGGGCTTTTTTAAACAGAAAAGACCATAATTAGGTATATGAAAATTATGAAAGAAAATATCTGACTATTAAGGCAAACATACAATAAAGGTACTGTATTGATCACCTGTATAGCTATAGTATAAAGATTAAAAGACAACACTAGTAAAATCTTATACATATCTACAATAATTAGTTAAGGGATACACAAAATTAAAGATGTAAAATATGATGTCAAGAAAAAAATGTTGGGGACAATAATAAGGTAGTGCTTTTTGAATACGCCCAAACTTAAGCAACTTAAAATAGACTGCTATATACACAGGTTGTCTTATCAGAACTTCATGGTAACCACAAAGAAAAAACTGAAAATAGATATATAAAAAAAAAGAGAAAGGAATACAGATATAAATCTAAAGACAGTCATCAAATCAACAAGGTAGAGAACAAAAGAAAGGAACAGAGAACAATGAAAACAAACAAAACAATTCACAAAATGGCAATAAGTATATACCTATATATACAAGAGACTCAATCCAGCTCTACAGACACACACAGACTGAAAGTGAGGAGGTAGCAAAAGATATTCCATAAAAACAGAAACAAAAAGAAAGTTGGGGTAGTAATACTTATATCACACAAAATAGACTTCAAATCAAACACTGTTAATAAGACACAAAGAAGGGTATTACATAAATGATAAAGGGATCAATCCAACAAGAAGATACAACACTTGTAAATATATATGCATCCAACATAGCACCAAAATACATAAAGCAAATATTAACAGGTATAAAGGGAGGTCGACTGTAATACAGTAATAGTAGGATACTTTTAACACCCCACTTTTATCAACTGATAGATCATCCAGATGAAAAATCAATGAGGAAACACTGGTCTTAAATGATGTTAGACCAAATAAAATTAATAGAACATTCCACCCCCAAACAGCAGAATACACATTCTTTTCAAGTGCACATAAAAATTCTCTGGAGTAGAGCACAAATTAGGCCACAAAACAAGTCTCAATAAATTTAAGAAGACTGTCATCACATAAAGCATCTTTTCTGACCATAATGGTATGAAGCTAGAAATAGCTACCAAAAAAAAAAAAAAAAAAAAAACTGGAAAAAACCCACAAAGACGTGAAGTCTAAAGAACATAACACCAAACAACCAATGAGTCACTGAAGAAATTAAAGTGGAAATTTTAAAAAATACCTTGAGAAAATGAACATGGAAACACAACAATCCAAATCTATCAGACACAACAAAGGCAGTTAAAGAGGAAAATTTTTTACTGATACAGTCCAACCTCAGGAAACAAAAAAAAGCAACCAAACAAACAAACAAAAATCTAACCTTATACCCAAAGAAACTAGAAAAATAAGGACAAACCTAAAGTTGGAAGAAGGAAATAATAAAGAGCAGAGAGGAGATAAATGAAATAGAGACTAAAGAAATAATAGAAAAGATCAAGAAAACTAAGCCTGGTTCTTTGAAAGGATAAGCAAAATCAATAAACTTTTAGCCATAGCCCTTTTTTTTCATCAAGAGAAAAAGAGACAGGGCTCAAATAAAGAAAAGCAGAAATAAAAGAGAAGTTACAAACAATACCACAGAAATACAATGGATCATAAGAGGTCACTGCAAACAATTATACAACAACAAATTGAACGACCTAGAAGGAACTGATAAATTCCTAGAAACATACAATATTCTAACACTGAATCATTAAGAAATATAAAATCTGATGATGCTAATTATGTAATATAATTGAATCAATAATAAAAAAATACTTCCAAGGAATGAACGTCCAGGACCAGTTGACTTCACAGATGAATTCTATCAAACATTTAAAGAAACCTCAATACCAATTTTCCTCAAGCTATTACAAAAAATGAAGAGAAAGTAACACTTCCAAACTCATTTTACAAAGCCAGAATTACCTTGATATCAAAACCAGACAGACACTACAAAGAGAAAATTATAGGCCAATATCACTGATGAACATAGATGCAAAAATCCTCAACAAATATTAGCAAACTGAGTTTAACAATATATAAAAAGGATCATACATCATGACCAAATGGGATTTATCCCAAGGATGCAAGGATAGTTCAATATCTGCAAATCAATGTTATATACCACGTTAACAAAACAAAAGATAAAAATCATATGATTATGTCAATGGGTAAAGAAAAAAGCTTTTGACAAAATTCAACATCCGTTTATGACAAAAACTCTCAACAAAACTGGTATAGAGGGAACATACCTCAACATAATAAAGGCCATATATGAAAAACCCACAGCTAACTTCTCATTGGTGAAAAGCTGAAAGCATTTCCTCTACGATCAGCAACAAGACAAGGATGGCAACTTGCCACTTTTAATCAACATAGTATTGGAAGTCCTAGCCACAGCAATCAGACAAGAAAAATAAATCAACTTGAAAAGGAAGAAGTAAAACTGTCACTGTTTTCAGATGACATGATACAATACATAGAAAAATCCTAAAGATGCCACCAGAAAACTACTACAGCTCATCAATGAATTTGGTAAAGTGGTAGGATACAAAATTAATACACAGAAATAAGTTGAATATCTATACCTTAATAATGATCTATCAGAAAGTGAAATTAAGGGAACAATCCCATTCACAATTGCATCATAAAGAATAAATAAATTGAGCCAAGGAGCTGAAAGACCAGCACTGAAAACTATGACATTGATGAAAGAAATTGAAGATGACACAAATAAGTGGAAATGAATACTGTGCTCATGGATTGAAAGAATGAATACTGTTAAAATGTCCATACCACCTAAAGTAGTCTATAGATTCAACACAATCCCTATCAAAATACTAACGGCATTTTTCAGAGTATACAACATATAATCCTAAAATTTTTACATAACCACAAAAGATCCCAAATAACCAATCTTGAGAAAAAATAACAAAGGTGGGAGGCATCATGCTCCCTGATTTCAAACTATACTAAAAAGCTACAGTAATCCAAACAGTATGGTATTGGTACAAAACCAGAAACAAGGGTCAATGGAACAGAATAGAGATCCCAGAAATGAATCCACACTTACATGGTCAATGAATCTATAACAAAAAAGGCAAGACTACACAGTGGGGAAAATACAGCCTCTTCAATAAATGGTGTTGGGAGAATTGGAAAGCTACATGCAACAGAATGAAACTAAAATGTTTTCTTACACCATATACAAAAATAAACTCAAAATGGATTAAACAGTTAAATGTAAGATCTGAAACTATAAATCTCCTAGAAGAAAATGTAAGCAGATCTTTGACATCAATCCTAGCAGGATTTTTTGATATGCATCCTCAGGCAAGGGAAACAAAAGCAAAAATAAACAAATGGGACTACATAAAACTAAACAGCTTTTTTGCATAGTGAAGAAAGACATCAAAATGCTAACCATCACCTGAGCCTTCAGCATGTCATAATCTTTTTGCAACAATAACATCAAAGATCTCTGATCACAGATCACTGTAACAGATATAATAATAATGAAAAAGTTTGAAATATTTCTGGAATTACCAAAATGTAACACAGAGACATCAAGTGAGCAAATGCTGTTGGAAAAAGAGTGCCAATAGACTCGCTAGATGCACAGTTGCCACAAACCCTCAATTTGTAAAAAAAAAAAAACCCACAGTATCTGTAAAGCACAATAAAGCAAAACACAATAAAATGAAGTATGTCTGTGCTAAATTCAAGAATCATTTTTATTCTAGATTTCTGGTTTGAATATTATTTCTTATTTATTAATATGTGTTTTGATCTTCCATCCCTATTTTAACATTTGTCTATTTGTTTGTTCTGGTGTTGTTTTTCAAACATCAAATCTGTTATGCAGCATAGGCTTTTATAATAACCCTTTTTTTTCAAAGGATGTGGACAATCATATTCCTCCCCATAAAATAAAAGTATTGGATTAAATAATATTGACCTTGTCTTCTTTAGTGTATCATCCAGAAAGAAAGAGGAATAACTTATCTCAATGGACAGAGTAGAATATCCTCTGGGGCACATTTTGCTAGTATCTGGAGTTTGATATCTTCTCCATAGGTTGCCTATTCCTAACTACAGGCAATAGCACATATCATCTCTTTCCAATAAAGAGGTGAAGAATAGAGCACAGAGGCTCTCTCTGTTCTGGCTCCCCTGACTGCTAGAGATTAGCAGCTTAGATGAGTTTTTATTGTTGGCATGGTTGACTTCAATCATCACAACATTTAGCTTCAGTTAACTTTGACTTACTGAACCAAGAAAATAGATGAGAGGAAAAAAATAAAATAAATATTTAAAAACAAACAACAACAGGCCAGCATAGTGAATGAAAATACATCCACACCAAAGCATGCAGCATCTTATTTTTCTGGGGACAAAGATTCTGCAAGCTTCTAAGAGGAGGGACTAGACAGCCCACATACAAAATGTTAGGGATAATAATGGCTTTAAAGTTCTCAATACAGCATTGCAAGTTAATGCAACAGAAAAATAATTTTAAAACATTTTGTAGAAAATGATGTCTAAGTAAAACTCTTCACTTAGCTTAACATTAATTATGATTAAAGCTAGAATGAAAATATTTTCAGACAGGCATGTGCTTCAACTGAAACAAGGCAGTAAACCTAGACAGAAAAAACTTCCATAAAACAGAAATCCATTTCAAGAGAGAAATAAATGAAGGAATATGAAAGAATACATGAGATACTGGTGAAGGGAAAATGATGACAAATGCATACCAGATTTAGAGGACATGTAGTTCAGTCTATAGAAAGTAAAAAAACCTCTTGGAATTCTTCAAAAATTTTCACGTTATTCAAGGAAATTAAATGGGAACATTTTTGATGCACAGTAATATAGACAAGAGATTTAGACAACTGGAAGAGAGTTGGGAGTTGAATTAGTGCCATGTTCATAAAAAAGCAAACAAAAGTTTATAAATGATAATTAAATCCAGGGGAAAATGTATACAGGAAATGAAAATCGACCATAATATGTCTATTCAAGACAGAAAACTATTTATAGAATCCAAATAATATTAGCAGATACTGTTGGTAGATAAATCATGATAAAGGCCTTATTGGGAAAGGGTGCAAGGATAGAGAAGATTGGGAGTAATAGCTTTTTTGTAATATGCCTCGCAGAACTTTCACACTCTGTTTATGTAGCTAAGCTGCACATTCTTCCTGTTTGCCCCGGACTGTCTGTGTTATGTCTACAGTCTTGCTATAATTATTAATAGGACACCATTCTTTCTCAAACAATTCCTAGTCTGGCTGATAAATTATAGTGTCACCACAGCTTAAAGCAAAAGGATTTATTTCTTGCTCATGTTAAATGTAGGGTTCACTGGTGTTTGCACTACTGCTCCTTGCTCTTTTTTTTTTAAGTAATTAATTTATGTATTTTTTATTCCAGGATCTAGGCTGAATGAACAGTTCCCAATAGGATATGCTCTAATTATAACAGAGGGTAAAGAGCAAGAAGGCAACACAAGAACATAATGGCTCTTAAAGTGTCTGCTGGAAAAGGATCCACTGTCACCTTGTTCACATTAATTGGCCAAGGCAAGTCACATGCCCAAGTTTCTTGTCACAAGTGAGGATGATAAAGAATGCATTGCTTGCCACATGGCAATAAATAGGATGTATAATCCTACTACGAGTAAAGGGGGTGCAAATAGTGGGGAATAATAAAATCTTTCACAGTATATAATGAAAGTAAAACCTGGAAAATATATAAAATCTGTACATAATGTAAGAATAATAGCTAACCAACTGCTGGAAGAACTTGGATGTGAAATAATAATAGATAATATTTGTATTTTGCTTTTTCTTTACCCTAGGCTTAATATACATAATCACATTTGATCATTTTTAAGATGGAGATTTTTTTATGTCCATGTAACAGGTAATGAAATTGACATTAGGTTAAATAACTTGATCAGGTTAAAACCTTGATACAAATAATAGGCGGTCTTATTACATATTTGGTTGTTTTGATATTTGTAGCAGTCTTGTCACTTCTTTCTATTATGTTCCTTGTATCTATGTGAAACAAAAGAAAGTGTAGATCCATGGGCTGCTTTAAAGTGAGTAAATCTGAAGTGGTTTGTAATGAGGTTGTATTTCCTTTTCCTTGGCCACAGGGTTGCATTTTATAAAAGCAATAATTCATCTAGATTTTGGTTCCTTGTGTTGTAAAAGTAAAATTTGGCCCTACTGCACAGTTGTGTTGATGGTAAGTAAATCATTATGGAATGAAAGATATGACAGGACTATGTAGTTGCTGTTTAATACATAGACTCAAAATATCATTTTAAGACTTAATGATAAAAGTGTTTAAGTGTTGACTAAAATCAATCTTCTATAAGGATAAAATGTGCTATTTACATAACAAGGAGATGGTGGCATAAAGAACAGAAATACATAATCACCATTATAGATTATTGTCCCCAAACTTATTTTCTATCCTTATTCATTCTCTTGAGCATTAATTTTATTTATTTATTCATTCAACACTGTTTTAATAATAACTTGTGCCAGTGAGAAAAACTTCCTGTGTTTTAAGAGCTCAAAATCATGTGGTGGAGGTGGAAATATATGCAAGTAATTACTAAAGAGTGAGATAAGTGCTAATACACGTATTTGCAAAAGGCTAAAATGACACTTATGATGTGCCTGCAGATTTGTGACATTTCAGTCAAGCAGAGAGTTAGAGAAGAGTGTAAACCTGCCAGGTTGTTCTAGAGAGAAAGAGGAAGAGATGGGGGTGGAAAGCAGAGGTGAGAGAACATTCTTCTTCAGAGTTGAAGAAGGAATGAAGCCCAAATATATGTATCCTCTGCAGTTTTTTCTGAGTTGAACCTTATCAACTTGAAATTGTGTACCAGCGAATCTTGTATCTCATTATTGGTTCTGCTTTATTCTTTACTTTCAAATGCTAGATATAAAAGTCCATGCTTAAAGAATCTTTAACTAGAAGTTAAATATGGACATAATAAAAAGAAAATAGGCAGGATAGATTCAATTCAGAATGAAAAGAGAACACTGAAGACCTGAATGCCTGAGCAAGATATTTAAAAAACAGGTGTAGAAGCAGCAAAAATAGGAAGGGTCAGAAACTCTGGTAACAGTAAAGGCATTGGAAAGATAGGTAGGGTCAACCACAATAGGGCTTCCAACGTGGAAGGGTGAAGTTTTCATTTACGTTAGGGAAGCTTTTGATAGTGGAGGAGCCTAGAATAAGCAAGAACCATATCTGCTGCATAAGATCAATGCCATTTTTAAAGCAACAGGAGACACTGAACTGAGTTGAACCTCCTTCTGTGATTCTAACATTCCCGCTGCTCAGCACTTCCCAAGTGAAACAACCAAAATAACGTGGTTATTGCCTTGTCTCAGATTTATGTTCATTGATTTACTGGGGTTTTTCTACTTCCAGAAATATTAAACTGTAAAATACTTGACTTTTGTTAATAATGTATTAATGACAAAAACAACATCGTCCAAAACTAAATGGCATTTTTTATGAGCTGTAACTGTGTTCTTACTAAATCTGAATGAACAGTAAGCATGTTTGAGTATACCTATACATATATAGAAAGATATATGGATACAACTGTACATGTATTATAACATCTGCATTAAATTTGTGAAGATAATTATCTTGTGGCCCAAAACCAAAACAAAACAAAAACCAAAGAACAATAAAAAAAATTAGAGAACTCAGCTGAAGAGATATATTTATAAAGACTAAGAAATGTTTCAGTTTGTAATTTTTGTACCATATGCTTTATATTTAAAAAGGGACCTGTTTGAGTCTTAACTTTAATCATATATGCAATGAATATTTTTCTTCTCTGAATTATTATCTTTGATTTTGATTATTTTTTTAAACTTTAAAGAAATTTATTTGGTGGTGTTGAGACTTAGTTGCAGCAGGCGGGCTCCTTAGTTATGGCTTGTGGGGTCTTTAGTTGTGGCTCACAGGCTCCTTAATTGTAGCATGCAAACTCTTAGTTGTGGCATGCATGTGGGATCTAGTTCCTGGACCAGGGGTCGAACCCAGGCCCTTGCTTTGGGAGCGTGGAGTCTTAACATCTGCACCGCCAGGGAAGTCCTTTGATTTTGATTATTGATATGCACTCTAAACACATTGATCTTCACAATTCTTCAAACTGACTTAATAAAAGAGCAATCAAAGTGTAGTTTCATGATGACTAAATAATTATGTAGTAATTCAGCAAGTCTGCTAATTATTATAGATTTGGTTCAAGGTTTCCATTTATTTTACTCAATATTAGTATCAGATCTAAATAATAATTCTGGCATATTTGGAAAGTAAACAATTATTTATTTTCTATATTTTATGTAAACTAATTAAAACAAAAATTTTATGATGCTAAAATAAGTTTTGTTTCATGCTTTCTTCATTTTTTTTAAAATTAATTTTTATTGGAGTACAGTTGCTTTCTTTCTTCATTATTAATTGGCAACTAAAATGCCTTGATTGAACCTTAATGTAAAGTTTAGTTTTATTTAATAGATAATTATGGGGATGGAATTTAAACTTTATAAAAAGCAGGTCAGATAACATATGAAATACAAAAGTTCAATAAATAAATCCAACTCACAGAAGAAGGATGCACTGCTTTCATTTACCAACAGCTATAATAGTTACTATGTCAATATAACCATAGGCCAGAATTCAATGTTGATCAAGTTCTCTATTAAGCAAAATTTTGTTATTATAATATATAGATATTTACTTTATTTCCTTTTATGGTTTGAAATAGAATTAAGCTAAAGGCATACCACTTAGTCATTTTAGTCAAAATTTCTTGGATTAGATTGGTTAAATATCATGATAGGGTGTGGCAGATGTGTGAAAATAAAATATTTTAATATATACAGTGAAAAATCTATATCTTCAATGTGTTATAAAGTTAGAAATTTAATGATATGTATTCAAGCTATGTGTGTGCATATTTTTCTTGAACACTTAAAATATAAAATTTTGCAAAATTAAAAATTTTATCACTGATAGTTTGAATGCTTAATATAGTTATCAAATAAATATTAATAAGATAATTCAAACCAAAAATATTTCAGCTAAATTACCCATGTGACTTCATATTGTATTGGTTCTATCTTGAACATTTGTCTTTTTCATAATTACCTAACAGTAAAAAAAATCCTACACATTAGAATATCGAATCTAGAGAGTTAGGTGAATAAGTGATGAATTTAATCAAGGTTTCCCTTAAACCTAACCCCCCAGAAAGGTAAAATAATTCGTATTTTCATAGAAATTACCACAATTGTGCCTTTTAACTTGTATAGTCAGTTGGAGGTTAAATTCTGTATTTAACATTGGCAGGTTATTTGCAAATATGAAAAATGAAACACTGTAAAAATGAACTTGAAAGTGAAATTTTTTTGTATTTTATTTTGTTTAAAATATGCACAGGGACTTCTCTGGTGGCGCAGTGATTAGGGGTCCGCCTGCCAATGCAGGGGACACGGGTTCGAGCCATGGTCTGGGAGGATCCCACATGCCACGGAGCAACTAAGCCTGTGCGCCACAACTGCTGAGCCTGCGCTCTGGAGCCCGCGAGCCACAACTACTGAAGACTGCATGCCTAGAGCCCATGCTCCGCAGCGAGAGGCCACTGGAATGGGAAGCCCACGCACCACAATGTAGAGTGGCCCCAGCTGGCTGCAACCAGAGAAAGCCTGCACACAACAACGAAGACCCAATGCAGCCACAAATAAATAAATTTATAAAATATGCACACAAATATATTATGGTACAACCACAATAAAACACTTCTAGCAACTGTGTGAAATGGAAATCCATAATAGATGGGAAAGAGTGTGCCATTTTATACAGCTGTGACCCTGTGACTGTGTTTCTCCCTGAGGATAGCTTACTTACTGAAAGGGGGAACAGGGAGGTGAGAAACGGAGGAGTGTTGAAAAGGGAAGAGAAAACTCAAGGCAATAAAGTGGGAAACACTTGGGAGTCAGAAAAACTGGCTCTGAGTGCAGTTTTACCTAATATGTGTGTGAGCTTTACTAAGTTATTTAGCTTCTGTGAATGTTGATTTTCTCATCTGTAAAATGCAGAAACTAATACAACCTTCACACGATTATTATATGGATTGAATAAAATAATTTATATGAATAGCCTACTCTAAAGCCAGGTATATTTCATTAAATGGTTGATTCCTTTTCCTTTTGTTTCTCTTTTTCTCTTCCTTCTCCTCTTCCTTCCCCTTTCTCTACCCACTTTTCCTCCTCCTCTTTCTCCTTCATCTTCCTCCTCTACCTCTGCCTCTTTTTTTCTTCTCCTCCTTTTCCTTCTATCATCATCACTACTGCAAGGATGGGGAAAGGAAAGACAACAGCTGCTGCTGAGGTTCAGAGTTTAATGAAAAGTGAGATTTTAGGGAGCCACTTGCTTTGTGCTAGGCTGATACACTGTTCTGAAATTATTTGGGGACAGATTAAAAACTTTAAATCTATGCTCAATAATGTTACCTAAGTCAAAACAGATAGGATAAAGGCTAATAAGGAAAATGATCAGTATTTCTCAGGTGTTAAAAAATTAGCAAGTTATTTATAAAGAATGTGCAATTCAGAATGTATCAAAAATATTACTTAAAAGGAATTGGTCTTGTTCCCTATTGCACATTTCATGGCTTAGGTGTGGCAAATGAAGGTAACAAATGTGTTAAGTATTTAATTATATTTTTCTTTTTAAGTAGTATGCTATTACACAGTATCTCCCTAGTTTTCTTAGTTTAATACATAACATAAATCAATCACTTTGCCTTTGCTATACTACTGAAATGCCACTAATCATTTGATTAATAACTAGGTTGAAGGCAGAATACAGAATAGACATGTAAAGATGTCTATGACTTTTTCCAAGTCCAGAAAATGTTCACATTACTAATACACAGTAATATATTATATTATTTGGACAATGTGGACAAAGTACAAGTTATAATACTATTCATTTAGCATAATAACAATTATAATTGACTTACATTTTTCTGTTTCTGAAAACTAGTTCTATTCTTCTTGAAATCTCACTGGTTTTTAAAATAATAAAGTTGTGTTGTGTGTGTGTGTGTACTCGTAGAAAATTTAGAATGTAACAAAAGCTGTAAGATGAAAAATAAAAATCTATATGTTGCAAGCAAGATACAAAGAGTAAACACGTGGTGCACACCTATCCATAGTACTCACATATGAATCTATGTACAAATATTTACAAAATGGGATCATAGTGTCTGTACCATTTTGTACCCTGAATTTAGCATCACACTGTGTCATGTGATTCCCTAATGCTAGTGAATCAACTTAAATAATAGAAATAACATTCACACAGCATTCCAGAATGAGAACTCAGGCCAATCACAAAAATTTTCCATATTAATCAACATTTGTTTCCTGTTTAATCTGGAAAGATGACTATGTGAGATGACTGGCATTTTATAGGAAGGAAGGAAGGAAGGAAGGAAGGAAGGAAGGAGAGGAGGGAGGGAGGGAGGGAGGGAAAGAGGAAGGGGGGGAAGAAAGGTAAATTTCTCTAAAATTGGGAGAAGGTTCTTTCCAAAGACCTCTTTGTGGGTTAAGCTTAATTTTTCTTGAATATCTAAGAGTATATTTTCAAACAATGTCCATCTTCATTCAGTAGCAACTGAGTTCAATATTCCTATAAGTTTCCATACTACAATTGTTAAACAAATGTTTAATATTCCACAGCTTTAGCAGAGTTTTTATTTTATCCAAAAATCTAATCACTTTCAAGATTTTATTTTCCTTGCTTAAAAGAGAATTTTTCTAAAAAATTTGAGTGTGCTTTTTAAATTATTAATATCAAAGTGTACTTTAGGAATGCAACTACAATAATAGATCCAGACAGCACATCTCTGGATACTAACATAGTGCTTCCCTTTCAGGTTAAGAAAATGAAAAACATTGATTTTTCAAAGCCATGTTAGAAAAGGTCAGATATTGGCCCTTTGTAGTTTGAAGCTTTTTATTTTTTGTTCTGCACTTGGACTATTCCTATAAACATCTATTGATAGCAAATAATCTATTTACAAATTATCTACTTTGGTTATGGACTCTTACTTAAAATAGATATGAGGTTCAGTAAGCTGTACATGATGCTCTTAAAAATTATCTGCTTGACCTTAACCATATCTATACCAGTTAAAAGAGTTGATATCAAAAAGTTGACAAAATAAAATTGAGTGACTAAAATGTCAAGATTTAACAATGAATCACTGCCAAATAATACCAAGAAATTCTATAATAATAATCTGTACCCAATTAAGAGTAACACATTTCTACTGATTTTTTTTTATATTGATATTTCAGAGGGTTATTTTGGTCATTTTCAGATAATAAAAATTCCCCACACAAAAGTTTCATTTCAGTGATTGAAGAGTCCTTTTCTCTGACAGGTAATGGCTTACTTTTTTTGTAATTTCTGAATCTAATGGTGCATCTGTATCTCTTTATGCCAAGATTGATTAACCTTGGAAGAAAATAATCTTGTGTTATGGTTCTTTTCAAAATGACCTAGCTGGACTTTCTCCTGGTGTCTGCATGTGGTCCACAGGAAAATATAACTATCTTTCTCCTACTTCCACTATTCTGCTCTCATAGTCCAGTCTAGCCAGTGTCTTGGCTGTGCACTTTTCAAGGGTGAATAAGATTTCAGTCAACTGTTGTCCCCCAACCAGGATGAACATTTGTTAACTGTGCCAAGGAGTTTTTCAGTTGGCTTGGGTTCACCCATTGGAGGGAGTGAAGGATATTTTCATAGCACTCCAACAACATTCTCCAAACAAATCATATCTTTCTTTGGTCAGTTTCAACACATCAAACATTGTATACCCTTGAGGTAGATATTGGACTAAGATTTGAAAGATGCACAACATTAAAAAAATTATTTATAGTTTTTTTGTAATCTAGCCCCTCACTTTTATATTGTAAAAATACTTGTCTCCTATTATCTTGCTCTTGAACCCTATTTTTTTTTGAACCCTATTTTTAACTGTTACGCAGCAAAGCTTGCTCCCCGTTTGGGATGTGGTTTCCAGTTTTCATTGAATAGACAAGGGGGAGAAGCCCAGATCCTTTAGTGATCAGGCCCTGCCCAGCCAATGAGTGAACAAATACCCAGAGGCCCTCTTTCTGACCAGATCTCCCATGTTTCATGGAACATTCTTACCCCTCAGAGTAGAATCTCTCTTCCAAATTTCCTAAATTTAAAGAGGGGCAGAATTTTATTGGCTCTTTTGCTTTGGAGAACTCAAATAAAGCAGAGTATAATTACTATTATAGACTCTATTACTTTTTTCTTAAGCAAAGTTTAGTAATACCAGGGATCAAAACATTTCAGTGGCTGGGTCATGGTGACCAGTACAAAGTAACCTCTAAATTGCTTATTCAAAAAACTACCTCCAAATATATTCAACTTGGCTCTGAGTTTATGAAGGTGTGATAGAAGAAAAATATTCTTTGGAAATTTTCCACATAATTTACTCTAATAATTGATATGTCCACATTCTTCACCTATTCTCTGCCATTTCCTATTGGGCTGAAATCTCACTCAGAATCTTTACTGGCTGAAAAATAGAGCTTGGAAATAAAACTTTTAAATAATATGTTTAGACTTTATAAAAGTCAATGATAATTTGGTTATGGTTCTATCTATAGAGCCAAAACTTTTAAATATAGGACAGAGTCAAAATATTGGTGTTCCAAATCCCACCTGAATTTCTATACATGCAATAGCATTTATTCTCCATGTATTTCAGCTATGCATTACTAATTTATTACTGCTTCACAAATTACCCAGAAACATTACTGTTTAAAACAATGAGTATGATCCTACCATTCTGCAGATCACGGATTTAGGCATAGTTGAACTGGCTCTTCCAGTGCAGGATCTCTCATAAGCCTGCAATAAAACAGTTGGCTGGGACTGCAGTCATCTCAAGGCTTGACTGGGACAGGATCCACTTCCGAGATCAGTCACATGCTTTTCGACAGACCTCAACTTCTCACTGGCTGTCGGCTAGAGATATCAGTTCCCTACCACTTGGATCTCTCCATAGGGCAGCTGACAAGACAAGAAAGTATAGCAAGAGAATTGACATCCCATCGCTTTTGCTGTATTCTATTTTTTAGAAGTGAGTTACTAGGTCTAGCTTTCACACTAGGGTAGAGGATTACCCAAGCTTATGAAAACTAGGAGGTCAGGCTGATTGGGGGCCATTTTAGATGCTCTCTACCATGGTTAAACATTTATCATTCATCAGCCTCCAAAACAGTAGTGTATATTTTTATACACCAATGGAAAATTTTAGTTTCAAAGTTGCATAGTATCTATGTTAAAATTCTATCTAGAATTTAGCTATTAAATGATTCCTCCTTGTCCATGTAGATGAGGATATGTGAGATGACTATTGGTTAAGTGGAAAACATTTCCATTAAAAAATTTGACTTACAGAAATATCTTGCCATTTATGAAGCAGAAACATTATTAAAATTTTGATATCCTCAAATAACACATTAAAATCATTTGCTGATTTACCACATTTATGTTATCCAGTTAAAAAATTAAACAACAAAAAACAAACAAATAAATGGAGTGCTTTTTATGTAGCAGTTTCCTATTGCTGCTATAAAAGATTACCACAAAGTTAGTGGATTAAAAAAACACAAATTTATTATCTTGGTTTTGGAGGTCAGAAGTTCAAAATGGGTTTCACTGGGTTAAAATCAAGGGTTTGGCAAGGCTATATTCTTTTTTGAAGGCTCTAGGCTAAAATCTGTTTTAGTGCTTTTCCCCTTTCAGCTCCTAGAAGTTGCCTGAATTCCTTGATTTGTGCCCCTCTTCCATCTTAGAAGCCAGCAATGGCTGGTTGGGTCTTTCTTGCACTGCAGCATTCTGACACTGACTATCATACCTCCCTCTTTCACTTATAAGGATCTTCAGATTTTATTAGGCCTACCTAGATAAACCAGTATAATTTCCTCATCTCAAGTTCTGCTGAATAGCAAACTTAATTCCACCTGCAACTTTAATCTACCCTTGTCATGTAACATAATATATTCATAGGCTCTGGGAATTAGGATGTAAATAACTTTGGGGGCTATTATTCTGCCTACCATATTTTGAAATGTTGGATTTAACTGAAGCAAGCTTGGTATACATTTACACATTTTCAATATACACAGTACATTGTACAATTCTTTTAGCAACTTCAGAGCAGATGCATGTTTATTTGTTAAATGAATAAATCAATACATATTCATCAGCTCAAGTTGTTATACCTGCTATATAAAGTCAAAGGAGGCTGAGTCTTCTCGGCTAAGAGAAGAGAGACACAGGCACTTGACACTTCCTACTGAAAGTCCTCTCGATTGCATTTTCTTAGTTGACTGCCATAATTCCCAAATGATATTTTCTTTGTTCTTTATTCTTAAAGTACAATGATAACAGATGCCATGTAAGAAGATATGAAGAAAAGAAAATAATAGCCACAGGAGGAATGAATGGAGTAACACAATGCAACCTGACTTAATCTACTAAATAAATTTCTTTTCCTCTCCCCATTCATAAATCTATGTTATCTATTTTAGTGAATGGCTTCACACACAGTTATTAGAAACCTGAATGCTTGTCTACTCTTTACTCTCCCTCATCTTCCAACCCAATTCTTTTAAGTCCTATCATTTCCAACCCTTTACCTCCATTCTCATTTCCATGGCATACTCAGACTTCTTCAGTTCATAATCCTTAATCTCTACCTTTTCTGCTTCCAATTTATCTTTTATGCTTTCTCAGAAATAAATTTTCAAAATTTATATATATGACTGTGATAGTCTTCTGCTTAAATTTTATCAATGGCACTCCATTTATTATAAATTCCTGAGCCTGGCATTTAGGGCTTTTCACAATTTGACTTTATTTTTCCACCCTCATTTGTAATTACTCCCCTGGATATATCCAGTATTCTAATCCCCCTGACTCATTTGTAGTTTACACAGCACGTGTCTTTATTCAAGGCTGCTATTAGTTATGTCCTTCTTCTCTCCTGCTTCTTAAGTTCCTATAATTACCCAGGAAAACTCTGCAAATTCTTCCCAGTGTCCCTTACCACTCCCCAATCCAATGTAAGTGAAATCAGTCCCTGTCTTGCTATTTCTTCTACATTTATTTTAAAATCTTTATTAGAACAATGGCCTCTTTTTTTCTTTTTTTTTCACTTTGGCCAAAATGTGTGTAGGTTGGTACTTAACTATCTTGCATTAAGAGTCCTGATTTGAAGTCAGATGGTGCCCTGGCTATGTGTACACATAGCATATGTGTAGATATTAAAATTACACTTGGCTTGGAAGAAAAGGGCACTGAGTAGTGAGAAGAATTCCTCACCAAGGCATGTTATACAAATGTATAGAGCAAGGCGTTGCACGTTTTTGAGCTTTTTCATCTCTTTGTCACTCTCCTCAAAGTAGACCCTCAAGATGTCCCCTTTCTGGGACAGATGCTTCCCTGAGTGCTGGAGATTCTTATCCTCAGTGTGCGGTAGCCACCCAGTGCAGATCTTATAAATGTGCAAATAAATGATATTAAATGAAAAATATCTCAACCTGACTATTCTTTTATGCTTTTGTCCCAGACATGCACTGACCCATTATTTACAGCAAACTTAGACCATAAATCCTCACATTTACATATCCTTAGAGTTCTGTGAATCAGACTTCACCTGAATAATTTTAAGAGACTCCTGGGGGCAAAAGAGATGGAAAATTACATGTTCATCCAGAGACTAGATTACATCAATTATTATTACTGGGCTCAATTCTCCTGCTACCAGTGTTCCCTCTGTGACCATTTTTATTCCATAATTTTTTTATTATTATTATATTTTTAGTTTGCTGAGTTCTAAGCGTGCCCTATAGTGTAGTACATGACACAAAGAATTCACCATTTCTTTTCAGGGTTTTGCAATGTAAGTCATTAAGTTCAATATTTAGTTTTTGGTGTTATATACACATAAATATAAAACACACTATACATACATATAGTACACACACATGCATAGGCACACACACACACACACACACACACATAAATGTCAATAAATGAAGAGATTACAAACTAGTGTGTGCTAATAAAAAAGTGATTTATAGCTGCCTGATAAGAATTATTTAACAGGAAACATATATGACAGGTTGCAATTTTAAATCATACTAAGTTTTTCTTTTTCTGATTTTCATACAGATCTCAAAGAATTAAAGAATTTTATGACTCTCTATATATGACCTTTGGCACCACTGCTGCATATTCCCAAAGTGCCTCATGTATTAAGCAGTCTCCTCTGATAGCTTAAAACTAGAAAACAACTCAAAGGCTTTAGTAGATTGTTGAAAAGGAACAGTAAACTAGTATACATGAAATTCATGGAATCTTGATCTAGGCTGAATGCCTATCACCCTGTTAGAGGACGAGGACTTGTATAAATGGTAGGCCAAGAACTATGCCATTTGGCAGAGCTTTTACACCTTAATAGGCTACTGCAGGAGCTCATGACTGGTGTATCTGTCTAACAATATGCTTTATTTTCCCAGTGATTAATAGATTCAAATGGACTTAATTTCAGCTAGTTTAAACGTGAGGCAAATAAAAGTAGCAGGCCAAATGACTAGAAGCAGATGGAGACAGAAAGAAGCTGAATTACTAGACTGGCAATCATCAAAGCCAGACAGACCCCAGTTTTTTCTGTTATAGTATCCTGAACTGAAATCTCATCCTGTCTGAGGCCTGGCTTTTTGACTACTGAGACATTGTGCTCTGTTGACCTCATTCCCCCAGAAATTAGTATCATATGCCCTAAATACTTAATGTAATCTGAATATGGCTCTACTGTTTACCACATGAAGAAGCTAAAGGCAGGAAACACAACAGGTGAGAGGTGGAGACAGAAGAAGAAAAAAGAAACAGGGGGAAGGATGGAGGGTGGAAGGAAGAGGGAGAGGCTGTGAGCAGGCAGGCTGGGATAATGGATGTTTGGGAGAGTCCATCAAAGGAAATGATATGCAAACTCATAAATTGGGACATTAATTTATTTCAATTACACAAGTCATTTTCAACACTTTTTGTATAGTAATCTTTATTGAAGTATAGTCGATTTACAATATTATACAAATTTCAGGTGTACAGTATAGTGATTCAATATTTTTATAGCTTATACTCCATTAAAAATTAGTACAAAATTATGGCTATATGTCCTTGTGCTGTACAATATATACTTGTTGCTTATCTATTTTATACATGGTAGCTTATATCTCTTAATCTCATACATCTATTTTGGCCCCCCTTCCTTCTCCCCACTGGTATCCACTAGTTTATTTTCTTTATCTATAAGTCAGTTTTTGTTCTGTTATTGATATATATATATATATATATATAATTTTTAGATTACACATATAAGTGATAACAGTATGTGTCTTTTTCTGACTTATTTCTCTAAGCACAGTACTCTCTAGGTCCATCCACCTTGTTGCAAATGGCAGAATTTCATTCATCTCTTGATGGACACTTGGGTTGCTTCTATATTTTGCCTATTGTAAACAATGTTGCTATGAACATCAGGGTGCATGTATCTTTTTGATTTAGCGTGTTTTCTTTTTTTTTTCAAATATATACCCAGGAATGAAATTGCTAGATCATTTGGTAGTTCTATTTTCAGTTTTGTGAGGAACCTCCACACTGTTTTCCACAGTGGCTGCACCAATTTACATTCCTACCAACAGTGCAGGAGGGTTCCATTTTCTCCACATCCTTGCCAACATTTCTTATTTCTGTTCTTTTTGATGATAGCCATTCTGACAGGTGTAAGGTGAAATATCACTGTGGTTTTGACTTGCATTTCCCTGATGATTGGTGACGTTGAGCATCTTTTCATGACCCTATTGTTCCTATGCATTTCCTCTTTGTAAAAATGTCTATTCAGTTTTTCTGCCTAATTTTTAATCAGGTTGTTTGTTTCTTTTGATGTTGAGTTGTATGAGCTGTTTATACATATGTTAGATATTAACCCCTTATCAATCATATCATTTGCAAATATCTTCTCCCATTCAATAGGTTGTCTTTTTGTTTTGTTGATGACTTCCTCTTCTGTGCAAAAGCTTTTAAGTTTAATTAGGTCCCATTTGCTTATTTTTGCTTTTATTCCCTTTACTTTAGGAGATAGAGCAAAAAAAAATCACTGTGATTTATGCCAAAGAGTGTTCTGCCTATGTTTGCCTCTAGGAGTTTTATTGTACAGTAAGTCCCCTACATGCAAAGCTTCGAGTTGCAAACTTTCAAAAATGCAAACATGCGTGCACATGTCCAACCACATAAGTTAATTCACATGTCTGGCGTACATTGTCACGTGCGTGCATCCTCTACAAGTGGTTGTGCTTTTGTGTACTCTACTGTACAGTACTGCTGCTGTGCAACACGAGGAGCTTACTAATGAAGATCTGATGGAATTGGAGGTCCAGAGAAAGGGCAAAGAGAGACAAGAAGAAGAAGAAGTAACAGAAGAACAGAAGAGATTCACGACGCAGGAAATGACAAGAGGATTTTCTTTATTTGAGGAGGCACTGTTAGTTTCTGAGGCACAGGACCTGAACGCAGAATAGTACACAAAGGTTGCAGCAGCCATTCAGAATGCAATCCAGTGCTACCGTGTCATCTATGATGAAGAAAGAAGAGCATCACTGGATCATTTTTTCAAGAAGATAGATAGAACTGAATTCAGCAAGTAACCAGAACCTGTGCCATCAACGTCAGGCATGAGTGAAATTGCAGCTTGCCCTCTGTCTCCTATTGCCAATGACCCTTTAGCTCTACCATCTCCCACCTCTTTTGCCTCCTCCAGTCAGTAACTCCTCTTGCCTGTTCACTCGATGCCAGCCCCTGTATGCCGCTGTTGTACTGTACTACTGGACTTTTCAAGGTACTGTACTGTAAGATTAAAAATCTTTTATTTTTATGTTTGTTTTTTATGTATTATTTGTGTGAAAAGTACTATAAACCTATTACAGTACAGAACTATATAGCCAATTGTGTTAGTTGGGTACCAGGCTAACTTTGTTGGACTTATGAACAAATTGGATTTATGAATGTGCTCTCGGAACAGAACTCGTTTGTATGTAGGGGACTTACTGTATCCACTCTTAGATTTAAGTCTTTATTCCAATTTGAGTCTACTTTTGTATATGGGGTTAGAAAATGTTCTAATTTCATTCTTTTACATGCAGCTGTCTGGTTTTCTGCCACCACATATTGACTACACTGTTTTTTCTCCATTATATACTCTTGCTCCTTTGTCGTAGATTAATTGACCATGAGTGCATGGGTTTATTTCTGGGCCATCTATCCTGTTCCATTGATCTTTGTGTCTGTTTTTGTGCCAGTATCATACTGCTTTGATTACTACAGTTTTGTAGTATAGTCTGAAGTCAGGGAACATGATTCCATCAGCTCTTTTCTTCTTTCTCAAGATTGTTTTGGTTTGGGGGCATCTTTTGTGCTTCCATCCAAATTAAAAATTTGTTTGTTCCAGTTCTGTAAAAAATGGAATTGGTATTTTGATAGAGGTTGCACTGAATCTGTAGATTGTTTTTGGTAGTCTGGTCATTTTAACACTATTGATTCTTCCAAATCAAGAACACAGTGTATCTTTCCATCTGTTTATATCGTCTCCAATATTTTTCATCAGTGTCTTACAGTTTTCTGAGTATAGGTCTTTTGCCTCCTTAGGTAGGTTTATTCCTAGCTACTTTATTCTTTTTGATGCAATGATAAATGGGATTGTTTCCTTAATTTCTCTTTCTGATACTTCATTGTTAGTGTATAGAAATGAAACAGATGTTTGTATATTAATTTTGTATCATGCAACTTTACTGAATTCATTGATGAACGTTAGTAGTTTTCTGGTAGTGTCTTTAGGATTTTCTATGTATAGTATCATGTCAACTGCAAACACTGACAGATTTACTTCTTCCTTTCAAATGTGGATTCCTTTTATTTCTTTTTCTTTTCTGATTACTGTGGCTAGGACTTCCAAAACTATATTGAGGGGGACGAGGGGAAGACGACAGAAGAGTAAGAGGCGGAGATCACCTTCTTCCCCACAGATACATCAGAAATACATCTACATGTGGAACAACTCCTACAGAACACCTACTGAACGCTGACAGAAGACCTCAGACCTCCCAAAAGGCAAGAAACTCCCCACGTACCTGGGTAGGGCAAAAGAAAAAAAGAAAAAACAGACAAAAGAATAGGGACGGGACCTGCACCAGTGGGGGGGAGCTGTGAAGGAGGAAAGGTTTCTACACACACTAGGAAGCCCCTTCGCGGGCAGAGACTGCAGGTGGCAGAGGGGGTAGCTTCGGAGCCGCGGAGGAGAGCGCAGCAACAGGGGTGCGGAGGGCAAAGCGGGGAGATTCCCGCACAGAGGATCAGTGCCGAACAGCACTCACCAGCCCGGGAGGCTTGTCTGCTCACCTGCTGGGGCGGGCGGGGCTGCGAGCTGAGGCTTGGGCTTCAGTCAGAACGCAGGGAGAGGACTGGGGTTAGTAGCGTGAACACAGCCTGAAAGGGTTAGTGCACCACGCCTAGCCGGGAGGGAGTCCAGGAAAAGGTCTGGAGCTGCCGAAGAGGCAAGAGACTTTTTCTTCCCTCTCTGCTTCCTGGTGCACAAGGAGAGGGGATTAAGAGCGCTGCTTAAAGGAGCTCCAGAGATGGGCGCGAGCCGCAGCGCTTTCAGCCCAGAGACGGGCAGGAGATGCTAAGGCTGCTGCTGCCGCCACCAAGAAGCCTGTGTGCGAGCACAGATCACTATCCACACCCCTCTTCTGGGGAGGCCGTGCAGCCCGCCACTGCCAGGTTCCCGGGATCCAGGGACAACTTCCCTGGGAGAACGCACGGCGGGCCTCAGGCTGGTGCAACATCAAGCCAGCCTCTGCTGCCAAAGGCTCCCCCGCACTCCACGCCCCTCCCTCCCCCCGGCCTGAGTGAGCCAGAGCCCCTGAATCAGTGGTTCCTTTAACCCCGTCCTGTCTGAGTCAAAAACAGGTGCCCTCCAGTGACCTACACGCAGAGGCGGGGCCAAATCCAAAGCTGAGGCCCTGGGAGCTGTGAGAACAAAGAAGAGAAAGGGAAATCTCTCCCAGCAGCCTCAGAAGCAGCAGATTAAAGCTCCACAATCAACTTGATGTACCCTGCATCTGTGGAATACATGAATAGACAACGAATCACCCCAAATTGAGGAGGTGGACTTTGAGAGCAAGATTTATGATTTTTTCCCCTTTTCCTCTTTTTGTGAGTGTGCATGTGTATGCTTCTGTGTGAGATTTTGTCTGTATAGCTTTGCTTCCACCATTTGTCCTAGGGTTCTATTCGTCTGGTTTTTTTTTTCCTATTAAAAATTTTTTTCTTAATAATTAATTTTAATTTTAATAACTTTATTTTATTTTACTTTATCTTCTTCTTTCTTTCTTTCCTTCCTTCCCTCCTTTAGACAATGAATCATCCCAAATTAAGGAGGTGGACTTTGAGAGCAAGATTTATGATTTTTTCCCCTTTTCCTCTTTTTGTGAATGTGTATGTGTATGCTTCTGTATGAGATTTTGTCTGTATAGCTTTGCTTCCACCATTTGTCCTAAGGTTCTATCCATCTGTTTTTTTTTAAATCTTTTTTCTTAATAATTATTTTTAATTTAATAACTTTATTATATTTTACTTTATCTTCTTTCTTTCTTTTTTCCTTCCTTCCTTCCTTCCTTCCTCCTACCGTCCCTACCTCCCTCCCCCATCCCTCCTTTCTTTCCTTCCTTCCTTCCTTTCTTTCTTTCTTTCTTTCTTTCTTCCTACTTCTACTAATTCTTTCTCTCTAATTTTTCTCCCTTTTATTCAGAGCCGTGTGGATGAAAGGCTCTTGGTGCTGAAGCCAGGAGTCAGTGCTGTGCCTCTGAGGTGGGAGAGCCAAATTCAGGACACTGGTCAACAAGAGAACTCCCAGCTCCACATAATATCAAACGGCGAAAATCTCCCAGAGATCTCCATCTCAACGCCAGCACCCAGCTTCACTCAATGACCAGCAAGCTACAGTGCTGGACACCCTATGCCAAACAACTAGCAAAACAGGAACACAAACCCACACATTAGCAGAGAAGCTGCTTAAAATCATAATAAGTCCACAGACACCCCAAAACACACCACCAGATGTGGACCTGCCCACCGGAAAGACAAGATACAGCCTCATCCACCAGAACACAGGCACTAGTCCCCTCCACCAGGAAGCCTACACAACGCACTGAACCAACCTTAGCCACTGGGGACAGACACCAAAAACAACGGGAACTACGAACCTGCAGGCTGCAAAAAGGAGACCCCAAACACAGTAAGATAAGCAAAATAAGAAGACAGAAAAACACACCACAGATGAAGGAGCAAGATAAAAACCCACCAGACCTAACAAAGGATGAGGAAATAGGCAGTCTACCTGAAAAAGAATTCAGAATAATGATAGTAAAGATGATCCAAAATCTTGGAAATAGAATGGACAAAATGCAAGAAACATTTAACAAGGACCTAGAAGAACTAAAGATGAAACAAACAATGATGAACAACACAATAAATGAAATGAAAAATACTCTAGATGGGATCAATAGCAGAATAACTGTGGCAGAAAAACGGATAAGTGACCTGGAAGATAAAATAGTGGAAATAACTACTGCAGAGCAGAATAAAGAAAAAAGAATGAAAAGAACTGAGGACAGTCTCAGAGACCTCTGGGACAACACTAAATGCACCAACATTCAAATTATAGGGGTTCCAGAAAAAGAAGAGAAAAAGAAAGGGACTGAGAAAATATTTGAAGAGATTATAGTTGAAAACTTCCCTAATATGGGAAAGGAAATAGTTAATCAAGTCCAGGAAGCACAGAGCGTCCCATACAGGATAAATCCAAGGAGAAACACGCCAAGACATATATTAATCAAACTGTCAAAAATTTAATACAAAGAAGGCATATTAAAAGCAGCAAAGGAAAAACAACAAATAACACACAAGGGAATCCCCATAAGGTTAACAGCTGATCTTTCAGCAGAAACTCTGCAAGCCAGGAGGGAGTGGCAGGACATATTTAAAGTGATGAAGAAGAAAAACCTGCAACCAAGATTACTCTACCCAGCAAGGATCTCATTCAGATTTGATGGAGAAATTAAAACCTTTACAGACAGGCAAAAGCTGAGAGTTCAGCACCACCAAACCAGCTCTACAACAAATACTAAAGGGACTTCTCTAGGCAAGAAACACAAGAGAAGGAAAAGACCTATAATAACGAACCCAAAATAATTTAGAAAATGGGAATAGGAACATACATATCGATAATTACCTAAAATGCAAATGGACTAAATGCTCCCACGAAAGGACACAGATTGGTTGAATGGATACAAAAAAAAGACCCATATATATGCTGTCTACAAGAAACCCACCTCAGACCTAGAGACACATACAGACTGAAAGTAAGGGGATGGAAAAAGATATTCCATGCAAATGGAAACCAAAAGAAAGCTGGAGTAGCAATTCTCATATCAGACAAAATAGACTTTAAAATAAGGACTATTAAAAGAGACAAAGAAGGACACTACATAATGATCAAGGGATCGATCCAAGAAGAAGATATAACAATTGTAAATATTTATGCACCCAACATAGGAGCACCTCAATACATAAGGCAAATACTAACAGCCATAAAAGGGGAAATCGACAGTAACACATTCATAGTAGGGGACTTTAACACCCCACTTTCACAAATAGACAGATCATCCAAAACGAAAATAAATAAGGAAACACAAGCTTTAAATGATACATTAAACAAGATGGACTTAATTAATATTTATAGGACACTCCATCCAAAAACAACAGAATACACATTTTTCTCAAGTGCTCATGGAACATTCTCCAGGATAGATCATAACTTGGGTCACAAATCAAGCCTTGGTAAATTTAAGAAAATTGAAATTGTATCAAGTATCTTTTTCGACCACAACGCTATGAGACTATATGTCAATTACAGGAAAAGATCTGTAAAAAATACAAACACATGGAGGCTAAACAATACACTACTTAATAACGAAGTTATCACTGAAGAAATCAAAGAGGAAATCAAAAAATACCTAGAAACAAAAGACAATGGAGACACGACGACCCGAAACCTATGGGATGCAGCAAAAGAAGTTCTAAGAGAGAAGTTTATAGCAATACAAGCCCACCTTAAGAAACAGGAAACATCTCGAATAAACAACCTAACCTTACAACTAAAGCAATTAGAGAAAGAAGAACAAAAAAACCCCAAAGTTAACAGAAGGAAAAAAATCATAAAAATCAGATCAGAAATAAAAGAAATGAAGGAAACGATAGCAAAGATCAATAAAACTAAAAGCTGGTTCTTTGAGAAGATAAACAAAACAGATAAACCATTAGCCAGACTCATCAAAAAAAAGAGGGAGAAAACTCAAATCAATAGAATTAGAAATGAAAAAGGAGAAGTAACAACTGACACTGCAGAAATACAAGGGATCATGAGAGACTACTTCAGACAAGTATATGTCAACAAAATGGACAACCTGGAAGGAATGGACAAACTCTTAGAAATGCACAACCTGCCAAGACTGAATCAGGAAGAAATAGAAAATATGAACAGACCAATCACAAGCACTGAAGTTGAAACTGTGATTAAAAATCTTCCAACAAACAAAAGCCCAGGACCAGATGGCTTCACAGGTGAATTCTATCAAACGTTTAGAGAAGAGCTAACACCTGTCCTTCTCAAACTCTTCCAAAATATAGCAGAGGGAGGAACACTCCCAAATTCCTTCTACGAGGCCACCATCACCTTGATATCAAAACCAGACAAGGATGTCACAAAGAAAGAAAACTACAGGCCAATATCACTGATGAACATAGATGTAAAAATCCTCAACAAAATACTAGCAAACAGAATCCAACAGCACATTAAAAGGATCATACACCATGATCAAGTGGGGTTTATTCCAGGAATGCAAGGATTCTTCAATATATGCAAATCAATCAATGTGATAAACCATATTAACAAACTGAAGGAGAAAAACCATATGATCATCTCAATAGATGCAGAGAAAGCTTTAGACAAAATTCAACACCCATTTATGATAAAAACCCTGCAGAAAGTAGGCATAGAGGGAAATTTCCTCAACATAATAAAGGCCATATATGACAAACCCACAGCCAACATCGTCCTCAATGGTAAAAAACTGAAAGCATTTCCACTAAGATCAGGAACAAGACAAGGTTGCCCACTCTCACCACTCTTATTCAACATAGTTTTGGAAGTTTTAGCCACAGCAATCAGAGAAGAAAAAGAAACAAAATGAATACAAATCGGGAAAGAAGGAGTAAAGCTGTTACTGTTGGCAGACGACATGATACTATACTTAGAGAATCCTAAAGATGCTACCAGAAAACTACTAGAGCTAATCAATGAATTTTGTAAAGTTACAGGATACAAAATTAATGCACAGAAATCTCTGACATTCCTATACACTAATGATGAAAAATCTGAAAGTGAAATCAGGAAAACACTCCCATTTACCACTGCAACAAAAAGAATAAAATATCTAGGAATAAACCTACCTAGGGAGACAAAAGACCTGTATGCAGAAAGTTATAAGACACTGATGAAAGAAATTAAAGATGATACAAATAGATGGAGA
Organism: Monodon monoceros; assembly: GCF_005190385.1. Lineage (NCBI taxonomy): Eukaryota > Metazoa > Chordata > Mammalia > Artiodactyla > Monodontidae > Monodon > Monodon monoceros. Next base: position 67,924,942 of record NW_021703768.1, read on the forward strand.
GATATACCATGTTCTTGGATTGGAAGAATCAACATTGTGAAAATGACTCTACTACCCAAAGCAATCTACAGATTCAATGCAATCCCTATCAAACTACCAATGGCATTTTTCACAGAAATAAAACAAAAAATTTCACAATTTGTATGGAAACACAAAAGACCCCGAATAGCCAAAGCAATCTTGAGAAAGAAAAACGGAACTGGAGGAATCAGGTTCCCTGATTTCAGACTATATTACAAAGCTACAGTAATCAAGACAGTGTGGTACTGGCACAAAAACAGAAAGATAGCTTAATGGAACAGGATAGAAAGCCCAGAGAAAAACCCACGCACATATGGTCACCTTATCTTTGATAAAGGAGGCAAGAATATATAGTGGAGGAAAGACAGCCTCTTCAAAAAGTGGTGCTGGGAAAACTGGACAGGTATATGTAAAAGTATGAAATTAAAACACTTCCTAACACCATACACAAAAATAAGCTCAAAATGGATTAAAGATCTAAATGTAAGGCCAGAAACTATCAAACTCTTAGAGGAAAACATAGGCAGAACACTCTATGACATAAATCACAGCAAGATGCGTTTTGACCCACCTCCTAGAGAAATGGAAATAAAAACAAAAATAAACAAACGGGACCTAATGGAACTTCAAAGCTTTTGCACAGCAAAGGACACCATAAACAAGACCAAAAGACAACCCTCAGATTGGGAGAATATATTTGCAAATGAAGCAACTGACAAAGGATTAATTTCCAGAATTTACAAGCAGCTCATGCAGCTCAATAACAAAACAACAAACAACCCAATCCAAAAATGGGCAGAAGACTTAAATAGACATTTCTTCAAAGAAGATATACAGACTGCCAACAAACACATGAAAGAATGCTCAACATCATTAATCATTAGAGAAATGCAAATCAAAACTACAATGAGATATCATCTCACACCAGTCAGAATGGCCATCATCAAAAAATCTAGAAACAATAAATGCTGGAGAGGGTGTGGAGAAAAGGGATCACTCTTGCACTGCTGGGGAATATGAATTGGTACATCCACTATGGAGAACACTATGGAGGTTCCTTAAAAGACTACAAATAGAACTACCATATGACCCAGCAATCCCACTACTGGGCATATACCCTGAGAAAACCATAATTCAAAAAGCATCATGTACCAATATGTTCATTGCAGCTCTATTTATAATATCCCGGAGATGGAAACAACCTAAGTGCCCATCATCGGATGAATGGATAAAGAAGATGTGGCACATATATACAATGGAATATTACTCATCCATAAAAAGAAACGAAATTGAGCTATTTGTAATGAGGTGGATAGACCTAGAACCTGTCATACAGAGTGAAGTAAGTCAGAAAGAGAAAGACAAATACCATATGCTAACACATATATATGGAATTTAAGAAAAAAAAAAAGTCATTTAGAACCTAGGGGTAAGACAGGAATAAAGACACAGGCCTACTAGAGAACGGACTTGAGGATATGGGGAGGGGAAGGGTGAGCTGTGAGAAAGCGAGAGAGAGGCATGGACATATATCCACTACCAAATGTAACGTAGATAGCTAGCCGGAAGCAGCCACATAGCACAGGGAGATCAGGTCGGTGCTTTGTGCCCACCTGGAGGGGTGGGATAGGGAGGGTGGGAGGGAGGGAGATGCAAGACGGAAGAGATATGGGAACATATGTATATGTATAACTGATTCACTTTGTTATGAAGCAGAAACTAACATACCATTGTAAAGCAATTATACCCCAATAAAGATATTAAAAAAAAACTATATTGAATAAAAGACTATTTTCAATAGAAGACGATAAAGACATTTTAATTTTTCTACAATGATATTAGTTTGTTAGTTTTTCTACTACTTACATCAATATTAAAATATGGAATTTCTAAAAATTCACTTATTTCATGAAGATCTGAAAATTTTGTCAGAATAAAGCCACTAATGTTATTTCATTCAAGCATTCATTTAAGCAGTATTTTTTGTGGACCTATTATATGTCATGCTGTGTTCTAGATAGTTAGGATATATCAGTAAAAACACATATGAGGATCTCTCTGTCTCATGGAATTTTCATTCTAGTGGAGAAGGAATGGATAATAAACAATAAAAAATGAATAAATAAATTATATAGTACTTCAGAATGTAAGAAGTTTTATGACAAAAAAGTAGAATAGTACATGGTAAAAAGGTGGCATTACTATTTTATAAAGAAATATAGATGAAGACATTACTAACAAAACATAAATGCTGACCATTTATTACTGAGCATTCATTATGTGGTCTGGGATACATGGAATAAAATGATAATCAAAGCTTATTAGAACAAATTTCATTAAAAATCCAGTTGTATAAATACATGTACCCATTATAAAGTGAACCCATTAAAAATAATCACAGAATCATCCTAGTTTTTAAGTACACTTATTAAAGAACAAGTTAAACCCCTAACTGTAATGCAGAAACCTATTTGTGAGTCAATCATAAACTTGGATTTTGTACTTTTGATGTGGATTAAATTCAATTAACAAATTACCATTTTATATGAAGATATTTTATAACTAACATTTGAATAAGTTGGATGTTACTTAATTACTTCATATTTTATATAATTAAAGTAGCTTCAAAACTTCTTTCTAACAAAAAGGAGAATTCCAAACAATGCTTTTAGGAAATGAAAACATGTAAAATGGAGTATAGTTACACCTATTTAAAATTTAATGTAAAGTCACCTTTATCAATTCTCTTTGATGTATTGTGTAAACCACCATTTACTACCACCACAGTAGCACCCCTAGCAGTAGTCATATCATTGAATATTTGTATATATAAATTAAAAATACTCAAACAAATTTATATTAATACTAGTAGTTATTTTAAAACATTTGTTACCAAATAGCTTCCTTCACCACTCCACTCCTCACAGTACCAAATATCGTAGCATAGCTTAATGAAAAGAGATTGCTGAGAGTAGCTGTGTGTGATATGACCGACCTCCATTTTATGTAACTGGCAATTTCTTTAATGGAAAGTGCTTAGAAATGAACAGTAATTGATTCTGTTTCTTTTCTATAGTGGGCAACAAGTTTTCCAACTTTGATTACTACTGCAATCTTAAAGACATATTCAAAACTCCTGAGAAAACAATGCCACTAAAATCACAATTATCTTTTACAAAAGCAAGTTACATATTATACCTGAGTACAATTAACATAATTAAAACAATATTTAAATTTTACTTTAAAAATTGGCCCAAGATCAATTTCTTTATTCAAGTATTTCAAACAGATTCTCCATGAAAACTTGTTTTTATTCTTTCAATTCAGTGCTTTATAAAATGGCAGCAGAATTCTAGAAGACATATATTACATTCAAAATAAATATTTTAAAAGGTGTAAATGCATATTTCATATGCCTTAATGACTACATGAAGACGCTTCTTTGGTAGTATTTGGAATTCACATCATATAGCTATGCTCCATGTATTATTTAAACATTTTAAAATTACAGTTAATTTCTGTTCTAAGATATTTTGTTCTATATAAGAGCTGAGAGTATTTTAAAACTCAAGGAATGTTACTGAAAATCCATTTTTATTAAAAGGAAGAATGACCTAAATCACTGATATAATGATGCTTATATATATCTATATATATTCATAAACATAGATATATCGTCATAATTATTAACAGAATTCAAGATTTCACACAATTTTTAGGCAATAGTTTTGTGTTTTTTATGTAGGGTATTCCTAGAAGTATGAGAAACATTAAAAACAACATAAATTATATATTTCAGATAAAGAAAAAATAGATTATTTTGTAGGTACTTTATCTTAAAACTGAACTTTCGAAAGACAATATCCAAGCACTTATTTTTGCTTCAAATAAATCTATCCATTCATGAAACAACAGTCAAAGAAAACGTAGAGATCCTTAATCAAATTGGCATGAATACATTAATCAAGAAAGTACTTTATTAAATCAGTGGCTATGACAGTAGAATGAAAATGAACTTTTCAGACATGTTAAGTAATGAAATTGTTAGAGGTAATACTATTCTCACATCAATCTATATACCTTTTTTAACATGGAAAAATGTTTTTCTTTTGGAAAGTTTTCCTGCTTTCTAGAGTTGTTAATCCATAAATGTTAAAAAACATAAGACAATGTCAGCTTTCACTTCTCTTTGTATTGTTTTAAACTCAGTTACTAACATTGATCCAACATTGAACACACAAAAAAGCTTTTATATGCCATCATATATCGGTTCTGGAAGATTTCCATTGCAAGTTCACTTGACTTGCTTCTGAATAAAGATAACAGTAACAATAACACCCACAAACGTGTGCAAAGCCCCTGCCCATAGGCTAAGTGTTCATATGTAATATTTTAATCATCATAACAACCTTGCTAGGCAGATATTATTATTAGATTCATTTTACACAGGTAGAAACTAAGATATAAATATATTAAATAACTTTCCAGTGTTTCATACTTAATAAATGAAATAAGGGAACTTGAATTCAAATCTATTGGATTGCATCAACTATTTTCTTAAAAAATTTTGAATCTACCTTTATATAAGCAAGTATAAATGAGTCCAAAGAAATCACTGAATATGTACAATGTGCACAGTCATCCATTTCATACAGATTCTACAATGCCAGGAAAATGTTATACCAACAGTTAATATTGGAGCCAGAATTAAAATTCAAATTGTAACATATTTAAAAAAATATTTATTAAATGACTCAAGACCCAAGTTACATTTGTTTTTATTAATAGAAACTGGGTTGAATATTTTGGTAGGCTTCACTAGGCAGAAAAAAATATTTATCATTAAAAAGACAAACTTTCCTAAATATATTGATCATTTGGGGTGAGCACATATTCATCAATCAAAATATGTCTTATACATATAAAAAGTGCATCACATTGGAGGATATAAAGCACTGTATTTTTTTAGTTTTGGAAGTCCTAGCCACAGCAATCTGAGAAGAAAAATAAATAAAAGGAATACAAATTGGAAAAGAAGTAAAACTGTCACTGTTTGCAGATGACATGATACTATACATAGAAAATCCTAAAGATGCCACCAGAAAACTTCTAGGGTTCGTCAATGAATTCAGTAAAGTTGCATGATACAAAATTAATATACAAACATCTGTTAAATTTCTATACACTAACAGTGAAGTATGAGAAAGAGAAATTAAGGAAACAATCCCATTTATCATTGCATCAAAAAGAATAAAGTAGCTAGGAATAAACCTACCTAAGGAGGCAAAAGACCTATACACTGAAAACTATGACACTGACAAAAAAACTGAAGATGACACAAACAGATGGAAAGATATACTGTGTTCTTGATGTGGAAGAATCAATATTGTTAAAATGACCATACTACCCAAAACAATTTACCAATTCAGTGCAATCCCTATTAAAATACCAATGCCATTTTTTACAGAACTGGAACAAAAAATCTTAAAATTTGTATGGAAACACAAAAGACCCCGAATAGCCAAAGCAGTCTTGAGAAAGAAAAACAGAGCTGGAGGAATCAGACTCCCTGACTTCAGACTATACTATAAAGCTACAGTAATCAAGACAGTATGGTACTGGCACAAAAACAGAAAGATAGATCAATGGAACAGGATAGAAAGCCCAGAGATAAACCCACACACATATGGTCACCTTATCTTTGATAAAGGAGGCAGGAATATAGAGTGGAGAAATGACAGCCTCTTCAATAAGTGGTGCTGGGAAAACTGGACAGCTATATGTAAAAGAATGAAATTAGAACACTCCCTAACACCATACACAAAAATAAACTCAAAATGGATTAAAGACCTAAATGTAAGACCGGACACTATAAAACTCTTAGAGCAAAACATAGGAAGAACACTCTTTGACATAAACTGCAGCAATATCTTTTCTGACCCACCTCCTAGAATAACGGGAATAAAACCAAAAATAAACAAATGGGACCTAATGAAACTTAAAAGCTTTTGCACAAAGAAGGCAACTATAAACAAGGCGAAAAGACATTCCTCCAAATGGGAGAAAATATTTGCAAACCAATCAACAGGCAAAGGATTACTCTCCAAAACATATAAACAGCTAATGCAGCTCAATATTAAAAAAACATAAACCCAATAAAAAAATGGGCAGAAGACCTAAATAGACATTACTCCAAAGAAGACATACAGATGGCCAAGAAGCACATAAGAAGCCGCTCAACATCACTAATTCTTACAGAAATGCAAATCAAAACTACAATGAGGTATCACCTCATACCAGTAAGAATGGACATCATCAGAAAATCTACAAACAACAAATGCTGGAGAGGGTGTGGAGAAAAGGGAACCCTCTTGCACTGTTGGTGGGAATGTAAATTGATACAGCCACTATGGAGAACAGTATGGAGGTTCCTCAAAAAACTAAAAATAGAATTACCATATGACACAGCAATCCCACTACTGGGCATATACCCAGAGAAAACTATAATTCAAAAAGACATATGCACCCCAATGTTCACTGCAGCACTATTTACAACAGTGAGGTCATGGAAGCAACCTAAATGCCCACTGACAGACGAATGGATAAAGAAGATGTGCTACATATACACAATGGAATATTACTCAGCCATAAAAAGGAACAACATTGGGTCATTTGTAGAGATGTGGATAGACATAGTGACTGTCATACAGAGTGACGTAAGTCAGAAAGAGAAAAACAAATATCATATATTAACGCATATATGTGGAACCTAGAAAAATGGTATACAGATGAACCGGTGTGCAAGGCAGAAATAGAGACAGATGTAGAGAACAAATGTACGGACACCAAGGGGGGAAAAAGGATGGGGTGGTGGGGGTGGTGGTGGGATGAACTGGGAGATTGGGATTGACATATATACACTAATATGTATAAAACAGTTAACTAATAAGAACCTGCTGTATTAAAAAAAATTTTAAAAATAAAGCACTGTTATTTTTAAAAAGCTTCTATAATTTTTCTGTAGGTTTAATTATAAATCATAACATAGTTATGGCATAATTTTAATCATTATGTGTGCTAAATTCATAATTATGAATCATATATGCAGGTGAATCACACAAAATATTTAATCCTTAGTTTATTTGATTTATTCATTTATTCATTCACTAGCTAGACAAATACTTTAAGGATCTCCTCTTTCCTATGATTATTCTATCTGCTGAGGATATAATGAAAAAGATAGACTGGCTCCTCATCCTTGAGAATTTACACTTTAGTATGTGAGAAAGGCAATAAACAGGTTAAAACATTAAAAATATAAATATATTTTTTATTTTTTTAAAGCTGTTTAAAAAAAACAGCTTTAGAAATCAATGCATTATCTGTAAAGGCTTCTCAAAGAAACTGACAGTTCGAGGAGAACTAAAGAGCAGAAAGAACTTACCAGGCAAAGAGTGGTGGTAAACTTATTTCAGGGAATATTAAACTCAAAGGCTCCAAAGTGGGAAAAAGCTTGATATGTTCTAGACTGACAGAGGGCCAGTGTGATGTTGCACAGGGAGAAGGATGAAGCATGGTATGGGATGTGCTTGAGGAGAAAGATAGGAGCCTGCCATGCTGAGACTCATAGGCCAAAGTAAGTAGTGTGAACAGAAGCCATTGATAGGTTGTTAACAGAGGAATTATACATTCTGACTTATACTGTATAAAGATAACTCTGGGTCCTTTGTGGGAAATGGATTGGAGAGGAACGGGTAGAAGTGGGGAGAGGATGGGACCAGTTCAGAGTCTATTATGATAGTTCATTACATAAAACGATGATGCTTGAACAATGGTGGAGCTAAGGGAGTTAAAAAGAAGTGGACACATTTGAGCAAAAACCTGCCTAGCTTTCTGGTGCAGCTTTTGATTTAATAATAATAATAATAAAAACAACAACAAAAATCAAGGGAATTGATTTCCATGAGGATCAAGGGAAATTGTGCCTACCTCAGCTCCCCATGGCATAGGCTGGCTGAGTATTCTGTTGTTCAACTGCTTAGACTAAGTGACTGCTTTTTCCCAGTAGCTGTTGAGAGTGTGTGCAATAGTCTGAGAAGCAGGTGAGGAGGAGGAGGTGGGGGGTTTGCCCTGTTTGGCACTTGGCCCTGTTATTGCTGAGGTTCCTGTTGTCTGCCTCTGAGGCCCAGATCCCGCCAGGCCTCTAGAGTGCTCTAACTAGTACAACTCCTAATAGATAGAAAAGAAACATCTGGCCTGAGAGCAAAACACATTGAGAAGTCCATTTCTAAGTAAAATTAAAGGATTACTATGGCTGCTGAAAAAAAAAAAAAAAAGAAAAAGTTCAAGAAACTCATTTCCTTTGAGTTTCACTATATCACACCCTTGCAGATTTTCTTCCATCTCTCTAACTGCTCCTTTTCAATTTCCTTTGAAGGCTTTTTCATTTCCACTCTACCTCTAACTATTAAAATTCTAGCTCTCAACTCTAGTTACCCAACACTTTTGCCCTAGGCCTTCTCACTCATTTCCAAGGCTTCAAATATTTATGTGATAAATGTCTTATATCTCATTCTGAGTAATCTGGGTTCCAAATCAGTTTATTCTGCCTCTTAACACATCCTTCTTAAAAAGATCTCAAATATAGTATGTTCAAAACCGAATTCTTGCTCTTCTTCACATTGGAGTGATTTCTTCTCTCATTAATGATACTTCAAACCATCTAAGTTTCAATTCAAGCCAGATATGTTCATTTAAATCTTAAAACTTCCCTCTCCACTGCTCAACTATAAAGAAACCATCACTAAATCCTGTCAATTCACTAACCTTAATGGGGTCTATAAAATGTGGTATTCTTCCTTGACCACTTCTATGGCTTCTTCTTGTCCAACTCCCTTACTCAAAACTTGCCAGCCATCTGGTCTGCTTTCTGACCTCCAATGCTTCAAGCACTTTCATGATTCAATCCTCACCCCCCAAATGCTGTACTCTGCCTGAAATATTCTCCCCCTCTTCATCCTTGCTTCATCTTTGATGAACGTTTATTTCTATTCAGTGTCCAGAATGAACCATAAATATCACTTTATCAAAAGGGTCTTATGCAACATCTCCTCAATCTAAGTTATGTTTTCCTACTGCGTTTTCCCAAAGCACTCCTCATTTTTTTCCCCGAAAAACCTTTATCATTGTTTGTCATGACACTCTTGTTATTATATTTTAACATAAACTATTTTGCTAACTAGTATCTTCATGGGTCCTAGAGCTACTGCAGAAGATCTGGACTTCCAAGGTAAGTGAAATAAGAATTACTACTTTATTTTGTTTGCAATATGGAAGAAATCTTTTTTTAAATAATAATTCCTAATAAAATGAGTTAACAAAATTAACTATCTTTTCAGTTAATAAAGGTAAAAATTAAAGCAGCTTCAAAATATATTGAACAAACTGAACTGCAGCAATATAACATTATAATACATGTGATTAATGTAGTTTCTGAAGTTTTAGCCAAATTTTTTAAAAAAAGATTTCACTTGGAAGAGGAATTATTGAAAATTATAAAAGTGTTTTAGCCATTGCATTTTATCACTTCATATTCCCTTCAAAATATTGTATGCAAATATTTGGATTATTTTCATTGATATACCCTTGAGCAAATGGTTGTTCACTAGTGATATGTCATTTCTTGTGTGGTATAGTTTATTAGCTTGCTTAGAAGGTATGCTTGAAATTTAGAATTGGATACTTAAAAATTTTTAAGAACACAGAATTTCCTAAACTCTTGAAATTTAGCATTGCAGTAGGTTGAGATAATCTTAGGCAATTATTAAATTAATTATTTAATAGGTTATTTAAGTAAAACATTTTTAAATAGGAGAAAATGACAATAAAAGGGAAAGAAAAAATTCTCTATTTTCAGTAGAGAATATCTACTGAAATAGGTTATTTTAAGCAATACTTTTTTCCCTAAAATTATACAATTTTACTTAAAATATATTTAAATATTTCCTAAAATATGTTGAAATTTTTACCATACTAAACAATTAATTATTGATTTATGATTATTGTCTAATAAAGCTTATAACTTAAACAACAATCTAATAGTATCTACGAGGGTAAATATTATCTTGTTTTAGGGAATTCTTCACTTGTTCATTGTTTTATTTATTTTACTCTCTAAAGTAACTGAAAATAAATAATTTTATGCAAGTCCAAAGTTATATACATTTAGATATGCAAAACTCAGTAGATGAGAAAATAGGGTATTCAGAGCAACATTTTCTCATCAGCTTAACCTTCATATTTTTCTTCTCTTTATTAAGTACATTTGAAATTGTATGAAATCTGAGTTTCTTTGTAGTAATATAAAAATGTGGTTTGGAGAATGGATACTACATCAGTAATTAAATGATTGTGTCTATGTAATTCCTTGTAATTTCTTCTATAGCATTTAGTTCATTCTTCATAAGATTTATTTCTAACCAGTTAAGTTTCACAAAATATAGTATCTGTAAGAAGTTCAAAGATTATTCACTCTTTCTACCATATCAGGAAAATTGCCTTGAAAAGACCATGATAAAACTGCCAGGATTTAACTAAGAGACCAACTATTGTTTTCTCCTGTCTCCTCCTGTTTTCCTGAAAATTAAAACCCAGTTGCTCTGTCTGCAAAGCAGTTTTCCAGATGTCTCCAAGACTAAGTGAAAAAAACAACAGATGAAGCATAAAAATGGAAAAGGCTTGAAAAAAATGAAAGCCAGAAAAATGAACCAGGTTGAGCTCAATGTACTGTGTACAGTCTTGCCTTAATTTTCTTACGGACACCTGTTAGGATCAATATAAATGATAAAACTCAGATCATTAGTCCTAAAATTAAATTCTATTAAAGAAAATATCACACAGTGTAGCTTTTTTCTTAATACTCATTCAGTTTCAGTAGTGCCAAGTCATTAAAAAATAATTTTAAAGGTCTGTGCAAGCTGAGCCACAGATATTTATTTTTTCTAAGATCTTAAATATACATTCTTCAGTAGTGGGAAAGATGAACAATAAAGACTTCCTGCAGATAAGAAAATAAACAATTAATACCACTACATCAAAAGTGATCAAGGTTTTATTAGAAAGGGCCAAAGAAGACAGAAAAGCCCTAGAGAATTTTCCAGCTCTTCCTTAGCTATGGATAAATATTATAGAAAAAGAAAATGCAGGGACTGCTGCCAAGTTATCAAAACATATCATCAACATCCAAACAAATCCTTCTTCTCTTTTTCACAGGATTATTGATTTTATAATTTGAAATAAACTATAAAATATTACTCATTCAAATATATTTGAGGTTATTTTCTCTAATAAACTGCTCGTTTATTTTTCCTAAAGAAAATTCCTTGAATCAACTTTCCCACTTAATATCTTTATATATTTTCAATTAGCTAATATTTTGAATTCTTTATACATAGCTCCTGCCTTTTTTATTCTCTGTGCCTAAATTTTCTTCCCCAATCCCTGCATATTGTCTCCTTCTTGACAGTAGGCCTTCCTGATCACCTTATTTATGTTACACCCCTCCCATAACTCATTATATTATTTCACATTGTTTTCCTTATAAGAGATCACCATTAAAAAAAATAACTTTGTTATTTATATTTGCTATTTATTTTCTGTCTTCTCTCTTATGAGAATCTCTTGGCCAAAATGGCAAGAACTTGTCTGATTGAGTTGCTAAAACCTGTTGCTTTGAACATCTTCTTACAGATAATAAGCACTTAATAAATATTCATTTAATTGAAGCATTGATTTTCTGTGTGTGAAGGAGAACAGTGGAGGCAACATTTCATTATTTGATGTACAACTTTTGATGACAGTTTTAACTTTATTAATGCAACTTTTAATTTATATTTATATTATTTTATTAGCTCATTTATTAATATTGATATTAATGTTTTTCTTGCCTCTTCAACAATATTTTAATCCATTTAAGCATTTGTCTTCTAGTTTTTAAATCCTTCTCAGGACCATTAGGGCTATGCGTATAAAGATGGTGCTTAATAAATGTTAGTTGAAACTGACAGAAAACAAGAAAGAATCAAGAAAGCATGAAGAAAGGAAGGAAGGAAGACAGGAAGAAGTGCAACAAAAGTGTTATGCAATAACTTTTATTTTTTTAACTTTTTTTTTGGCCCCTCAGCTTGTAGGATCTTAGTTCCCTGACCAGGGATTGAACCTGAGCCATGGCAGTGAAAGCACTGAGTCCTAACCACTGGACTGCCAGGGAATTCCAATAATTTTTAATATAGCATATCCACTTATAAAGATTTATTCCTTTATAATAATATACTTGTTTCCTTTTCCACTTATAAAGGAAACAAGTACAAAATAACACTTATTTAAGAGGTAAGGTTTATTTTCTTAATTTTTTTTTAAAGTGGAGTCTTAACATCATTTATTTATGTACTGAACCACTAAAGTCATCTTCATCACATAACCTTAAAATGAGCAGAGACCAATATAACACGACTATCAGATTACAGTTAGATGTTAGAAAACCTATGCTTTATCTTATACATTCCTAAACAATCACGCACAGCTTTCTTTTGTTCCAGGGGTCATTCAAGCATATAATAAGAGTTCCAGCAAGTTGAAACCTCTTGTATCTGGTTCTTTTCAGGAAGTTGTAAACCTGCTGCAACCAAGTCAGTAGTTGTCAGCAAGTATATTAAAAAATGCCATCATTCCAACTCTCGTTAGCAAAAAGCTCTCCATCTTCAGTCCCTTCCATTAAGTTTCATTAATGGTTTGCATTTACTGTATTTTTTAATATATATTTTTAAATTTATTTTTGGTTGTGTTGGGTCTTCATTGCTGTGTGCGGGCTTTCTCTAGCTCTGGCGAGCGGCGGCTACTCTTTGTTGCAGTGCACGGGCTTCTCATTGCGGTGGCTTCTCTTGTGGAGCACAGGCTCTAGGCGCGAGTGCTTCAATAGTTGTGGCACACGGGCTCAGTAGTTGTGGCTCACGGGCTTAGTTGTTCTACAGCATGTGGGATCTTCCCAGATCACAGCTCGAAACGATGTCTCCTGCATTGGCAGGCGGATTCTTAACCACTGTGCCACCAGGGAAGTCTCTTCATTTATTTTTTTTTTTTTTTGAAACTTAAAAATATTTACTAATTCATTTATAATAGCAATAATCAACCTATTACGTGTCAGCATAAATCACGTTTTTAACAGAAAATATCTATAGTTTCCAAAAGAGAAAATATGTGAGAAGAATGGCACTGTTTTACATTAAGTTCTTTTTACATAAATTTACATCACATTTTTTTATTAAAACAGAAAGTCACAAAAAGTATAATCATTCTCATCAGTTAACTCAGTCTCATGTAATTAATTTTTTTTATCTTAATCTTCTGTTAGCACTTTTATGAATTCACCAGTTTTCCATGAGAGTTCTGAAAATGCTTATTCATTCAGTTTAGCAGTATAGTCAGTTACCAAAAACCTGTACTTGTCACAGTCTTTTCCATATATTCCTTGAAGATGAAAACCGTTTATAGGAACATTTTTGCAAAATCATATCTGTAAATGACAAAAGACTTAAAAGTGATCACAGTTAAAGATTTGATGAAAGTTCATAATTATGCAATTGACAAAAAATTTAGTCATTTATGAGATATACATTTTAAAGTAATAACTAGAATTATGACTTATAACATTACACCAGAACACATACAATTTTTAGGAATTTCATGTAATGTCTGAAACATATATATTAACATATTTCCATACAAATAACCCAAAGAAGGTTTAGTATTAGTTTTTTTAATTTTTAAATTTTATTTTACTTATTTTTTTATACAGCAGGTTCTTATTAGTCATTAATTTTATACACATCAGTGAATACATGTTAATCCCAATTGCCCAATTCAGCATACCACCACTCCCAACCCCCACGGCTTTCCCCCCTTGATGTCCACATGCTTGTTCCCTACATCTGTGTCTCAAATTCTGCCCTGCAAACTGGTTCATCTGTACCATTTTTCTAAGGTTCCACATACATGCATTACTATACGATATTTGTTTTTCTCTTTCTGACTTACTTCACTCTGTATGACAGTCTCTAGATCCATCCACGTCTCAACAAATGACTCAATTTCGTTCCTTTTTATGGCTGAGTAATATTCCATTGTATATATATACCACATCTTCTTTATCCATTCATCTGTCAATGGGCATTTAGGTTGCTTCCATGACCTGGCTATTGTAAATAGTGCTGCAATGAACATTGGAGTGCATGTGTCTTTCTGAACTATGGTTTTCTCTGGGTATATGACCAGTAGTGGGATTGCTGGATCATATAGTAATTCTATTTTTAGTTTTTGATGGAACCTCCATACTGTTCTCCATAGTGGCTGTATCAATTTACATTCCCACCAACAGTGCAAGAGGGTTCCCTTTTCACCACACCCTCTCCAGCATTTGTTGTTTGTAGATTTTCTGATGATGCCCACTCTGACTGGTGTGAGGTGATACCTCATTGTAGTTTGGATTTGCATTCTCTAATAATTAGTGATGTTGAGCAGCTTTTCATGTGCTTCTGTCCATCTGTATGTCTTCTATGGAGAAATGTCTATTTAGGTCTTCTGCCCATTTTTGGATTGGGTTGTTTGTTTCTTTAATATTGAGCTACATGAGCTGTTTATATATTTTGGAGATTAATCCTTTGTCCATTTGCAAATACTTTCTCCCATTCTGAGGGTTGTCTTTTTGTCTTGTTTATGGTTTCCTTTGCTGTGCAAAAGCTTTTAAGTTTCATTAAGTCCCATTTGTTTATTTTCATTTTTATTTCCATTACACTAGGAGATGGATCAAAAAGATCTTGTTGTAATTTATGTAAAAGAGTGTTCTTCCTTTGTTTTCCTCTAAGAGTTTTATACTGTCCAGTCTTACATTTAGGTCTCAAATCCATTTTGAGTTTACTTTTGTGTATGGTGTTAGGGAGTGTTCTAATTTCATTCTTTTACATGTACCTGTCCAGTTTTCCCAGCACCACTTATTGAAGAGACTTTTCTCCATTGTATATCCTCGCCTCCTTTGTCATAGTTTAGTTGACCATAGGTGTGTGGGTTTATCTCTGGGCTTTCTATCTTGTTCCATTGATCTCTGTTTCTGTTTTTGTGCCAGTACCATATTGTCTTGACTACAGTAGCTTTGTAGTATAGTGTGAACTCAGGGAGTCTGATACCTCCAGCTCTGTTTTTCTCCCTCAAGACTGCTTTGGCTTTTCGGGGTCTTTTGTGTCTCCATACAAATTTTAAGATTTTTTGTTCTAGCTCCATAAAAAATGCCATTGGTAATTTGATAGGGATTGCATTGAATCTGTAGATTGCTTTGGGTTGTATAGTCATTTTCACAATATTGATTTTTCCAATCCAAGAACATGGCATATCTCTCCATCTGTTGGTATCATCTTTAATTTCTTTCATCAGTGTCTTATAGTTTTCTGCATACAGGTCTTTTGTCTCCCTAGGTAGGTTTATTACTAGCTACTTTATTCTTTTTGTTGCAGTGGTAAATGGGAGTGTTTCCTTAATTTCTCCTTCAGATTTTTCACCATTAGTGTATAGGAATGCAAGAGATTTCTGTGCATTAATTTTGTATCCGGCAATTTTACCAAATTCATTGATTAGCTCTAGTAGTTTCCTGGTGGCATTTTTAGGATTCTCTGTGTATAGTACCATGTTATCCACAAACAGTGACAGTTTTACTTCTTCTTTTCCAATTTGTATTCATTTTGTTTCTTTTTCTTCTCTGATTGCTGTGTCTAGGATTTCCAAAACTATGTTGAATAATAGTGGTGAGAGTGGACATCCTTGTCTTATTCCTGATCTTAGAGGAAATGCTTTCAGATTTTCACCATTGAGAATGATGTTTGCTATAGGTTTGTCATATATGGCCTCTATTATGTTGAGGTAGGTTCCCTCTATGCCCACTTTCTGGAGAGTTTTTATCATAAATCAGTGTTGAATTTTGTCAAAAGTTTTTCTGCATCTATTGGGATGATCATATGGTTTTTATTTTTCAATTTGTTAATATGATGTATCACACTGATTGATTTGTGTATATTGAAGAACCCTTGCATCCCTGGGACAAATCCCACTTGATCATGGTTTATGATCCTTTTAATGTGTTGTTGGATTCTCTGTGCTAGTATTTTGTTGAAGATTTTTGCATCCATATTCATCAGTGATATTGGTCTATAATTTTCTTTTTTTGTAATATCTTTGTCTGGTTTTGGTATCAGGGTGATGGTGGCCTCAAAGAATGAGTTTGGGAGTGTTCCTTCCTCTGAACTTTTTTGGAAGAGTTTGTAAAGGATGGGTGTTAGCTCTTCTCTAAATGTTTGATAGAATTCACCTGTGAAGCCATCTTGTCCTGGACTTTTGTTTGTTGGAAGATTTTTAATCAGTTTCAATTTCAGTGCTTGTGATTGGTGTGTTCATATTTTCTATTTCTTTCTGGTTCAGTCTTGGAAGGTTATACCTTTCTATGAATGTGTTCATTTCTTCCAGGTTGTCCATTTTGTTGGCATAGATTTGCTTGTAGTAGTCTCTTAGGATTCTTTGAATTTCTGTGGTGTCTGTTTTAACACCTTTTCATTTTTAATTTTATTGAGTCCTCTCCATCTTTTTCTTGATGAGTCTGGCTAATGGTTTATCAATTTTGTTGATCTTCTCAAAGAACCGGCTTTTAGTTTTATTGATCTTTGCTATTGTTTTCTTTGTTTCTATTTCATTTATTTCTGCTCTGATCTTTATGATTTATTTCCTTCTGCTAACTTTGGGTTTTGTTTGTTCTTCTTTCTCTAGTTTCTTTAGGTGTAAGGTTAGATTGTTTATTTGAAGTTTTCTTGTTTCTTGAGGTAGGCTTATATAGCTATAACTTTCCCCCTTAGAACTGCCTTTGCTGCATCCCTTAGGTTTTGGATTGTCGTGTTTTCATTGTCATTTTTCTCTAGGTATTTTTTAATTTCCTCTTTGATTTCTCCAGTGATCTCTTGGTTATTTAGTAACATATTGTTTAGCCTCCATGTGTTTGTGCTTTTTACATGTTTTTCCTTGTAATTGATTTGTAATCTCATAGTGTAGTGGTCAGAAAAGATGCTTGATATGATTTCAATTTTCATAAATTTACTGAGGCTTGATTTGTGACCCAAGATGTGATCTATCCTGGAGAATGTTCCGTGCACACTTGAGAAGAAAGTGTAATCTGCTGTTTTTGGATGGAATGTCCTATAAATATCAATTAAATCTATCTGATCTGTTGTGTCATTTAAAGCTTCTGTTTCCTTATTTATTTTCATTTTGGATATCTGTCCATTGGTGTAAGTGAGGTGTTAAACTCTCCACTATTATTGTGTTACTGTTGATTTCCTCTTTTATAGCTGTTAGCCGTTGCCTTATGCATTGAGGTGCTCCTATGTTAGGTGCATATATATTTATAATTGTTATATCTTCTTCTTGGATCGATCCCTTGATCCTTATGTAGTATCCTTCCTTGTCTCTTGTAACATGCTTTATTTTAAAGTCTATTTTATCGGACACGAGTATTGCTACTTCAGCTTTCTTTTGATTTCCATTTGCAGGGAATATCTTTACCCATTCCCTCACTTTCAGTCTGTATGTGTCCCTAGGTCTCAAGTGGGTCTTTTGTAGACAGCATATATATGGGTCTTGTTTTTGTATCCATTCAGCAAGCCTGTGTCTTTTGGTTGGAGCATTTAATCCATTCACGTTTAAGGTAATTATTGATATGTATGTTCCTATGACCATTTTCTTAATTGTTTTGGGTTAGATTTGTAGGTCCTTTACTTCTCTTGTGTTTCCCACTTAGAGAAGTCCTTTAGCATTTGTTTTAGAGCTGGTTTGATGGTGCTGAATTCTCTTAGCTTTTGCTTGTCTGTAAAGCTTTTGATTTCTCCATCGAATCTGAATGAGATCCTTGCTGGGTAATTTTGGTTGTAGGTTCTTCCCTTTCATCACTTTAAGTATATCATGTCACTCCCTTCTGGCTTGTAGAGTTTCTGATGAGAAATCAGCTGTTAACCTTATGGGAGTTCCCTTGTATGTTATTTGTCATTTTTCCCTTGCTGCTTTCAATAATTTTTCTTTGTCTTTAATTTTTGCCAATTTGATTACTATGTGTCTCACGTGTTTCTGCTTGTGTTTATCCTGTATGGGACTCACTGTGCTTCCTGGACTTGGGTGGCTATTTCCTTTCCCATGTTAGGGAAGTTTTTGACTATAATCTCTTCAAATATTTTATCTGGTCCTTATTCTCTCTCTTCTCCTTCTGAGACCCGTATAATGCGAATGTTGTTGCATTTAATGTCCCAGAGGTCTCTTAGGCTGTCTTCATTTCTTTTCATTCTTTTTTCTTTACTCTGTTCCACAGCAGTGAATTCCACCATTCTGTCTTCCAGGTCACTTATCCATTCTCCTGCCTCAGTTATTCTGCTATTGATTCCTTCTAGTGTAGTTTTCATTTCAGTTATTGTATTGTTCATCTCTGTTTGTTTGTTTTTTAATTCTTCTAGGTGTTTGTTCTTTAATTCTTCTAGGTCTTTGTTAAACATTTCTTGCATCTTCTTGATCTTTGCCTCCATTCTTTTTCCGAGGTCCTGGATCATCTTCTCTATCATTATTCTGAATTCTTTTTCTGGAAGGTTGCCTATCTCCACTTCATTTAGTTGTTTTTCTGGGGTTTTATCTTGTTCCTTTGCTGGTACATAGCCCTCTGCCTTTTCATCTTGTCTATCTTTCTGTGAATGTGGTTTTTGTTCCACAGGCTGCAGGATTGTAGTTCTTGCTTCTGCTGTCTGCTCTCTGGTGGAGGAGGCTATCTAAGAGACTTGTGTAAGTTTCCTGATGGGAGGGACTGGTGGTGGGTAGAGCTGATTGTTGCTCTGGTGCGCAGAGCTCAGTAAAACTTTTATCTGCTTTACTGTTGATGGGTGGGGCTGGGTTCCCTCCCTGTTGGTTGTTTGGCCTGAGGCAACCCAACACTGGAGACTACCTGGGCTCTTTGGTGGGGCTAATGACAGACTCTGGGAGGGCTCACGCCAAGGAGTACTTCCCAGAACTTCTGATGCCAGTGTCCTTGTCCCCATGGTGAGTCACAGCCACTCCCTGCCTCTGCAGGTGATCCTCCAACACTAGCAGGTAGGTCTGGTTCAGTCTACCCTGGGGTCACTGCTTCTTACCCTGGGTCCCGATGCACACACTACTTTGTGTGTGCCCTCCAAGAGTGGAGTCTCTGTTTCCCCCAGTCCTGTTGAAGTCCTGCAATCAAATCCCACTAGCCTTCAAAGTCTGATTCTCTAGGAATTCCTCCTCCCGCTGCCGGACCCCCAGGTTGGGAAGCCTGGCTCAGAGCCAGTGAAGGCTCAGAACCTTCACTCCAGTGGGTGGACTTCTGTGGTATAAGTGTTTTCCAGTCTGTGAGTC
Organism: Monodon monoceros; assembly: GCF_005190385.1. Taxonomy (NCBI): domain Eukaryota; kingdom Metazoa; phylum Chordata; class Mammalia; order Artiodactyla; family Monodontidae; genus Monodon; species Monodon monoceros. The sequence goes on from NW_021703768.1 coordinate 67,944,460, forward strand.
CCCCATCCAGCAGTTATGGGATTTCATTTTACTTTGATTGTGCCCCTTCTACCATCTCATTGTGGCTTCTCCTTTGTCTTTGGATGTGGGGTATCTTTTTTAGTGAGTTCCAGTGTCTTCCTGTCAATGACTGTCCAGCAGCTAGCTGTGATTCTGGTGTTCTCACAAGAGGGAGTGGGACCACGTCCTTCTACTCTGCCATCTTGGTTCCTCTCTTAATTAATTTTTTTAAATGCAGGCATAGTTGGTTCACAATATTATATCAGTTTCAGATATATGATACAGTGATTCAAAATTTTTATAGATTATACTCCATTTAATACCCCAATTAAAAAAATTTATTTTATATTGGAGCATAGTTGATTAACAATGGTGTGTTAGTTTCAGGTGTATAGCAAAGTGATTCAGTTATACATATACATATACATGTATCTATTCTTTTTCAAATTCTTCCCCATTTAGGTTATTATAGAACATTTAGCAGAGCTCCCTGTACTATACAGTATGTCCTTGTTGGTTATCTATTTCAAATACAGTAGTGTGTACATGTCAATCCCAAACTCCCAATCTATCCCTCCACCCCCACCATCTCCCCCTAGTAACCATAAATTCATTCTGTAAGTCTGAGTACTTCTGGTTTGTAAATAAGTTCATTTGTATCATTTTTTAAAAAAAAATTCCACATATAGGCAATATCATATGATTTTTGTCTTTCTCTGTCCTACTTACTTCTCTTAGTATGATAATCTCCACGTCGATCCATGTTGTGGCAAATGGCATTATTTCATTCTTTTTATGGCTGAGTAATATTCCATTGTATATATGTACCACATCTTCTTTATCCATTCCTCTGTCGATGGGCATTTAGATTGCTTCCATGTCTTGGGTATTGGAAACAGTGCTGCAATGAACATTGGGGTGCATGTATCCTTTCGAACCATGTATTTCTCCAGATATATGCCCAGGAGTGGGATTGCTGGATCATATGGTAGTTCGATTTTCAGTTTCTTAAGGATCCTCCATACTGTTCTCCATAGTGGCTGTACCAATTTACACTCCTACCAACAGTGTAGGAGGGTTCCCTTTTCTCCACACCCTTTCCAGTTTATTTTATACATAGTAGTTTGTACCTTTTAATCCCCTACCTCTGCCCCTGTCTTGCCCCGCTCTGTTTCCCTATCCCCACTGGTAACTTCTAGTTTGTTCTCTATATCTGTGAGTCTGTTTCTGTTTTGTTATTTTCATTCGTTTTATTTTTTAGATTCCACATATAAGTGAAAACTTGTAGCATTTGTCTTTCTCTCTGACTTATTTCACTAAGCATAATACCCTCCAGGTGTATCCATGTTGCTGCAAATGGCAAAATTTCATTCTTTTTTATGCCTGGGTAGTATCCCATTATATATATATATATATATATATCCCACATATTTCTTTATCCATTTATCTGTTGATGGACACTGGGTTGCTTTCATATCTTGGTTATTGTAAATAATGTTGCTATAAACATCAGGGTGCATGCATCTTTTTGAATTAGTGTCTTCATATTTTTCAGATATATACGTAGGAGTGGGATTGCTGGATCTTATGGAAGTCCTATTTTCAGTTTTTTGAGGAACCTTCATACTGTTTTCCATAGTGGCTGTACCAGTTTACATTCACACCAACAGTGTACTAGTGTTCCCTTTTCTCCACATCCTCACAAATGTTTGTTATTTGAAGTCTTTATAATGAAGGTCAGGAAGGTGATATCTCATTGTAGATCTGATTTGCATTTCCCTGATGATTAGTGATGTCAAGCAGCTTTGCATGTTCCTGTTGGCCATATGTATGTATTTTTTGGAAAAATGTCTGTTCAGGTTTCCTGCCTATTTTTTAATCAGGTTGTTTGTTTTTTGATATTGAGTTGTATGAGTTATTTATATATTTTGCATAGTAACCCCATATGGGTATATCATTGGCAAATATTTTCTCCCAAATTATAAGTTGTCTTTTTGTTTTGTGGTTGGTTTTCTTTGCTGCTCAAAGCTTTTACATTTAATTAGGTACCATTTGTTTATTTTTGCTTTTATTTCCTTTGCCTTGGGAGGCAGATCCAAAAAAAGTATTGCTACAATTTATATCAGACTGTTCTGCCTATGTTTTCTTCTAGGAATTTTATGGTTTCTGGTCTTACATTTAGGTCTTTAATCCATTTTGAATTTATTTTTGTATATGGTTGAGAAAATGTTCTAAGTTCATTCATAAGGCTTATTTTTGAACTTTCTGTTGTATACTTTTTCTCTACTCTTTAAAAAATTTTAATTATTGTAAAGAAAAATTAACTATTTTCTTTGATGCATAGTCTATGAATTTGACTCATTTATAAATTTGTGTAATAGCCACCACTATCAGGATACAGAATGGTTTCATGTCCCTTAAAAATCCCTCATGGGGCCCCATTGTAGTCAAACCCACTTTCCTAAGGTAAAAAAGCTAGGAGCAGAATAGCCATATTGTATAGCAAATATATGTTCAACTTTATAAGAAATTGTCAAAGTGTTTACTTTGTATCATTCTGCATTACCAGAAGCAATGTGTGCAGCTGATGCACCATATCCTCACTATTAGCAATACTAACTCTGTGTGTGTGTCTGAGTGTATGTGTGTGTTTTTCCATTCTAAGACTTGTACTGTGGTATTTCACTGATGTCATAATTTTTCATTTCCCAAATGGCTAATGATGCTTAGCATCTTGTTATGTGCTTTTTTGCCATCCTCAATATCATCTTTGTTGAAGTATCTTTACATATATTTTGCCCATTTTTAAATTGGACCGTTTGTTTTCTTATTGATAAGTTTTGAGAACTCTTTATATATCCTACATAGAATTAGCATGTTTGATATCTGACTTGCACATATTTTCTTCTAGTCTTTTGTCTGTCTTGAGATTCTCTTAATGCTGTCTTTGGCATAGCAAATATTTTTAATATTGATTAAGTCCTGCTTGCCATTTTACTATTTTATTGATACTGTATTTGATATCACATCTAAAAACTCTTCACCTAACCCAAGGTCATGGAAATGTTCTCATGTTTTCCTCACAAACGTTTTGTAGTTTTACATTTTATAATTCAATCTATAATATGTTGTAATTTTTGTATTATATGTGAGGTATAATAGGTTCACTTAAAAATAATATATAAATCTTCAAATGTGTCCACTGTTTTCTATTGATTGCCTTTACAGTTTTGTTAAAAATTAATTGACCATATTTGTTTGGGTCTATTTCTGAATCTATTATAGACCTATATGTGTATCATTCTGCAAATACCACATTTTCTTTACTATTACAGCTTTACTGTAAATCTTAGAATCAGGTAATATGAGTCCTACAACTTTTTCTCTTTCCCAAAATTGGTTTGGCTATTCTATGTTTTTGCCTTTCCACATACATTTTAGAATATCTACAAAAATCTTAGTGGGATATTTTTAGGAATTGCATTTGGAAAAAATTGACATTTTTAGTATATTGATTTTTTCAATTCATGGTATGTCTTTATAATTAATTAGGTCTTCCTTTATTTCTTTTTTTTCAGTATTTTGTAGTTATCAACATGCAAATCAAGCACATGTTTTATTAGATTTATATCCACAAACTTCATTTTGTTGGAGCAATTGAAAGTAATATTTTAAAAAATTATTTCCAATTGTTGATTACTAGTATATAGAAATATTGTTGAAATTGGTAGCTTGTCCTTTTTAAACTCACTTATTAGTTTTAAGAGCTCTTTGGTAGAATTCTTGGAATTTTCAACTTGGAAAATCTTATCTGCAAATACAGGGTTTTCTTTTTTTCTTCCTCTACAAACTATAATGTGTTTTTCCTTATTGCAGTGGCCAGGACATTAAGAACTATGTTGAATAATGACAATGAGATTGCATATCCTTGACTTGTTCATGACCCTAGGGTAAAAGAATTTAGTTTTTCAACCTTGGATGCTATTTGTAGGTTTTTGCTAATGTCCTTCACTAGGTTCAGAAATGTTTTTCTCTTCCTAGTTTGTCAAGTGTCTTTCTTATCTTAAATAGATGTTGAGTTTTGTCAAATACTTCTGCAGCAATTGATGTGGTAATGTTTTAAAAATTATCATTTAGTCTATTAAAATTGTGGATAACTTTAATTAAGTGTTGAAATCTGTAAAGGCCTTTTATTTTCCAGATAAGCCCCATTTAGTGGCAACTGATTTCATGTATTGCTGGATTAAATTTGTTGATGTACTGTTAAGAATTTAATTCCTGTGTTCATAAAGGATATTGGTCTGTAGTTCTCTTTCCTTTAATAACTTTGATGACTTTGGTATCTAGGTAATGCTGACTTCATAAAAGGAATTGGGAAGAGTGTCTTTCTCATTTACTTTTTGAAACTGGTTATATGGAACTGTCATTTAAAAAAATACTGCATAGAATTTGCCATCAAGACATCAGATTTTCTTTTTCAGAAGGTATTTAATTATGAAATAAATTTCTTTACATATATAGCACTATTCAGGTTAACTGTTTCTTCTTGGGTGTGTTTTGGTAGTTACTGGCTTCCAAGAAATGGTTGGTCTATTTTATCTAAGTTGTTGAATCTATGCACATGGAGTTGTTCATAGTATTCTCCTACTTTATATTCCTAAATTCCTTTTCTCCTACTTTATATTCCTAAATTCCTTTTCATATCGGTGGAATATAGCGATATATCCTCTCTTTCATTACCATAATTATTAGTTTATGTCTTTTGTCTCCTTGTTGTAGTTGTTTATCAACTTGGTTAGAGTTTACCAACTTTACTTATCTTTTTAATGAGCCATCTTTGGGTTTACTGATTTTCCATATTGTTCATGATTTTCTATATCATTGATTTCTGCTCTTTATTATTACTTTTATTTTCCATTTGTTTGGGGTGTATTTTGTTCTAGTGTCTGAAGGTAGAACTTAGATTGTTGATATGAGACCATTTTTATTTTCTAATATAAGCAAGTAACACTATGAATGTCCCTTTAAAATATTCTTAGCTGCATCTCACACATTTTGATATGTGTATTTTTTTTGTTCATTTTGAACTATTTCTAATTTTCCTTGAGATTTTCCTTTTACCAATGTATTATTTATGGGTCTTTTTTCCAAGTAATTGTGAGACTTTCTTTATATTTTTGTATTATTCATTTTTAATTTTGTTATGGTCAGGGAACATAATTTGTTAAGGTTTGTTTCATGAACAAAGATAAAGTTGGCAACATCCCATGTACACTTCAGAATAAGTATTCTATTTAATATCCTAAAATTATATAATTATGAATGAGTTCAAATCTGTTGACTGAAGTCTTCTCTATCTTTATTAATTTTCTATCTATTTTAATAATGTACTACTTTGAATATAATATTGAAGTATCCTACTGTAACTATGTATTTTCTCTTTTCTCCTTTCAGTTTTATCAGTTTTGCTTCATATGATTTGAAGCTCTATTGTTAGGTTTATACATATTAAATTTTATATGTATTCTTGGTGAAATTATCCTTTTGTTATTGTGCAATGCCCAGGAAAGTCTACTTTTATGAAGTCTACACTGTTTGATGTAAATATTTTTACATTACTGCTACTTGTTTTTGATTAATGTTTGCATAGTATATATAGTTTTCTGTCCTTCTCCATTTAATCTATCTATAGCATTATATTTAAAGTGGGGAACAACAAGGACCTACTGTATAGCACAAGGAATTATATTCAATATCTTGTAATAACCTGTAATGGAAAAGAATCTGAAAAAGAATAGATATATACATATACATATATATGCATATATATGTATATGTACAACTGAATCACTATGCTGTGAAACATTGTAAATCAACTATATTTCAATAAAAAATTAAAGAATAATGAAGTGGGTTTCTAATATACAGCTTGTATCTGTGTCTCTTTTATTTGTCTAATCAACAATCCCCATCTTTCAGTTGCTTTGTGCATACCATTTACATTTCATTTAATTATTGATATATTTGACTTTAGATCCACCCACCTTGAAGCGTTGAATGCTATTTTGAATAGGAGGTACAGAAATTGAGGCTATCCCCTGCTATTTCTAATAGAATTCTTAGAAATAATAAAGGCACTGTGGATTAAACAGTGGTCAGAATCATCAGGCAGAGAATGACATACCCAGAAGCCAGTTAAATTAAGATGCTCATAACAATTTAAAAGATCCACACCAGGGGGGTTATTTTTGTGAGGAAGTCTCCAGGGACTTCTTTTGAGTTCAAGATGGGAGATACGAGAGAGAAAAAAATACAGAAAATGCACCACTGTTGTGTTTGTACTTTGCATTCTTGTTTCCTTCCTCAATCTACCTGCTACCATTGATTTTTCAGAGACCTCAGAGAGTTGCTTTATGTATTCTATTTTGGCTTTGGTAATCAGGGATGCTACATTTAAAAATAAAAATAAAAGATCCCAAGTTAACTTTTAATTTCAAAGAAACAAGGAATATTTTGTTATTATAAATTTGTCCAAAATACTGTAAAGGATATGATTTTACAAAAAAAAAATGTTATTTACCTGAAATTAAAATTTAACTAGATGCTCTACATTTTGTCTGGGAACCCATGGGAGAGACAGAGTGAAGTGAAATTACACCATCTTAGAATTGGAACCAAAGATATGTATTGAAACTATGCTTATAATAACTGAAATGTAAATACCAAAACTTTTAAACAGAAGTCTTTAGATAAATGATTTTTTGGTATATTCATTTAATAGAATAATATGTAGTCTCTAAAAAAAGTAGTAAAAGAACATTTAATCAGCTGCTAAAATGTTCACAATTCATTGCCATATGAAGAAGTGCTTTCCCCGTAGATAGATATTATGTTCTCATTTACATATTACATAATTATTAAAGGATCAATCCATGAAGAAGATATAGTGATCTTAAATATGTATATACAAAAAACCAAAACATCAAAAAACAGAATTATAAAATATGTGAAGCAAAAATTATAAAATTCAAACGATAAATAGACAAATCCACAATTAAAGCTGGGGACTTCAACATCCTTCTCTGTACATGTGATAAAAAATGTCATAGAAGTATATACATACACACTGTACCAATGTCTACCTCCTGGTTTTGAAATCATATTCTAGTTATGCAAGATACAACATGTAATGATTGGATAGAAATTGGGTGAAGAGCTTCTCTGTACTATCTTTGCAACTCCCTGTAAATTTATAGTCAATTCTCATTATTCCTGAGCGTTATTTCTATAAATTCTCCCTGAGATCTGAATTAGCAAACGCTAAACAACGCTCCTAATGGAAACACAGGGTTAGGCTTCTGTGAACCTTTTGTCATAACATTTTCATCAACTGATCAATACAAAACCTTGCTTTATGTGTGTTTCTGTTTAAAGACATCGTGGTTACAATGGCTTTCTTTAAAATAATTAATTATATCAACATAAAGTATGGGCTTTAATAATAAAACACTAGCTGAGAAGGATTTGGTGATTTCCTGACCCTGGGTAACATGACCATAAATTTCTTTGGCTTTCAGCTTCAGAACAATGCTATCTACTGCAGTTTTTTTTTTTGGCCGCACTGCTCAGCTTGCGGGATCTTAGTTCCCTGACCAGGGTTGAATCTGGGGCCCCGGCAGCAAAAGTGCTGAGCCTAACCACTGGACGGCCAGGAAATTCCCTCTACTACACTTTTTAATCAGTCATCATCTTATGAATCCACAAATTTAGCCACTTTTCAACTTTTCTCATAACCTCATCATACATTATAGATGTTATATTACTACTTTCCAGAGCAACTTCACATACAGATTGGCAAAATCCTGTTCCTTTTTCTGTATGTAGCATGTTGTTGATTCATTAACACTGAACTCATGACCACCAGCACCATAACTCATATCTGATCCAAGCTTATGTAACACTACAAATTTTCTCCATAAGGCACATCACAGCCTTCTGTGCTTAGGAAAACTAGACAGGACTTCAGCATGCTACACTTGGGGGCCAGTTTAAACAGTGAAACCACCAGCAAAAAGCATAAAAATGCAAAAATCATGGTGCTGAACAGGCATGAAAAGGATACTTGTTTATACTATGAGAGCTGAAATGAGAAGGCAGGGTGTCACCTTGTTCAACCTTAGCTGGAAAAGTGTGCATCTGGGGACTCAAGGCTTTTGTTACTCTCTGCATATCTGTGGATGATGAAGAAAGCATTGTGAGTATTGAGTTTGGGGTTACAAATAATGTTGAGAGTAGAATGGTTGTTACCAGGGCCTAGGGTGAGGGGGAAATGGGAAGATGTTGGTTAAGGGGTACAAAGTTTCAGTTATGCAAGAATAAGTTGTGGATAGCTGATGTATAGCATAGTGAATATAGGTAACAATACTGTGCACATGAAATTGCTAAGAGGGTAAATCCTAAGTGATCTCACCACACACATACAAAGAAACTATGTGAGATAATGAAAATGTTAATTAACTTGATTGTGGTGATTATTTCACAATGTATACATATATCAAATCATCAAGTTATACATATTAAATACACACAATAAAAATATTAAAGAGTGGGTAAATTAGCAAACACAGAATCTGCAAGTAGTGAGGGATGACTTTATTTCATATTGCAGAGCTAAACAAATTTTAGAAATTAAAAAATAAGTGACTAGAGCTTGCTGTGTGTGGACATCTCAGTGTCATTCAATGCACAGAAATGCAAGTGGCCTCCTCTGGAAATGTGTTGTACATACTTAGCACAATTATACACAGCAATCACGGACACTACATATTCCAGAAGGTGAACGGCACATAGCTAGGCCATACTTGTATCTCCTAAGTTGAAAGCATCAGAGAGAGACCTCCTGTTATGGGGACTGCTGAGCTACAAGGGTAAAGAAACAAGTCATTGCATATTAATAAAAAATTCACAGATGCATTATTTTGGAATGTGCTCAGGAAACAAAGCTAACACTCAAGGAAAATTCAAAGGAAATCCTAGCCAATTCATGTGTTCCAGTGTTAACTGCTTTTTAAAATGAGCTATTATACTGTTACTAAATAGCTCTTTTCAATGTTTATTTTTTTAAGTTATTAAAAAGTGATTAGTACTGGTAGTGTAGATATTAATGAACTGTGGCAACTGTAGTTTAACCTTAGAAACTAAAAGGTAAGCAACATATGTGCATCTTCTACAGATTAAATTAAACAATTAAATGTGCTTTTCTAAGATGCTTGTCACTTTCAAGTAGATATTTATTACAAGGAAAATAAAATTGGAATAAGAGAAATGATATTCAATTAGTGGACATGTTTATGTTGTAAATGAAGCATCAGGAAAAAGGAAAAGTAAAATGACCTTTATATTTGGCTTAGAGAACAAACTATATGAAATAACAAAAATAACCTCCAGCAGAAATCAGTGATGCTTTTTAATCAGTTACTGATGTCAGCATGGCTATAATGAGTAGGAAGGAAATCTAAGATAACAGTCATTAAAAAAAAAGCTCTTACTCGTTGCCAGTGTCTTTATCCACTTAATTTGTTTACACACCCAGGTGAATAAAGGAAATTATGATTTGCTCTTTTAAGACAGCTTTTAAGTGCTTGGTAACATTTTGGTAAAACACTCTTCTGTAATGGATTAAATTAGCTACAAGCCCTGGGTTTACTGCTGATAATTATCCTACCATTGCTTGCAAAACACACCTGTGGCTGATTCCATTACAGTTATAAGGAAAAGCCTTCCTGAAGAACAATATTCCATTTATATGCCCGATTTTCAGCTGCTGGGTAGGTGTAATTAATTAAGCTCAGTGTCACACAATTTTATTTAATGGATTTAAAACAGGACATCTTCAGGTCACAGAGAACAGATAGTGGTTTCACAATGCAAAGGTTAGCATTAATGCATTTTGGTTAATATATTAAAATAAGTTAGTAATAGCAAGAAGTCATCCCTTGTTAGGTAACTTACCCAATCATAGCTGAGTGAAAAGAAAATGTTCTCAGTATATGCTTATTTCAACTGCTAGGCCACTGATTTCACAATGGTGATAATTATATATCTGTGTCTATACTTACCTGAACTACTAAAAGAACTTGAACTTTTTCAATTTATATTTTGTTCTTGTTAGTTAAAAACAATATGGATGTGTATTTTATACCTATACTGTACAACCCTTGAATAATGCAGATTTATAATTTGAAATAGAGTGAAGACCAGTCTGAATTAATGGAACCTAAGCTATAAAATATTTTTAAAGGGATGTGGTTTTATTACTGTTCTGTACTTTGAACAATGTTAATCACTGGATCTACTGACACCAGAGTAAATGAGAATAGCTTTTGAATTGTATGTAATGTGCTAGGACATTATGAGTATTTAAAATATTTTGTTCTTCAAAAAGTAGGCTTAGTAATTTTTTATAGGATTTTATGAAAACCATTAATTTGCATGGTGTAATTCTTTCTGCAAATAGTAACAACAGCTACAAAAATAACTAAAACACTCAAATAGTGTGTACAGCATGTCAGCCACTTCTAAGGGCTTTACATTTTTCATTTATTTAATTCTCACAGAAACCTCATGAGAATGGCACTATAATTCATTTTAGAGTTGATATTAATTTTACAATTGAAGACACTGAGGCACAGAAAGATTACATAACTTTCCCAAGGTCAAAGAGCTAATTAGTGGTTATTTCAATATACAAATCCATACTGCCTGGCTTTAGAGCTCATGCTTCTTGTCTATACTTCCTCTCCCAAACTGTTAGTAATATTGCTAGTAAATTTTATATCCTGGGCAAGAATTGGACTTCCATTTTTATACTTTTTATCCTAACTCATTTTCATATTTGATATTTATATAAATATCAATAATAGCACGAAGATTGGTAAATCTTAAACTATTCAGAGGGAGAGGTTACCCTGTAAATATGATGGGACCCACACTATTTTGCAAGAAAAAGCTGTGAATATACACATAAATTTGGACATTCACACCACATCTTTTATACAATTTAAGGTGGTCCACAAGCTGCTTGCGGCACCCCCTATAGACCCCAGTTTAAAAAAAAAAAAAAAAAAACTCTTTCCTATGACCTACTCTACTGATGCTGTTTTTATTTAAAATTCTGTTATTTTGTTACTTATGGGTACTTTGCATTCAATTTGATTTTTCAAAATAATTCATTAACATATTTATCTTGATTATGTAGGGGGTTTTGTTTGTTTGTTGGTTTTGTCTGTTTGTTTGGTGTTCTCCTGCCCAGGACTTGGGATAGATGAATGAGGCACTAGAGTCCCAGCCACACATGCCAAACTTTGAAAACATTGGCAGTTTTATTGTGACTACTGAAGGCAATGAGACCTGACTTCTCAGGTCCCCTGGCTCTTTGTGTATTACTAATCATGTGAATACAAATAGATTAAATATATGGTCAATTTATCCCTAACACAATAAACTAAGAGCTCAGTGATTAGTTATTACTCCAAAATTCCTCATCCTGAAATAATAAAATATTAAATGAAAATAAACCCATTTCATAAAATAATGTTTTTATAATAGAATTTAGATGTTTAAGATGGCAAGGATATTCTGTCTTTATTCTGATGTATTCTCAGTTTCCAGAAAGGAAACAAATCCTATGTAACATAATAGATTTGGGATTATTCATATGTTTCAGAACATGATATTTTTAATGCTTATTAATGATTACCTATGATAACAACTATGAATAACTCTTGATCATTGCCACTTCTGCCATTCAATTATAAAATATTGTATAACAAATCACTGGCACTGTTGGTAAGACTTAAGCACATAGGCTTTTGTCCATGACATGCCATCTTTAAGTCCAGATCCTGCTTCAAGATTTCTACCCCATTATCCACGTACTATGCCTTATAGTGGATGAGAAATTAATCTATTAATTTTAATGTTTGAGTGTGAATTATTTCATAAAGATATTATTCTGTGACAGCAATTTGAAAGAAGAAAATAAAATGAAATTAGAAGTCTTGGAGACAGACTAAATTATTAGATGATGGGGAGCCATGTAGTCTTGGTGAGGTTATTACAGAGGAAAGATCTGGAGAGACAAAGGGACAGTTGGAGGGGGTCTTAAACTTGAGGAGCACACACCTGGAAAAGATCTTGGGATAAACAAGGAGAAAAATACTGTAGTTGTTTCTAAATACATAGGTTCACTGAATCGTTGTTAATGGTATGCATTCATTTAATAGTATAACACTTATATTTATAAAACAAGATTACAAAGGATACCTTTGATAGTCATTTAAAGAAAAAGGTGGCATTAGTTATTTATGACTGCAGGATGTAAACTCAGGAATAACATTCACTAGAGGATAGTAGAAACTTATGAAGTAATCAGAGATTTTATTTAACTTGGAGAAGCCACCAAAATATTAAATGCCAGAAAACTAACATAATTTGAAAATGAAATATAAATCTCAAAAGCCCTGGCATTATTATAATAGGTATATAATTTATACTCGGGAATATTGGGAATACTGATTTTTGTATATTCACTAACATTCTTTTATTTATTATAAATCCAAATCTATTTTGAATGTATCCATAAATAGGTTGTGAGTGTATGTGAGAGAGTGAGGAGAGATGAAAAAGAGGGAGGGGAGAAGGGAGGGAGGTGGGAAGGAGCAGAAAGCATAACCCTCAACTGAAGATAAACAGAACTTTGATTTTATACATAATTTTCTAAATTGGCTTGATTTTTACGCGCTTATTCATACATCAGGTACTTACTGATGGATCTTCAAATGATCCAAAATTCCCCTGCCTAGATCATTTTGGTTTGAACTCACATTATTTTATTTTTTCTGCTGAAACTGGTAATTAGGATTTGTTTAAAACTTTCTGATCACTTTATATAAAGAACCAAAAGAAAATCATTTAACAATTGTAAGAACCATGTGGAAAAGAATATTCTCTGTGGTAACTGGTACAGTTGTGGTTTGCTTTGGAGAGAAATTTGAGGGGAAATGATAGGTGCCATTTCTGAATGGAAGCTCAAAGAACTGACAGGTGCTTCACAAGATGTTTTCCCTCTGTCACAAGACTGGTGATGTCCCACACAAGGGCTGCTTGCTCAGTCAAGGTGTCAAACTAAAGACATGAAATCATGCAGCAGGGCAACAGATGACAGATGGTGGTCATATTGCTTTAGGGAGAAATGAACCTTGGTTGTTGTAAACAACTGAGATGTGGGAGAAGTTTGCCCAGTAGTATAACTTAGCTAAAATTGACACATTGATTCCTCAATATGTGAAAATCTGTACTTCTTTTTAGGCCATACAAATGAAAATATTCCAGAAACTTGATTAAATTATCAAGTAATGGCTAAATATTCTCTGACAAGTTTTACTTATACTGATCTTAAGGTAATTTCTAACTGATTGTAAAATGAATGCCAAAACATTTACTCTCTATGAAATTGCCCAGAGATGTTGGTCATCTTAAACATTACAGACTGGCCACCATTACAAATATTACAAAATGTTGTTTTCATCTTGACAAGCGAATTTGGACAGGTAGAGGGTTAAATGAAGTGGAAAGATCATAAAAGGGGGAAAACATAGTGGAATCAGAGAATATGAAAAGAATCAATAAGGAAATAAAACAAACACTGCTTCTCACATGTTGATGATGGCTCACTGTGACAAAAATTTAGGTAAGTAAATATTTTATGCATTTCTTGCCCCTAGAATCTAATGTAAATTTTGTCTGCATTCATTTTTCTGACAAACTTGTAAACATGGTTGCAAAACCAAACATGTATATACATAAATGACAGACAAAAAGCTGAAATTCAACATACTAGTCACTTAACACAACTAACATATGACTGAGCATTTATTATGTAGAAAAGTCAGTGAGTGAGATTTTGTCTGAGAGACAAATAGATCACATTATATCCTGAAGAAACAACATTTAAATGAATTAGAATTATTTTGAAAGTGCCAAAAGCAGTAAAATTTTCAGAGAGGTGGGAGTTGAGTCTGGGATCCACAGCAATGTATGAATGATGCTAGAAATATTATAGCAGGTGTAAATTTGGCAGAACCCCACTATTCTGATAATAAATCTTACTCTGATAGATGTGGATCATTTTTAAGAGAACCATATACCTGGAGCTATTATGAGCTATTATGAATAGTTATTGCAAATATAAAATTTAAGTATTAAACAAAAGATATTCATATATAAAATAAATAGAATTACTAAAAAATCAACCTAGAGAAGTAAAAAATATATATTTTTCAGCATAAGGTGGCATCTTTTGAATTGCTACAAAGTTTTCTGAACATTTCATAAGTGTACACCTGCTGGATTAAAAAAAAGTCCACCCTCCATAAATTATGAGTGATGGATTTAGTTTTATTTGATATAGTGGATAGAAGAAGTTCAAAATTGCTGTTTTCCTAACTGGCCAACTTTGAAAATAATTAATATGAAAGACAGAAAAATGTATTATTTTCATAGTATATATATTGAGAAAGAAAGTTTATTTTTGACATTTTAATGTTTTCCTACCTCAATATTTGTGCTATTTTAAAATCAGTAACATAATTTAGAAAAATATAAAGCTATTTAAAGGTTTGCAGAAAATGTTGGGATATCCCATAGATTACATAGCAAGATATCACCAATATTATTTTGAAGTTACAATACCAATGTACTTGAAGCTATGACTTGACAGTATCACTGGTAAGTGGCCTCTGAACTAAAGTAAAAAGCATGGAAAGATGGGTCTTGACAGAGCTGATTTAGAATATTTCCACGTGGTGATCTCCATTTTCAACCTAATTAAAATTACGACCCAACAGATGGTAAGACTCGTACTGCTGTCTAATGGGATATCACCAGCCACATCTTTAAACTTTAAGGACCATTTCAGGTCATTGCTTAGGATATGGACTCTGACAGACTGACCCTCATCAGGTACTGAAAAGGAAAACTACAAATAAAAAATTGAAGGGACAGTAAATTAGAAGCCACTCTATTCTCAGATACCCTTAGAGCTAACTTCAACATTGATGGAAAATGAAGGTTGATGGATGAAAAAAGTGTCATATTATTGGTGTGAAAATGCATGTATTTATTTATTAAACATATCAGATGTCTAACCCTCTCTGCCACATGTCAGGGTATGACAAGTGAAGATCACAGCTGCTGTCTGTGTAGTCCTTAATTTATTATTTTCTTCCAGATGTACCTTTTTGATCACATAATTCATTGAAGTGCTAGATAAGCTAAAAAATATCTATTAAAAATAAAAAATCTATGAAAATATATATTTTCTGTATAAAAGTAGCATAAAAATTTAAAATATACCTATTTTACATTTTTTTCCTGTAGTACATCTTGACAGGTAAATGAAATAGGTTATTAATAGTATTTATAGGATATAAATCTATACTAATTTAATATCTTTTAATATATCAATACATGTAAATAAATACTGATTTATACCTAAAGAAATTATCTTTACTACTCCTTTAAGAACCAAATATATCACCTTGTAAACACTTTGTTTTTAAATTTCCAATGTCAATGTATAATCTGATTATTTGTAAATATTTTTTGTAAGGTTTTTATGCACCTGAGGACAAACTATCTGAAAATGAAAAAGTACAGTTTTCACCAAAACATCATTTCCATTCTGTAAACCCTAAAATGGTGATGTGGAATAAGGGATAACTGACACATCTTCATTTATCATTTTTATTATGTAGACACTATTTCCAAAATAAATTATGCCCAGATTAGAGGTGATTTAATACATTAAATTATCTTGTAGCCTGGCCTTTCTAGACTTATTTGTTCTGTGTCATATGGATACATAAAATGCACAATTGATAAGGAAAATTCAGCTAGTGGTAGACTATTCTTTACTGCCAGTGTATAAAATGACAATACTCATAATCCCCAAATTACCTCTCATTACCTATTCTGAGATGCAGCCAGACCAACAACTGCAATTACCTAGAAAGATTAACTATTTAATTGCTCAGTTGAGTGGAGTCCCAATTCTGCCCTGAGGGTTGTCATGTGAAAATCCCAGCAGATCCTGTGTTTAAGTGAAATGTTCTGTTCTGTGATTTCACGCCAGCTAAGGCACAAATGGATATTTTCACTGTAATGATTGAGATGGACCACGTTTTTCCTCCCTGGTGATTTGAAATTGTAGGGGCTATTAAATTCCTTTTTCTTAATTGTCCTATTTAGCTTCCCTATGGAAGAAAAATAAAGCCTAATACAAGCCAGTCATCAATGGAAAGCACGTAATTTGAATAAAAGATAATTTATATGCTGCATTTTGCAAATATGATATTAGTCATTACTTTAGGTTCTGCTCAATTATAAAGGATTCCAGGAAATGGGGGTGCCTGAGGAAAAGAGCATATATGTGTAGTAGTTTGAATTAAATGTAGATATTGAACTTTCTAAGCTTGCCACCAAGAGTTTTCACCCAAAAATGTATAGAATCTTGCTCAGATAGAAGGAAACTAGGTCTGTTAGATTTATAAGGGAATGAAAAGAAAGGTACTGGTAAGCATGTAGATCTATCTAAACAAATACTGACCAAATAAAACAAAAATAATAATGCTATATAGGGTTAAAAATAATGTAAAACTAACATATTTAATAACTGGAGTATGTAAAAAAGATGGGGTTGTAATTGAAATTAAGGTCCTTGTATTTTTAGAGGGGAGGATTGAAAGATAAATGACTTTAGATTTTGAACATCATGAGAAGCAAAGATTAAACATTAATGTTTAGATTTTGAACACTTAAATTTTCTATGATAACTAATAAATAGAATATATATAACTACTAACATAGTTAAGGAAAACCATGGAATGTTAAAACAAAATCAATCAATGTAAAAGAAGGCAGGAATAGAGGAAATAAAGGCACAGAAAGGCAAAGTACATGGAAATCACAAAAAAGTGATGATATAAAGAAAATAAAAATGTAGAAAATGAAAATGCTCTAGTTACAGAAATAAAATGTGCAGAAAAAGAATAAAAAAGAAAAATCCAGTGATGTAATGTTTACCAAAATCTATATTTAAAACAAGAATAAAAAACTGTTGGAAGTAGAATGATGGAAAAAGTTATACCAAACAAAAACTTTCCAAATTAAAGCTTGAGTGTTTACCAGAAGAATGAGGATGTTAGAGCTGGTAGACAAAGATGAAGACACGATTCCAAGTGGTGAGAAAGTACGCCTATGAAGGAAAATGGCTCTTTTTCTGCTTCTTTTCTTTTTTTTTTTTAAATCTCTCCTATATTCTACTACTCCTGCAAACTGAATCCATATATCTAAACAAAAAGCTGCCTGGTGTAAGATTTCTGTGTCTGCACCTCTAGAGACAATACTATTTTAAACGTGTTGATGTTCTCAAAAAAGGGGATCACAGAGTACCGAGCTGATATCCCTGTCCTATGTGGCTGCTTTCCACTAGCTATTGATTATGCTTCATATTTGAACTCTGTATGTAATATTGTCAATTAGGAAGATATCCTTCCAGTTTAACAAGTATTTTTGGATTTCTGTTTGATTACTATCCTTTAAAGTAAAAGGGAAAAAAGTGAACTTCCTAAACCCCCCAAGATCAGTTAGTTTAAGCCTACTTTTTTTTTTTTACTGATATCTCTAGAAGAAATTGTGAGGAAGTAAGAGTCTATTTCCTTTAGGTAGAATTTTCTTCCTATTTTATGTCCTGCTCCTCAATTTTCTGTTAGGCCATTAAGTGTTTCTTCAGCTCCTTCACAGTATCTCAGTCTCTGCTTTGGAAATGATACAGATAATGCACTAAAAGAGAAACATTAATCATTGTTGTGTAAGTTGCACATTAAAGCCTTTGCTTCTTTTAACACAAGTAAAGGAGTTTTGCAAAATTTCAGGCAGCATTTTTGGTTGGAGTTCTACAGATTATACCACATTAAGTGGAAATGAGTAACACCCTCTCATGGGATAAACTAAGTTCCTTTTCCCACCAATAATTTTGCCCCTTCCCTGAAACCTTAGGGAGAAAGGACCCTCTGCCAATAAAAGAACCAACATAACTTTTATCACAATTTTGCTTTTATTTGCTTTCTCTTTTTCATTGAACTTGGATGCTGTCCAGAATATCTTAAAATCAAAATATTGAATTCTAAATACCCTATAATCTACCCTATAATTTAAGTAGAGGGCCAGAGATGCACCATTCCAAGGGGGCCAGAGATGCACCATTCGAAATTGGAATAGAGGACCTCACAATTTTTGAAAAATATAAAATTTTAGAAATCAAGTCTATTCATTAGTACCACTGGTAATCAGTGGCCTAGTTTGCTAATAAAACTGTCTGCAGTTGAGATGAATATTTGATTTTTGTCAAGTTGTTATTTTGAACTTTCAATTTTTTTATTCTGTTTCACCTCAAAAAACACACCTTTATATAGTCCAACTAATCCCTTCTACTGCAATTCATAGAACATTTAAAAGAAGAGAGATATTAAGAAGGTCTGGGTGTATTTTCATACACATTTAAAGAGTTATCTTTGTATTAAAAATTCCAAAGATGCCAAATTACTCCCCCAAATTCCAAGATTACCAAAGCAGTAGCATTTATTATTAAATTCATACTTTCAAACACACCCTCCAACTCTGTGCCCCCAAAATACTACTCCCTAGAAAGAACTTAACACTCACAACTTTTACAAAGATCTGTATCAAAGTGTGCTATGTTGCATTTCCCTCATACTTCATGAGAAATAGTTTTAATCAAATAGTAAGCTTAAAAATCATTTCATAGTTTTCCCCAGAATCTTGACATTTCAAGTTTTTGAGACTCCTGCTTCTTTTAAAATCTGACCTTTTCTACCTAAATATCATATTTCTGCATTGCATTTTGATAACTCAATATGTTTTTAAATGAACAGTTTGTGCTTTCGACTTGAATGTATACAGAGCAACATGGCAAGAGCAAGCTCCCTTTTTTAATTTAAATTATTTTCATGGCTTTGAGCAGATTTTAACCTTTAAAACAGCCTGGATGCAATTTCTGATTAACACCTCTACTATTTAGCCTAGTGATTCAGCAGAGATGAACTCTTTCCCCTACAGCAGTGGGTAAGCAAACATTTCCTTAACTGACCCAATTGAGAAAAAAATAATAAAAATATTTCCAAACCACATTTCCTTTCATTTGACATGAAACATTATTACTGATTTCTGTGGTACAGGGATACAGAAACTGTCTGAATGCACAAAACATCAAAAAGAAAACTAATCTTTTATTAGACAATAAGATATTAATATTTAGGAGTATTTGTGATTTTCAGCATGGATGCTTACCCCTTATATTTGTATAGTACTTTAGAGTTCCCAGAGAACATTCATATACCTTATATTACCAAAAAATGTATGAATTGGATATTATAATATTACTTTGAGTAAATATAGTCAGAACCAAGAAATGTGTGACACAAACTAATAGGAAAAATTAACTCAAAGTATAGCGCTGGAATCATGTATTTATATTCTGTGATATATTAACTCTGATATCCCATAAATACTCATTCTACCACCGAAGAAGAAGGAAGGCCTTTTTCATAAACAAGGAAACTATTTTTAAGAATATCTATGCTCTGTGACTATAGAAATCTTAGTTTCTTAGTTTTTATTGGGTTCCAGTGCCTAAGTATTTCTAGACCACAATCCTCTAGTCACTAGTGAAAGGGCTCTGGTTTTTGCTCCAGACACTGCAGATAACCTAGTTACTGGCTTTCTCAGTCTGCCCATAATTCTTTACTCCATACACAAGAGCAGATTTCTCCCTTAATTCTACAAAACTCTGCTTAGTCCAAGTTGTAATTCTAAACCAAACTTTAGTGAAAGTTTGGAGATAGCAGGAAGAAATTACAGCACAAAAAAGAAAATGTTAGCAACAGACAGGGGCCATAAATTCTGGACACCACAAAAGATGAGTCTTTACAGGATGAATTTTTTGGCTCTCTCTCGTCTTATTGTCCATTCTCCTGCTGTCAGATGGCAAGGGCCAGTTTATCTCCCTCAATGGTGATGTTCTGAACCTCACTTCTACCTTCATCTTCTCTAGATTACTGCAATGATGGAGGAAAATGTTATTTTCTACTCCCAGGCTCTTGCTCACCTCCAATCAAAATCTTAATAAACTTTAGAAATGCAAATAGTCTACAATTAAGATAAAGTTTTAAATTATTATGCAGAGTACTTTAGCTTGAATTACTCCATAACAGCTTGCAATTGGGCTTTTCTTTTGCAAAAATAAAATGCCCCGTAACATATTCCATTAAAACAAAAAACCATTTTTGCCTGGAAAAAGATTAAAAACCACCGCTGACAGCTTTAAAATATCATTTTTTCCTTTTGTGGCAGTTACTGACAGATGATCACCAAGGTCATTACCTAGTTCAAAAGGAGCTTTGACAAATATATACATCCACGAAACTACCACCACAATCAAAATACGAAACATATTCATCAGCAAACGGTTCTCTGTGCCCCTTCCCCGATCTCCACCCGTGACCACTGATCAGCTTTCCCTGCTGGGTTGTGCTAGAGCTGGATGAGCTAGGCAATCCCAAACTGCACCAATGCTGGTGATTTACCTGCTCTGTGCCTAGGCTACCTGGCTTGGGGTAAGTACTGACAGGTAACAGGAAACCACGACAAGCTGTGGATCTTATAGCTCCCATTGTTTTGGGCCTCAGCCCTCACGTCTCCCAAAGGACAATGTTCTCCTCAAGTTCTGCCTCATTCTCATGAGTTGGCTTCAGATTTTTTCTTTCAGTTTTATAGCTTTTCTTTGTTGCTGCAAATCTGCATTTGATTTCAGATTTTGGACTTTTCTTTAAAATTACGTGTACCCAAAAAACCTCATCCCTATTTTACTGTGTTATCCTTTTTAAGGAAGAAAGACAATGCATCTTGCCCCAAACTGCATTACCTGAAATTGGATAAAAATGAAAATATAAGACCTCATCCCTCAGTTTCTGGTAAAAGATGAGAATGCCCTAGATAAGGGACAAAGATGTTTTAAGCATTAACTATAATAATGTAAAACAGTCAAGGGGAAGGCAATAGTTCACATTAAACTTAGTGACATTTATAATGGGTGAAAAACAGGCAAAGTGTGCAAAAAAGGAAGGCTGGAGACAAAAGAGACACACACCATTATGCAAACCACAAAACCCAAACAGCTTTGATCCTGTTCCTTTCTCAAAACCTCAAAGTCTCTCAAAAGAAGTTCTTTTCTAGTTGCTTTATTTTCTGACCATTTATTCACTTCCTAGCTCCTTAATCATCTCATGTAGATTTTGTGAAGAGTCACAAATTCTGTGGAACAGTGAAATGGTTAAGAAACAGGCTTTGAAGTCCTACGTATCTGTGTTTGCATCTAGTTCCTGTTACTTAACAAATGACTAAAACAGTAACTCAATCCCGCTAAGCTGCCATTCCTCACAGGCAAAATCAATACAATATTTAACTCATATGGTTATTATGATAATTAAATAAGATAAATGAAGGTAAATTACTTGCCACAATTGTTGGTACCAGTAAACAATAAATGGTGCTATTATTTATATATCCAATCTCTTTCCTCAGACTTTTTCCTCTTGACTTCTCAAAAACATTCAACAATAGAGAATTCCTTGAAACTATCCCCATTTCTGGGCATTCAGTGTATATCTCCTCGTATACCAGTTGGGAAACACTGGTTTAAACAATCAGAAATACAGGCTTTACTGTGACATTCAACATATTCCATGAGCCTTATCTTTTTCAATATTATTTCCTAAAAACAGTCTTCATGAACTTTGACTCCAGTCCAATACACATCTCTAGTTCTCCTAGATTTTTTCATTTCTTTGTTCTAATCCTTCTGCTTGGAATTATTTTCTGTTTCATCATTGCTGTATTTTCCATAGTCTGAGAGGAATTCCTATACATTTTTAATAAGCCCAGAATTTAACTGTATTAGAGAATATTATTGTGTATTATTTATTACAATCATAAGTGACTGGATCATTACATAAATTGTCCCTTTTTTTTTTTCTTTTTTTTTTTGCGGTACACGGGCCTCTCACTGTTGTGGCCTCTCCCGTTGCGGAGCACAGGCTCCGGACACGCAGGCTCAGCGGCCATGGCTCACGGGCCCAGCTGCTCTGCGGCATATGGGATCTTCCCGTACCGGAGCATGAACCCGTGTCCCCTGCATCGGCAGGCGGACTCTCAACCACTGCGCCACCAGGGAAGCCCCAAATTGTCCCTTTTAAACTTTTTTTAACTTTATGGAAACCATTGTAACAGCTAACGTATTGACTAACATTTTAATTTGAGGATTGTAAATATGCTTGGAACTAGAACAATTTTGATTTGCATTTTCTCTAAGCAACAAATATCAGGATCCTAATATGGATTGTTGTTTTTCAACAGAGGTGAAACAAATTAATTAGTAAGTGACATTTCCTATGACATGTTTTAAGCCTAGTTTGTCACTGGTAATTAAAACAGAAGGTAGAGTGGTTTTAAACCTTCCTGATAGGATAACACTTTACTGTGGTTTGTCAATTTTTGCTTCTCTTCCTGTTTTCAAACAGTTCATGGCTCACATAAAAAAACAAAGTTTAGCTGGAAAAATAGTGTGGATCAGTTAAGGTATCAGAAGTGACAGAACAAAGATAGAATCTGTGATAGTGAAGCCTGTAATTTCTAGGGGTACTTTTAATCTTCTCCTCTTAACTTGAGGTATTTTGAGCACATTTCCTAAAGACAAGGGCAAGTAATTTTATGTCTCTTTTTATGTGCCCTTAGGATCTATAAAGATTGCTAAGAAATTATCAACTAGGTGTTAATAAACCTTTTCTAAACTACAACTTACCTATATATGCATGATCTCTAAAACTCAATAAATGCAAACATTTACTAGAATATTTAATTTATAACCACAATATCTTTTCCTAGGGTATTTTAGGTTAAATATTACTTATTTCTACTAAAATATCCTATTAACTTTTTTTTAAATTTTTACTCCTACATGTTTGTTTTATCTAAACTAGCAGTTTTTTTCAGTGATGGAATGGGATAAATTCTCATGAAGGGATGTATAAGTTCATGCCATCTGACAAGCAGATTTCAATATGGAGAAAATCACTCAAGAGATTTATTAGGTGAAATGCCTGTGGGGGGCAAAGTAAAAGGGCAAGAATGGAGGTGGTGCTGCGACAGCTACAGGACTGCGGTGTAGCTCTGACCCTTGTGAAAGGGAGAGGGAAGGAAGGAAGGAAAGTGGGGAGGACGGTCTTAGAATGCAGTGCAGTTCCAGGGTGTTCAGCAAGTCTTATGGGGAATCTTTAAGGCCAAGTTGCCAGGTAGAGGAATCCTGTATCTCACTTAGTATCCTTGCCATGCTCAGTCATCACCATGGGGAGAATATCTCAGCTCAAACATGTAGATGGATCTCAAAATCCAGAAGACTGGTCTTTGATCAATTATCCTCTTTTATGTCAAATATTTGAAAAAAACATTTTTTATGGCAGCCACAAAACTCAAATTCAAAACCTTATATTAAAGAAAAAATAAGAAATTATACATAAATTTGTTAAGTGAGGGCGTACTGTGAAAGCACGGCCTCACTATGTGGACATTGTTATTTATGACTTGTGTACATTTACTGTTGTGTTTATTAGAACATCTCAGTTTTTCCATAGAAAATACAATAAAGCACTTAAAATGAATGGACCCTTTATGTCTATCTTTGAGGGCAATGAAAAAAACATTTGGACAATCACTGTCACAAACCACTGCAACTGGTGGAAGAAAAAAATCAAAGTATAGATAGGAAGGTAAATACAAAGGATCATAAGAGAATACTACAAGCAACGATATGCCAGGAAAATGGACAACCTGGAAGAAGTGGACAAATTCTTAGAAAGGTACAACCTTCCAAGACTGAACCAGGAAGAAATAGAAAATATGAACAGACCAATCGCAAGTACTGAAATTGAAACTGTGATTAAAAATCTTCCAACAAACAAAAGTCCAGGACCAGATGGCTTCACAGGCAAATTCTATCAAACATTTAGAGAAGAGTTAACACCTACCCATCTCAAACTTGTGCAAAAAATTGTAGAGGAAGGAACACTCCCAAGCTCATTCTATAAGGTTGTCATCACCCTGATACCAAAATCAGATAAAGATATCAAACAAAAGAATATTACAGGGCTTCCCTGGTGGCACAGTGGTTGAGAGTCCGCCTGCCGATGCAGGGGACACGGGTTCGTGCCCCGGTCCAGGAAGATCCCACATGCCACAGAGCGGCTGGGCCCGTGAGCCATGGCCACTGAGTCTGCATGTCCGGAGCCTGTGCTCCGCAACGAGAGAGGCCACAACAGTGAGAGGCCCGTGTACCACAAAAAAAAAAAAAAAAAAAAGAATATCACAGATCAATCAATATCACTGATGAACACAGACCCAAAAAGCCTCAACAAAATACTAGAAAACAGAATCCAACAACACATTAAAAGGATCATACACCTTGATCAAGTGGGATTTATCTGAGGCCGCAAGGATTCTTCAATACATGCAAATCAATCAATGTGACACACCATATTAAAAAATTGAAGAATAAAAAACATATGGTCATTTCAATAGATGCAGAAAAAGCTTTTGACAAAATTCAACACTCATTTATGATAAGAACTCTCCAGAAATGGGGATAGAGGGAATCTATATCAATATAATAAAGGCCATATATGGCAAACCCACAGCAAACATCATTCTCAATGGTGAAAAACTGAAAGCATTTCCACTAAGATCAGGAACAAGACAAGCATGTCCACTCTCTCCACTATTATTCAACACAGGTTTGGAAGTCCTAGCCATGGCAATAAGAGAAGAAAAAGAAATAAAAGGAATCCAAATTGGAAAAGAAGAAGTAAGACTGTCACTGGTTGTAGATGACATGATACTATACATAGAAAATCCTAAGGATGTCACCAGAAAACTACTAGAGCTAATCAATAAATTTGGTATAAAGTTGCAGGAAGCAACATTAATGCATGGAAATCTCTTGCATTTCTATACACTAACAACAAAAGATCAGAAAGTGAAATTAAGGCAACAATCCCATTTACCATTGCAACAAGAAGAATAAAATACCTAGGAATAAACCTACCTAAAGCAGAAAACTTGTAGTCAGAAAACCATAATATAGTTATGAAAGAAATTGAAGTTGACATAAATAGATAGAAAGATATACCATGTTCTTGGAATGGAAGAATCAATAATGTGAAAATTACTATACTACCCAAAGCAACATACAGATTCAATGCAATCCCTATCAAATTGCCAATGGCATCTTTCACAGAAGTAGAACAAAGAATTTTACAATTTTTATGGAGACACAAAAGACCCCGAATAGCCAAAGCAATCTTGAGAAAGAAAAACAGACCTGGAGAAATCAGGCTCCTGACTTCAGACTATCCTATATAGCTACAGTAATCAAAACAGTGTGGTATTGGCACAAAAACAAAAATATAGATCAATGGACTAGTATAGAAAGTCCAGAGATAAACCCACATACCTATGGTCACCTAATCTATGACAAAAAAAGAAGGAATATACAATGGAGAAAAGACAGTTTCTTCAATAAGTGATGCTGGGAAAACTGGATAGCTACATATTAAAGAATGAAATTAGAACATGCGCTAACACCATACACAAAAATAAACTCCAAATGGATTAAAGACCTAAATGTAAGGCCAAACACTATGAAACTGTCAGAGGGACTTCCCTGGTGGTCCAGTAGTTAAGAATCCACCTTCCAATGCAGGGGATGTGGGTTCAATCCCTCGTCAGGAAACTAAGATATTGTGTGCCATGGGGCAACTAAGCCCACACACCACAACTACTGAGCCTGCACACCACAACTAGAGAAGCATGCATTCCGCAACAAAGAGTCTGCACACTGCAATAAAGACCCAGTGCAGCTAAAAAAAAAAAAAAAAAAATTTAGAGGAAAGCACAGAACACTGTTTGACATAAATCGCAGCAAGATCTTTTTGATCCACCTCCTAGAGTAATGAAAACAAAAACAAAAATAAACAAATGGGACCTAATTAAACTTAAAAGCTTTTGCACAGTAAAGGAAACCATTAACAAAACAAAAATATAAGCCACAGAATGGGAGAAAATATTTGCATATGAAGCAACTGACAAAGGATTCATCTCCAAAATATACAAACAGCTCATGCACTCAATATCAAAAAATCAAACAACCCAATCAAACAATGGGTGGAAGATCTAAATAGACATTTCTCTAAAGAAGACATACAGATGGCCAAAAAACACATGAAAAGATGCTTAACATCACCAATTATTAGAGAAATGCAAATCAAAACTACTATGAGGTATCATATCACACTGGTCAGAATGGCCATCTTCAAAAAATCTACAACAATAAATGCTGGAGAGGATGTGGAGAAAAGGGAACCCTCCTACACTATTGGTGGGAATGTAAATTGGTACAGCCACTTATGGAGAACAGTATGGAGGTTCCTTAAAAAACTAAAAATAGAATTACCATATGACCCAGTAATCCCACTCCGAGGCATATGCCCGGAGAAAACCATATTTAGAAAAGATGTACGCACTCCAATGTTCATTGCAGCACTATTTATAATAGTCAGGGCATGGAAGCAACCTAAATGTTCATCAACAGAGAAATGGATAAAGAAGATGTGATATATATATACAATGGAATGTTACTCAGCTATAAAAAAGAACAAAATAATGCCATCTGCAGCAACATAGGTGGACCTAGGAACTGTCAAACTGAGTGAAATCAGACAGAGAAAGACAAATCTCACATGATATCACTTGTATGTGGACTCTAAAAAAAAGGGTACAAATGAACTTATTTACAAAACAGAAGTAGAGTCACAGATGTAGAAAACAAACTTACAGTTACCAGAGGATAACTGGGGAAGAGATAAATTGGGAGATCGGGATTGACGTACACACACTAGTATATATAAAATAGATAACTAATAAGAACCTACTGTATAGCACAGGGAACTCTACTCAATACTCTGTAATAACCTATATGGCAAAATAATCTTAAAAAAGAGTTTATATATGTATATGTATAACTGAATCACTTTGCTGTACATGTGAAACTAACACAACATTGTAAATCAACTATACTCCAATAATTTTTTTTTTTTTTGGCCACTCCATGCAGCATGTAGGATCTTATTTCCCTGACCAGGGATTGAACCTGTGTCCCACGTATTGGGAGCTCAGAGTCTTAACCACTGGACCAACAAGGAAGTCCCTAAAGTTTTTAAAAAATTAAAAAAAAATACTCAGCACCCAAACACACACACAAAAGAAGTAATGAGACCAAGTTGAGCCCTTAAATTCCACTACAAAGAAAGCAAAGAGGGATTAAAACATAACCTAACCTAAAAAACCCACAATAGTCGCAATAAATGTGTGGTTCTGTGATAATTCCAAAAAAAGAGTAAAATCTTTCAAGAATTGTCTGTGGTTCATTATACATCATGTCAGAGTCTTATAAGCTATCACCTAAGAACACCATTGTTCACCCTTCAGGGTCTTAAAGTTTCACTAGAGAGAGTTTTGAATCTGCTCTCTTTTAAAAACTGGAAGCTGTGATTTTTGGTTCTAATTTGTAATTTTAAACTAAAATTTAGTGAGCTAACCACAAGTGAATATACTTAAAAGATTTTTCTACACATTTTCTATGTTAGTTTACATATAGAATTTCCAAGGAAAGCTAAGTACAATTAGTAACATGTGGCCAATGAGAAAATGGTCTCAGTGATATTCAGGAGATATGACATGTTTTATATTCTTGCTAAATGTAATCATAAATTATGTCAGTGACAAAGACAAGCTGTTGTTCCTACTAGAAGAGATGAAAGGTACTTAGGAATGTCTCACTACCTTCTGAAATCTTCATATCACAATGAAAACATCCATGTATATATTTGGTACAATTAACATTAGAGTTATCTTCCTCATATTTGCTATTTATGATTGACTAGAATCTTTATCACCATACATTTGATGTATTGATGTTGATTGACTGTAAGACTACATCTACTTTCCAACACTGCCCCAGTACCAGTTGTGCATAGTGCTCTGAGCCACTGGTTATATTTTAAACGCTGATTGACCAAATGGTATGAACTATCATTGTAGATCATGAGTCTGTATGAGAAAATAAAATCCACAAAATGAGACTGCCTTATCATGAAAAGCACATTCTTCATGATTTTTCTTAGTAATACTATTCACTCATTTTTTAAAGTGAAAATTGTTATAATAATGGGAAGGCAATGAACTAGGCAAAGAGTGAGAGGGTTGATGATTTTTTGCACTGTGGGCACAATATCTATTGCTCTGACCTCTGTATTCACTACAATTCACAGATGGCCCCCAAGATGTTCCAGTACTGGCGAACAGGTTGGAGGCACCTCCTACTTTGATAATATGTGTATTTAAATCAGGATGTAGCTGATTGGTAATGAACCTTAGAAGTGAAAATTTTATAATTTAAATTTGGACAAAATTAGAAGAAAAAGGTAGTAGTATAATCATGAGCTACATTACAGATCTCCTTTCCATCCTTTGTTAACAAACCTGGAGAATCTTAAGAGAAATTAGGTGGATTTCAAGTGGAAACATTTTAGTTTGATAAAAGCTATTTTCTATCTAATTATAGTTAATAATAATAACTGGGATTTTCTAAGATTTAGGTAGGGACAAGTATGCCCTAATCACTTTACATACATTTTCTGGTTCAATACTTAAAATACTCTATTATTTTGTCCATTTTGGGGGGGTGAGGAGCCTGAAATACAAAGGATGTCCAATGCCTTGCCTAAGATCTTGTTAGCAGGAACAAAACAATCTGCCTAGAGCCTATATGTTCAAACACTTACTTCACTGTCTCACTTGTTGCCACTGAGAGAATGATCCCTACAGAGAGGGTGTCTCATGAATGAAATTATGCAGTCAGTGTCTGTATCACTGACTTTAAAGAATTTGTAGGGGAGGGGATTCCTGAATTTGGTAAGAGAATGTACAAGATGGACTCAAAGCTTTTAAGGTTCTAAATTTTATAAATTTACTCCATTCAGTAACATGCTGCTAAACAAAAACACAAATAGAAAACAGTTTGGTTTGAAGTAAAATTACAGACTTGCTTAATCAATGTTATTCTTGCTTAAGCAATGCTATTAAGCACCATTAGTCATATTTTATAAAGTTGAAAAGACTTTGGCTACACATCTATTAGAATGGCCAATATCCAGAACACTGACAACACCAAATGTTGGCAAGGATGTGGAGCAGCAACTCTCTTTCATTGTTGGTGGGGATGAAAAATGATACATACAGTCACTTTAGAAAACAGTTTGGTGGTTTCTTAAGACACTAAACATACTCAACATAGAATCCAATGATTAGTTCTTTGGTGTTTACCCAAAGAAACTGGAAACTCAGGTCCATACAAAAATCTTCACATGGATGTTTACAGCATCTTTATTCACAATTTTTAAAATGTGGAAGCAACCAAGATGTCCTTCAGTAGGTGAATGGATAAACTATGGTACATCAGAAAATGGAATATTACTTAGTAATAAAAATAAATGAGTTATCAAGCCATGCAAAGGCATGGAGGAGCCTTAAAGTGATATTACTAAGTGAAAGAATACAATCTGAAAGGGCTAAAACTGTATGATTCCAACTATATGACATTCTGGAAAAGGCAAAACTATGAAGACAGTAAGAAGGTCAGTGGTTGCCAGGAGTTAATGGGAAGACAGGGATAAAGAGCAGAGTACAGAGGATTTTTAGGGCAGCTGAACTATACTTTATGATACCACATGTTGGATACATTTCATTATATGTTTGTCCAAACCTATAGAATGTACAACACCAAGAGTGAATCCTAATGTAAACTCTGGAATTTGGGTGATTATGATGTGTCAGTGCAGGCTTATCAATTATAACAAATGTACCATTCTGATGGGGATGTTGATAATGGGGAAAGACAGGCATGTATTGGGGCAGTAGGTATATGGAAATCTCTGTACCTTCATCTCAGTTTTATTGAGAACCTACTTTAAAAAATAATTTTTAAGAAAGAAATAGCTTTTGGAAACACCTGCTCTCATGTGCTACAGAGGAACAGCAACTGCTCTTGCCTTCTCTCTGTTTTGCAGACTCTCTTTTTATCCCTCAGCTTTTTCCTAATTACTACAGTTCCCTACCTGTCAGATGCAGTTGCTTACCCTTAACCAGTTTCAACCTGGTTCTTTCTTCTTACCTTGCTATAACACCAGTTACTTAGAATTTGGATCTGATGTGCTACAACAGGAGCAGAGGGATAGAAAGAGACATGAGGAAGAAAGAAAAAAGAAAAGAAATGCATCACTATTTTGGGATACTACATCTGCCTGTTGCTGACTCAGAGCTCTGAAGCAGAATGAACATATAAAGAACTTGACTTATATATCTCCTCTTCCTCTTATTGTTGATAAACCTCTTCATTCATTTTCTCACTACAGCCCTCAATAACCTTGAGTAGCAACAAAGAGAATAGTAACAGAAGAGATAACAGGGAAAACCTCTTCTAACTTCTGCGGCTTAATTCCCAGGATCCACATTCTGTTCCTTAGAATTCCTCTTAATATTTTTTCTTTTAGATACTTAATCTGTTAAATAGAAACTTAAGAACTCACCTGGGATCCTAATGACCATATTGTAAAATGCCAAATACATTTTAAATTCCAAAATTGTGAGCAGCATTTTCAAACACAACCAGTTTCCAGTTGAGAAAAGATTGCAGCAACATTACATACACACAGAGACACACACTTTTCTGATTGAGCTGTATCTTACTTATGTGGTGTAATCTAGCCTATTGTCTTGCATCTAAGGTTGTCTGGTCCTAATACCCTAGAAGAAAAATGAAGTATGAATTTGAAGATAAAGAAAAGATTACTGGTCTTATAACTATATTACTTAAAACAGCTCATCTACAGCTGATAAGAAATCATGATTTGAAAGTTGCTTATCTTTACATCTGTCTTGTCTTTTGTTTTATGAAAAAAAAACATAGGAAAGTTATGAGGAAAAAGTTACAGAATACACGATAGAAGAATTATTTGGTGAGATTTCATGAACAGAAACTCTTGTTGGATATGAAGAAATATATCTATGAGGAAGAACCCATCTCCCACTAGCAGATCCTCACCCCGCCGCCAACACACACACACCCTCCCCCGTAGAACCACAACATGGGCACTACTCTCACTTTAAGAAAGAACCTAGTCATTTGGTTGGGAAATTTCCATATACCAATACATTTGGCAAGAAATAGGAATGGGATACAACTGAGGGTTTGTTCTCACGTATACTGCTTATGAATGGTGGATTATTTCACTAAGTGAAATTTTTCTAAGACTTGATTCTCAGAGAAATAACCTAGCTTAAAGGGACCAAAGGAGAAATGTTTTAAAGGATTATATACTATTTGAGCTGGGAAGAAACATCTTACGGCCATCAGCTCCGGCTTAACAGGTAAGAAAACTGACATGCAAAGACATAATTAATTTTTCCATGTATTCATTTCTAATTATTACAAATATGAATGCCTAAAAGATTAATACATTTGATTTCATAAAAATTAAAGCTATGCCACACACAAAAACAAAAGTTAAAAGATAAATGACAAGTGAGACAAATATTGACAACTTAAAGGAATGCTTCCCTTACTACACAAAGAAGGGGTTCAAATCAATAATAGAGAGATGAATAATTCTGTGGAAATGAAGCACAGGACATGAGCACACAGCTTAAACAATTAAATAACCAATTAATCTATGAAAAACTATCCATTTATTGTTAAATAAATTAAAATACAAAGAAATACCTCTGTTAATCTGTCAAAACAAAACTGTTTAGAAGTTGGATAGCATCCATAGTTAAAGGGTTCTCAGAAAACATAATCAGTGGTGTGTTGGAGACAGTTTTACTGGCTCACGAGAGTTAATTTTGCTCATTTTTGCCCAACTCTGACTTGAGTGATATCATTTTGATAGCTTGAAAATGTCATTGGCTGGAAGAGTTTTACCACAGAATATGTCAATCATTATCAATAAGGGCATTTTTTTAAAGCCAGAGAACCCATTGTTAAACATTTACCAGCACACCACTATGTGTACTCATACTTTAAAATGAGAATTTAATTGATACAACTTCTGCATAAGAGGGCCACATATAAATTTATAACTAAATGTTTAATGTGTACATATTGACACATCCATTTCATTTTAAGCATGAATTCATCCTTAAAATACACTTAGACAGACGTAAATGTCTATGAATAAATTTGACCATGGTTTCTTTTTTGTAAATGCCAAAAACCAATGGAAACAACATAAATGTCCAGGGATAGAAACTGACACAAAAAATTATGAAACTCTAGAAAAAGGGAAAATTTTGCATTTACTTAAAAAGAGTAAAAAAGTGTTGCATATAATAATATGAAAATGCATATCAAATATAATCTAAAATGGAAAAAACTAGTTACTAAACAGTAGATATAGTGTGATTTCTTTGTGCTAATAAAGTTGTGTAACAAAAAAAGCAAGAAGATATTTGAAAGCATACCAAAAATGTGTTAATGAACATTGCTTGCCTTTAGAAAGGGGGACTAAATGTCAGGAGAAAAAAAAAAATATACATATATATTCATACACATATATATTTTCTTTTTCTAATACATATAATTTTACACATGCACATATATATCTGTTTATATATAATATACAATATTCTCTTAATATGTATAATTATATATGTATGTGTATATATATAGTACAATATATATGAAATATTCCTTACATACATTCCTTACATACATACAATAAATATGAAATATTCCTTACATACATATTTAAATTTTTAATTTTATCAAGCATCACTTTTAAAAGGAAAATATTGTTTTAAATAAGATTAAGAATTAAATAGGATGATGGCCTAGACTTTGAGCAGTGTTATTTTCATGCCTATTTGCTTTAGTATGATTGCTCAGTAGGGGCTGGAGGTGAGGTCACCCTGCCAGCAAGGTTTACTCTGAAAGCAGAGACACTATTACTCTCAATCAATCTGGGTAAAGAAATATAAAGCACTTAGAAATCTCAGAAGGCTGGCCTCAGATGGAATATGGAGAAGTTTATCTTCTCCCTTAATAAAGACTTTGTGATGGGGTGGAGGAGGTAGTTTATTGAACTTGTCATGAGCAGAAGGGTGTAATTAAATTTGTACATCTATGTTTAGCTAGTGACAGTATAAATAATTACAACATTTTGGCTAACTAGTTGGCAATATTCATTAAATGCAAAAGAAGTTTTAGTGCTAGTTGACCAGGACTTTTATTTCTAGTATATTCCCCCTAATAAATAATCTGCAACAAGGAAGAAGCTAAGGCACAAAGATGTTCAATTATAACATTACTACTTGTTTTAATGAAAAAAACAAAACAGAATTTAACTGTTCAGCAATGAAGGAATTCTAAACAAAATGAAGCATATACTATCAATGGAATAAAATACAGTAATTAGAAATCTTCAGTATAAAGAGCTTAATAACATGGTACTTGATAGTTCTTACATGTCTCAATGCATCTTCTAACTCCATCTAATCTGACCCTGAGCCAGTGTTGCCTAGCTCAGAAAATGGTACCATCACCACAAATCTGCACAAGTCTGGTGTCATTCTTTCATCTCTCCGCATAAGAATCCCCCACAGTCAATTCATCATTGTATCAGTTAGTGTTATTTCCTGTATATTTTTCAAATGACACACGTTTCTTCATGTTCACCAGGAATATAGCCCATACTATTTTAAGTTTCCCAACTGGTCTTTTATCATCTTAGCTCCTATGAATCTGTTCATCACATGCAGTCAAAAAAATTTCTCAAAACAAAAATCTGATAAAACCCTCATTGTATCCTCTTTGTTCTTTGGATTAAAACAAGACATAAATAGCTATATATAATTACCATATTCCCTGTCACCAGGGGTTTTACTGAAGTTGTTTTGTCATTTTCACCTACATCATTTTAACCTAATTATCTTTCAGTTCCCTCTTCAGCAAGAGTTTACAGAGGAAACACCACATTAAGGCTAGAACAGATCATACCACCTTGTGACTCTCCTTTGGGCACCTGGCACAACTGCAATATTACAATTGTTTGTAGGGATTTCATATCTGTGCCTGCCTTCCATACTAGATTATCATTCCCATGAGAGCAGGGACAATACTTATTTTGCTCATTATTTTAGCCTCAACTCCTAGCAGTGTATCACAATATAGTAGGTACTCAAGAATCATTTTTCAACATAAAATGAATAAATAAATGAAATAGTAGATAATGTAAAACCTATGTGTTATTTATGTGTAAAAATGAAAAATTAATAAATGAAAAATAGGATACACATTAATAACTAACAGATTTATATTTTCAAAATATAGAAAAGGGATTGGATTGTTTTATATATATTGCTAGGAAGGATAATGTTAATAGTTGTAGCTCATATTTATTAAGTTTTAGTACATGTGAGGTGGTACATAATTACATATTATATACATTTATTCCTCACAGCAAAGCTATACATTAAATAACTAAATATTAAATGATATACTATTATATCATTGAAGACACTGAGGTACAAAATTGTCAAATGATTGACCTTAAATCACAAGCCTCCTAGTAGATCTGGAATCAAACCCAGGTTGTTCTGACTTCAAGGATCATGTTTTTAATTAGTTTGCTACACTGACTTTCATAATTAAGGTTCTGACATTACAGGTGATCTTGATGCTCCCTGTTTCTCAGATGTCCCATAATGCAGTCATAACAATAATAATGAATTAATAATGCTTCTCCCACCCTTAATCAATGTTTATTTTTGCCTTATCTCTCCAAATAAAGTGTTTATTATTAAATAAATAAGATATATGCTCCTAGGACTTTTGTAATCAGAATTATATCACAAAATAAAATTGTGTGAACAAACTTTGAGTTCAATATATGATCAATTTGTATGAAAATAAATAGTGGAGACATATTTTCATTTTTGGAAACTTTAGATGTATTAGCAGTGAGGCATAGGTGTAGAAATATTCACTTGGCTTGCTTCAAAGTTATGGACATCTTTCAAATCATTTAAAGAACATATTTTTACCTAATTGGTGAATTAACTATTTACAAATTAAAAAGAAAGCTTTTTAGATCCTTGATTTACATTCTGTAAAAAGTTGTCTCAATTGTCATGTATTGTGAACTTCTTGGCTCTAGCACTGTTTGTGAATACTGTAGCTGTGTGCATGCGTGTGTGTGTGTGTGTTTGTTTTGGAGGATAATTGGAAATAGAAGAGAGGTAATATATACATTAGTGTTGTCAAACTGTTGACTGAGGCTTTCACTTCAGTATTTATATCAAATTTGTAATATGTTAGAAATTTATTTTCATTTTCTTACTGCACGGACTGTAGAATTAAGCAAAGGTATACAAGGAACACACTGCTGATGTTACTAAACTTGAATTAAGCCAACAGCTCCTTAGCAGCTCTACACCCAGCACACTCAATAAACAAAACTGTGACTGTCAAGTCTGTGTTGAAAAGAAGTGGGGATGGTTATTGAATCTACTCAAGGGTATGCACACTTGCTTACATTTCTTTGGGTACTACTTAACTATGCACACTTTGACTAAGCAAAATTGGTCCCTCTCCTGGACCAGTATTTAATAGCTCACTAACCCTCCAGTGAGTACCACAGATTTTAGAAAGCCAGAGAAGTTAATTTTTCCCTACTATAAATAAGGAAAATACTCTATAATTGAGAAAAGTTTTCTTTCT
Organism: Monodon monoceros; assembly: GCF_005190385.1. NCBI lineage: Eukaryota > Metazoa > Chordata > Mammalia > Artiodactyla > Monodontidae > Monodon > Monodon monoceros. Next base: position 67,980,539 of record NW_021703768.1, read on the forward strand.
GTAATCCTAGTCTAACACAATATTGAAATAACCCAATCTATTATTAAGGAGTTGTAAATTTTGGAAACCTATTTTCACTGCCATGTGGAAATGCCTATCGGTTGTGCATACCCAAAAGATTCAATTTAGATATAAAAAAAGAAAAAGTGAAATCAAGTGTGTGTGGACGTGTGTGTCCATTTAAGATACCCACATACGTTCTCATTTTTGGACTATTTTCATTGTGTTCATTATATAAACATAAACTTAAATTGTCCTAAAAAATTACAAAGAATTCATAACATATTCCAGAATTTCTAATTTATTTATAAGAAATTTATACTTATGGTTAGGTATTAAAATATGAGAAAAATCACCCTATTTGAGATAGCTTCCTCGGTCTAGAGTCTCTAAGGTTTTATTCCCCTTTTAATGTTTATTTCTTGTTACTATTGGGTTTTATCTTGCAAATTTATCATATTTTCACTTTTAATTAATGATATTTTATTATTGCTTCTGGGGGCTTTTTAGGCAAGGAGGAATTAATAATAAACACTAAGTAAATATTTCTAGGGTGAAATGTGCCAATAAAAGAAGCCATTTTTTCATCTTCATTGTGCAGAGAGAGCTGTCCAAATCATACTGTGTTCAGTGAGATCTGCTGAGAAAGGACTTACCAAGCAATATTAATGTTCTACTCAGGCTTTGGGTCATTTTTCAGCAAATAAAGATGAACACCAAAGGTGAATGCTGCAGTGTGTATAATAAGTAAGCACAAGGAGACTTTGTGAGCCTGGGTCAAAGCAAAAATTGCATGGATGAAGTTAAAGAGGTGGAGACTATTGCTATAGGGGAGAGAAACCAGCACCATCTGATTTCAACTGTGCTAAAACAAGGGCCAGAGAGTTTTTAATAGCTGGGGTGAGATGGATGGAGGGGAGACAGTAGGCCATTTGTTTTTACTAATTTGCCTACCCAAAGGAAAAGAAAACTTTCTCATATATTCATGAAAGGAGATCATTTTATAACTTGGAGCAAGGAAGCCACTGATGTTAGGCTGCTACTCTCCCTGAGACTGACAGATATGGGCCTATACTCCTTGATGAATGCATTTCAAGGGGATAGCTCCCCAGTCCTTGAGACAATCCTGAGCTGCAAAACTGGCAAGAGGTTTTTTAAAATTTTACATCTCAAAGGGATAATTCACAATTATACGTTTTCTAAAGTAAATTCTCTAAAGAAAGAGAGGTCAGGGCTTAGAGTTTGGAAGAAGCTGGTCTAAAGTTTAGTCAACCTGAGGGAAATACTAACATTATTTTAGTTACATGTCATTTTTTCCACCTGCCTTACAATGTTCATATATCTCATTTATCTTTTTCAGACCTATGCTGATGAATGAAGCAAAGGCTCAGAGAGCTTGGGATTAGCTCACGATCATATAGCTAGTTCAGTTGCAAATTCAAAATGCTCTTCCCTGACATGACTATTTCTTCCTCTACTGGAGCAATTTCCTGGGACAGACGTAACTGTCTTCTTGTGGAACAATATACTTTTTATTCTTAATTTTATCTGTTTCCTGATTGTGTTCACCCTCCTGGGAAAAGAGGCATGGGACTCACTGCTTTATTATTTCTATTGAACATAGCTTTCTGGAGCCAGCAGAGAGCAATGAAAGTGTCTCTATCTACACAGCACACATTTACACTTGAGCATTTTAAGCCAGAAAGGTATTACAACATAACTTATCTTCCCTTTTGCTCAGAAATCAGGAATAGTCTAGCTGCTCTTGAGAAGTCCTTCCATTAACTCCTGAGTCAGAAGAAAGCTTGCCACCCAATGAATCAGCACAAGGGTCTCAGGAGGTTTTTTTGTTTTGTTTTGTTTTCTTTGTGGTACGCGGGCCTCTCACTGTTGTGGCCTCTCCCGTCGCGGAGCACAGCCTCCGGAGGCACAGGCTCAGTGGCCATGGCTCATGGGCCCAGCCGCTCCGCAGCATGTGGGATCTTCACGGACCAGGGTACGAATCCGTGTCCCCTGCATCAGCAGGCGGACTCTCAACCACTGCGCCACCAGGGAAGCCCTCTCAGGAGTTTTTGAAGGGCTCTCTGACAAGTACTCACTCAGACCAACAATGCACAGCTCAGTGGATCTGACAGGATAAGAGGACAAGCTGCTTCCCATGTTAAAGCAAGCATAAAAATAATGAGCAAAGAAAGTTCATAGATACCATTATGATAGTTGGAGCTAAATAATGTATGGCATTAATGGCTTGAATTTAGCACAGCTTCCTATTAAAACCTCTTCTTTCCTTGAGGGATCAGGAAACAATAAATTATGAAACCTTTGGTACATAAAGCATTAAAGGCAGATGGGTGACTTTACTTTTAATTTGTGGGTGGATGAAATTCTATCAAAAATCTAATGAGCTTTAACCATCCAGATAGTTGTAAATTAAATAATTTTTAACTTGGCTTTTATAACTTTACAACTTCAGAGCCCTCTGTTTTTGAATGTTAACCTTTTTGTGAAATATAACTTTGAATAATTGTCTTTCTTCATAATTATATCATGTGATTTCATGGATAATCAACAACTGGAATGCGAAACAGTCACTACAGTCAAGTGAACTAAACATTTTTAACTTCTTAGGCCCATGAAGCACTCCATCACAGTGTACCTAATGGGTAGCGTAAAATATCTGAACAAGGATGTATATTATGGCTAAATTTTTTATTTTTAAACCTCTTTTGTGTTCATAGTGATTAACAAAATGCCTGGTAAACAAATGGACACTCAAAATGCATATTAACAAATAAAAGAAGGAAATAAAAAGAAAATGCTTTTTTTTTTTTGCGGTACGCAGGCCTCTCACTGTTGTGGCCTCTCCCGCTGCGGAGCACAGGCTCCGAACACGCAGGCTCAGCGGCCATGGCTCACGGGCCCAGCTGCTCCACGGCATGTGGGATCTTCCCAGGCCGGGGCACGAACCCGTGTCCCCTGCATCGGAAGGCGGACTCTCAACCACTGCGCCACCAGGGAATTTATTTATTTAACAAATATTTATTGCATACCCAGTCTGTCACATTCTCTTCAAAGCACTTTGGGTACATTAGGGAACTGGCAAAGAGTCAATGCTATGTTCCTTATTTTGACACAGATAGTGTCAATACTGTCAACAAAGTAATGTTTCTGAGTTTTTAGAATGAATTCCATGGTCCTATGGAAAATTTACTTTGTTACCCATGGGAATGGGAGGCGTTAGTTTACAAAGCTACCATATAATATAATGCAAGTGTGACTTCTATGAAAAAATGGACAATGTTAAAGGAATTCCTGTTATGTAAATATGGCTAAAAGATTGAATAAATGACTAAGCTTCACAGTCACTAGCAGAATTAAAGCAGTAGAACTCCACGAATAGGTTAGGTAGGGTTTAGAATAAAAGTAAGAAATGTTATATAACTTTAAATCAAAGAAAATTTTGAACATAGTCATAAATTCTCATATTACTTTCTTTAAATCATTATAAAATTCTACTTACTGTGATGGTTATGTGCATATTTATTTGAAGGTTTTTTTTTGCTTTTGTTTTTTTTTTAGTTGTAATTAGGTTTCCCATTCCTAGGTAAGTATAAAGGTAATTAGAGTAAAACTAAAAGGGTTATACTAAGTCAATAACTCTATGTAAAATAATTTAGAATTTGTGAAAATATAAAAATATTATGATCTAATGCAAAATCAGGTATGGCTCATCCAAGCTATTTAGTTTATACCTCAATATACTAGAATATCAGCATGTAAATATCATAAATATAAAATAACTGAGTCATTGAATTCAAATTAGGATTTTTAAATCCAAAAACTAGATAATTATGAAGCTGAATGGTACACCTCCATGTAAAATTCTAAGTAAATCCTACAGGATAATCTCTGAGTACAATTTTGATAGAAAATAAAATTGGGTTAGCACAAGGTTTCAGACATGTGATAGTGCTTCTATAGTCTTTTTTATCTCCTCTTGATGACAGAGAAACCCTAAGATCATCACTTTGTCATAATTCAATTACTCTTGAAACTCTTTCTTAAAATCATGAGTTACCTGGTCGGGAGACTACAGCTTTGAATAGTTCGGTAAGCAAAGCCAAGTAACTTGCTTTTGCTATACACTAATTTTTCTCATTTATAAAATACACACTAAATAGAACTTAATTTAGAGGTTTCTATTGGAATTACATAAATAAATTCTTAATACAGTTTCTGGAAGTTAAAAACGGGTCAAGAAAAGGCAACTATTATTAAAATTATTTACATGATCATTATTGTTAGTATTAGTTTTATCAATTTACTTTTTCTAATGAAAACCTTAAGACAGAAGCATATTGAATTATAATCCATAGAAATTGTTTTAAAAATATAAGAATTGTTAAAACCATAGGAACTGCTTAAAAACAAGTTCATATATTAGCGAGTCTTACTCTACTTACTTTCTTGAAACCTAATGACTCCTAGCCATCCTGAAATTTCTATCACCAAAAATAAATAATAAAAATGCAAGACAGCAAAGTCCTGCAATATATTTGAAAGGAACACTAGAAAATTAATTGCATGTGCTTCTACCTTTTATTCCCACCCCTTCAAAAAATAAAAAGTTTTAACAGAATTGTTCATTTTATATAATTTTTTCATGAATTATTCCACCATTTTTTTCCTGATCTCAGTGTATTTCCTGAAAAAGAGTGGTTTTATAATTTTTTTAAATGAAATGGACATTTGTTGGTCATAAATTTAATCTCTCATCCCATTAGAAACAAAATTTGGTAGGTTTGAGATATGAAAGTTAGACTACATGCATACTGGAGTATTTATAAATACAGAATAGCTAGTAACAAAATCGCCATAATTATGTTTCCAATTGCAAACTCATAGATCCTTTTTAAATGTGCAATCATTGCTTCAATCAATGTTTTTAAGCAATTTCTATGTGACGTACCTTTTTCTAGATTTATTACTTTCTTATGTATCAATTTGGAAGTAAGGTGAAAGAAGTAACTTTGGTCTTGATGGGTAAAAGAATGGTTGGTAATGATAATCCATGGTTAGTGGATTTTAATGTCAGAGTTTGAGTTGTCTTTAACTTCAAAAAACAATGGCCAGATTTATATTGTTTCTAACTGTATAGTCTAAATTAAAACTTTAGTATTCCTTTTATTGATCTTTGTATTACTTTATATCTACACTTCATGATATAGACCAAAAATCAACTCCTTCATGAGAATTTCTCTGGTCACATTGCTCACCTCTACAAGCTGAATCAACCTGCTCTTTCTCTCATGATACATATCACTTCCAATACCAGAAACTTTCAAAGACAGCCAGAAAAAGCATACTAGTGGGGATTTGAGGTGGGACTACACCATACAGTCAACATCATTTTTTATTTCTTTTTAAATTATTTTACAATATTTAAGAGATAAGAGATCAGATCTTACTTCCTCCTCCTTACAGGCCATGATGCTTTGATGGGGTTCAGAAATGTATATGACAAAGGGGAAAAAACACTAAAAAATGATGAGAATGCACCACTTATTTTTTCCAGAATCCATACAGTGAATCATTCTATTGCACTGAAGAGTCACAGTACCACCAGGTTTCGCCAGTGTTAATACCTTTTATTAAAATTGTCTGAATTGACTCTAAAACAACTTGAAAGTTTCTTGATTGTGTTACCTTTGTTTTTCTTTGCTAAAGATAGCTGCTTTGGAGCACACAGAGCTAGGAAACAAAATACCTTAGATACAGTTTTTACATCTGTTCTGGAATGCTCAATTTATAGATTTGCTCTGTTCCTGTTAGTAGTGTCCTTCATACTACCCCCTCCCCATGTGTTTATGAGAATGAATCAGCACATGAATGTTAAAGTACAGTTGATACATTTTCTGTCAGGAAAAAATATTAAGCACTGGAGGTTCCCAATAAATTACTATTACATGTTATTTACCATACAAAACAAAACAAAAAAAACTCTCAAGTACTCTAATTCTGCCTATTAAAGGAGTCATTTTTTAGAGATGGTAGTGAAGTATGTAGAAGAAAAGTAAATAAAAGACGTATAAATGGAAAATCTCAGAGAAGAGCAAAGAAAGTCACAGGTACAGCAGCAGAGCGCTAAAAATGATAATGGTTGCCAAAGACTATAGAACACCTTGATATGCTGTCTTTTTAAAAGATTATCTCTCTAGATACCCCTTGTTGTGATGTCACTGGGCCAGCCTCGTCACTACTCATCTCAAATTATATTTTTATTTAGCCGCTTTGTACACAATGTGGTATAAGAAGGACAGCCATACTTTAAAAAATAACCAAATAAACTGAGTTCCTACAGAGATTCTTAAGTAAAATTTATTAGTGTAAAATATAGGCTATATATTTGCCTATTTAGCCTTCTCCCTGGACTTTTTTTTCCACTTAATATCTTATTCTTTCTTTTTAGAGTGTATCTTATATATTTCAATTTGTTCTTGAATTGATTTTATGGAATAGAAGTTTTTTTTTATTGTGCAGAAGTCATCACCTGGAATCATATTGATATAACAAAAATAATATCAGCTGTTAAGCAAGCACCTAATTTTATTCTTCCCAAGAATTCAGTGGAGTAGATATATTTACTTCCATTCAACAAAGAATCTGAGGCTTAGATAGCTTAAATTCCTGTCCAACATCTCCCAAGTGTTAGTGGTAGAATTTAAATGTAGAATTTAATTAGAAGAGAACCTGTTTAATACATAGGTGCTTATTAATGTTTGTTTAATAAGTGAAGGACTGAAAGAATGAGCGCTAATCTCACATATCAGTTTTACTTTGATATTTGATTTTTTGTTACATTTTGATTACTAATTTTTTTCTGCCAAAGATGTGGTATGGGAAACTGCCTAATGCCACAGCCCATGCTTTCACTCTGATGCTACACTTTGCACATATATGAGTTGCATATATATGAGTTGATACTGTGCAATTATTTTTTCTAGCAGAAGTTCTGAAATTCAATGCAATAAGCTTGAAATGCAGTGTTTAATTCTTGAAAAGTTTAGGGACATGTCTTGCTGAATTTCAATAACTACAATACAGTATAATTAAAATGGCCATAAGTTTTTAAAAAGCCATTGTCTAATTACAGGAGTGTAAATCTAATTCCGAAAGTAATGACTAAAGGGTGTCATCAATTTTATATTACTTTTTAGACTTCAGAACCACAGAAATGAATGCGATCTTAGAGGACAGATATTTCAGGCTCCAATACAATGGAACAATCCTTCTAAAATACTCTTGACAGGTCCAGTTATACACTGATTGAAGACTTCCACTGATAAGGAACTCACCACTTTGCAAGGCATCCTATTCCATTTAAAAAGACCTTAGCTCAATTAGCGAAGGAAACATCTCAACAACGTCATCATCATTATTATTATTATTCTATTTTTTAAAAAGTAATCTCAAGGGCATTTGGGGGATAAAAGTGTCTAGATAAGTATTAAAAATTTCCATCCCCCCCAAAAATTTTTTTAATTAAATAAGTAAAAAGACCTTAGCTACTGTCCTTAGTTTTTCATAAGCCTATACCCATAATATGAAATAATGGAGTAAAGAGTATGAGTTTCACCTATCTATCTATTTATAATGAATACAAGATATAGCTCTGGACAATTATGCAAGTTGTGGAATGATGTGTGCATTATGATAACTTTTTCACTTTTCATTGTGGTAAAATATACATAAAATAAAATATACATTTTAACCACTGACAGTACAATTCAGTGGCATTGAATACATTCAAAATGTTGTGTAACCATCAGAACATTAACATATTTTATGTTGTGGGGAAAATGTGATAGATGTGTCCTTGTACTTGAATAGTTAAATAGTAAGCAGGAAGGTGTAGTAGCTTAACATTCTCCTAGAATACAGGATAAAAGAAAAAATATGTGAACAAGTTGAAACATAACAATACATCTAGAAATCCTTACTTCCAGAAAAAAAAAAAAATTATGTAGAAATTTCCCTTTGTTGAAGAAGAAGCCAAGTCCACAACTGAAAAGGCCTATGGAATAATGAACAAGATAAATGAAAAACGATATCTAGAATGACTATGATAAAATTTCAGAACTCTAATAAGGCAAATGTAGCATCCCCAGAACATAAAGTTCACAACGGCTGATACTTTCTTTTTATTGTTCAATTCTCTCTCCAACTTAAAGAGGAGTACACATAATTTAAGTGCTTATTAATAACGTTTGTTTAATGAATAAAGGAACAAAGAAATGAGTTCCAATCTCACATATTAGTTACATTTTTATATTTGATTTCTGACATAGTTTGATCATTGATTCTTTAGGCCAAAGACATGATGTTGGAGGGTGGGGTTGAATAATGGAAGCTTCTAACAAAGATAAAAAAAAATCTAACAATTGAACATTCCTATAACTTATCTGTATTGCTTTGGTAAATACTCAAAATACTGTTTTTAAAGTGAGTATTCATATGGTAGAGCAGGGTGGTGAAATGGGGTGAGGCAAAAAGTATCATTTGAAGTCAAACCGTTTCACTACAAAGATCCACTTAATTCCACATTAAGTACACTCTAAGTTGTAAAGGGACAATTTTGAAATGGTAGTGAAAATATCTGTAACTGAATTTTAGTAATGATTTCACACCTTATCCTATGGGTACAAGGATATTTCAATATCCACAAATCAATGTGATACACCACATTTAAAAATTGAAGAATAAAAAACATATGACCATCTCAATAGATACAGAAAAAGCTTTAGACGAAATTCAAAATCCATTTATAATAAAAACTCTTCTGAAAGTGGGCAAGAAGGGAACATACCTCTGCATAATAAAGGCCATATATGACAAAACCACAGCTAACATCATACTCAATGGCAAAAAGGTGAAAGCATTTCCTCTATGATCAGTGGACAAGAAAAAAGATATCCACTCTCACCACTTTTATTCAACATAGTTTTGGAAGTCCCAGCCACAGCAGTCAGAGAATAAAAAGAAACAAATGGTATATAAATTTAAAAAAGAAGAAGTAAAACTGTCACTGTTTGCAGATAATATGATGCTATACATAGAAAATCCTAAAGATGCTACCAGAAAACTACTAGAGCTCATCAATGAATTCGGTAAAGTTGGAGGATACAAAATTAATATACAGAAATCTGTTGCATTTCTACACACTAACAACAAAATACCAGAAAGGGAAATTAAGGAAACAATCCCATTTACCATCACATCCAAAAGAATAAAATACCTAGGAATAAACCTACCTAGGAAGGCAAAAGACCTGTACTCCAAAAACTAAGACGCTGATGAAAGAAGTTGACAATGACACAAACAGATGTAAAAATATATCATGTTCTTGGATTGGAAGAATCAATATTGTTAAAATGACAATACTACCCAAGACAATCTACAGATTCAGTGCAATTCCTATCAAAATACCAATGCCGTATTTTATAGAACTAGAACAAAAAATTTTAAAATTTGGATGGAAACACAAAAGACCCCCAAAAGTCAAAACAATCTTAAGAAAGATGAACAGAGCTGGAGGAATAGCACTCCCCAACTTCAGGCTATATTACAAAGCTACAGTAATCAAAAATGTATGGTACTAGAACAAAAACAGACATATATATCAATGGAAAAGGACAGAAAGTACAGAAATAAACCCACACACTTATGGTCAATTAATCTATAGCAAAGGAGGCAAGAATATACAATGGAGAAAAGAAAATTTCTTCATTAAGTGACGCTGGGAAAACTGGGCAGCTACATGTAAAATAATGAAATTGGAACATTCTCTAACACCATATACAAAAGTAAACTCAAAATGGATTAAAGACCTGAATGTAAGAATGAAAACCGTAAATCTCCTAGAAGAAAATATAAGCAGAATATTCTTTTAACATAAATTGTAACAATATTTTTTTTAGAATTATCCCCTAAAGCAAAGAAAATAAAAGCAAAAATTTAAAAATGGGACCTAATTAAACTTAAAATCTTTTGCACAGTAAAGGAAACCATCAACAAAACAAAATGACAACCTTCTGAGTGGGAGAAAATATTTGCAAATGATATGACCAATAAGGGGTTAATATTCAAAATATATATATAACAGCTCATACAACTCAATATAAAAAAAAACCAACCTGATTAAAAATGGGCAGAAGAACTGAATAGACATTTTTCCAAAGAAGACATACAGATGACCAACAGGCACATGAACAGATGCTCAACATTGTTAATAATTGGAGAAATTGTTAAAATCAAAACAACAAGATGTTACCTCACACCTGTCAGAATGACTATTGTCAAAAATACCACAAATAAGGAATGTTGTCAAGGATGCAGAGAAAAGGGAATCTTCATACACACTTGGTTGGGATGTAAATTGGTGCAGCCACTATTTAAAATAGTATTAAGGTTTCTCAAAAAACTAAAAACAGAACTACCATATGACCCAGAATTTTCACTCCTGGGAATTTATCCAAAAAAAGAAAACACTAATTCAGAAAGATAAATGCAACTCAGTCTTCGGAGCAGCATTATTTACATTAGTAAGATATGTAACCCAAGTGTCCATCAACAGATGAATGGATAAAGAAGACATGATGTGTATATATACAATGGAACACTACTCAGCTATTAAAAAAGAATGAAATTTTGCCATTTATAACAACATGGATGGACTTGAAGGGTAGTATGCTAAGTGAAATAAGTCAGACAAAGATGGTATCACTTACATGTTAAATCTAAAAGATAAACTAGTGAATATAACAAAAATAAAACAGACTCACAGATATAGAGAACAAACTAGTGCTTACCAGTGGGGAGAGGGAAAGGGGAGGGGCAAGAGAGTGGTAGGGGACTAAGAGGTACAAACTGCTATGTATAAAATAAGCTACAAGGATGTGTAATGCAACACAGGGAATATAGCCAATATTTTATAATAACTATAAATGGAATATAACCTTTAAAAATTGTGAATCACTGTGCTGTACCTCTGAAACTTTCATAAAATATTGTACATCAACTACACCTCAAAAAAAACACACGACCAGGATTGACCCTCACCCAGGACCCCAAAATACTTGTACCCACAAGCTCACACATTCACATAAACAATAATGCACAAATTCCAAGCCCATTTGCCCTCACTGGAGCCCCAACATGCATATATTTGTACAGCCCAGGGATAACCCCCCCACCATGCACACATACATACACATTCAAGTACACACATTCCAAAAACTAACCCACAAATATCCATATGCACACACACCTCAACCCATACACACACCCACACTTAAGTTCCCATGAAGCCCAGGAAATGACCCACAAAGAGCAATACATACCTAAACCCCCTAGAGGCCCCCATAGCCACCCCTCTCCCTCCTCATCCCCTAACAGAACAGTCATTGCTCTTCAACCCCAGTCTCCTAGAAACTGCTGGAAGAACACAACTCTGAAGACAGGCAGCCCCAGGTTCCAATCTTGATTCAACCAAGTCTGCTTCTGTTCAAGTCTCTATTTCCCTATCTGAAAAGCAGAGAAGATGATAAAGCCAACCATGCAAGATTGTGGTGAGGATTATGGAAAGTGGCTAGTGCCCAGTAGGCACTGAAGAGTTATCAACTATTTATATGACTGTTTGCTCTCTTCTTACTTAGTTGTCTTGTGTGAGTAGATAGGGTTAGAGATCCAAATGCAGAGTATGGAATCTGGCTGGGACCAAAGCAGCTTACATGGCAGAGTTCTCCAATAGAGGTAGTATATAATGAAGTACTGTGGGCAGTTGGGTGGGGAAAAACAGGCCCATGCTGAACTAGTTTTAGTTGGGGAACTTTAGCCCCCAAAGCCCTCACTCTTCCCTCACTATCTCTTCCCCATCCTCCCTAGTTTCCATGTTCTCTCCCATATATATTATACTTCTTCAGAGGACATCACATGTTCAGTGTACCTGATCTTCACATACCTCCACTGGCAGTGTAGGGCATCTGCCCCTACCCCTCACCAACCTCTCTCCTGCCTCTTGAGGACAGCCAGCTCCCTAAGGGTAAAGTCAGTTGTCTATCTACCTGAATCAGTACTCTGGTGCATAAATTTAAAGCTTTATAAATGTCTCTTTCATCTTTAAAATATAGACCCTTAAAAGTTACAGTAGACCAGAGATTTCCAATTCTAGTTATGATACTCCTGAATAGGCCCCATGTGATACACAGATCCTCAGTGGATTTTCATGAAAAGTGATTCTAATTAACTTTAGTTTATTATGTCTAGCTACCTTACCATGTGGTGCTTCTGCAGGAAAGAGGGGTAGTACAAAATAAACTCTATTTTAAGATAATAAATTCACCTTTAAAAAACTTAATGGTGAGAACTGGATGCTTTCCTTGGAGATGAGAAACAAGGCAAGGATTATCCCTCTCAACATTCCTACTCAATATCACACTGGAAGTCCCAGTTAGTACACTAAAATAAGAAAATGGAATACAATGTATACAACTGTAAAGGGAGAAGTAAAACTGTCTTTGTATACAGATGACAGTTATATAGAAAATCGCAAAACAAAAATTCCACAACTAATTAATAAATATATCAAGATCACAGAACACAAGTTTAATATCCAAAAGTTTATTGCTTTCCTATATGTCAGCAATCAGCAATTGCAATTTGAATTTTAAAAATGCAATTGACAATATCACAAAAATGCAATTCTTAAGTATAAATGTAGCAAAATAATCCTGATAACAAAATAAAAGCAGACAAATAAATAAAGACAGTCTCATTTTCATGGATTGAAAAATCCAATATTGTTAGGATGTTAATTCTTTCCAAAATAATCTATAGATTCAACTAAATTCCCAATAAAGTCTCAGTAAGCTGTTTTTTATATGTCAACAAGCTAACTCTAAATTTTATATGGAAAGACAAAAGACCTAAAATAACCAGCACATTACTGAAGAACAAAAGAAGCTGGGGAAATCACATCACAGAATTTCAATATTCATTATTTCAAAGCTACAGTAATCAAGACAGCATGATATTGATGAAAGAATAGATACACAGATAAATGGGAGAGAATAGAGAGGACAAAAATAGACCCACACAAATTCAACTTTTCTTTGACAAAGAAACAAAGGAAAACCAAGGGACAAAAGACAGTCTTTTCAACAATCAGTGCTGAAACAACTGGACATTTATATGAAACAAAAGAGAATCTAGATACAGAACTCATCTCTACACAAAAATTAACTAAAAATGGAATATATACCTAAATAAAAAACACAAAACAATAACATTTCTGGAAGATAACAGGAGGAAATCTACATGACCTGGTTTGGTAATGAGTTTTTAGACACAACAACAAAAAGCATGGCCTACGAGAGAAAAAATGATTAAACGGACTTTATTAACATTAAAAACTTCTCATCTGCAAAAGACATTGTTAAGGGAATGAAAAGACAAGCCACAGACTGGGAGAAAATATATCTGATAAAGGTCTTGTATTCAAAATGTATGAAAACCCTTAAACTCAACAGTAAGAAAACAACCCTATTAAAAAATAGGCAAAAGATCTGCACAGACATGTCTCCAAATAGGATATAAAGATAACACACATATGAAAAACTGTTCAGTATTATTTGTCATTAGGGAATTATAAATTAACACTAGATAATACCTAGTAGAATGACTGAAATACAAAAATACAAATTGCTGGTGAGGATGCAGAACAGAAACTTTCATTAATTGCTGGTGGGAATCCAAAATGTATAGCTAGTTTCGAAGACACTTCAGCAGTTTCTTGCAAAGCAAACATTGTCTTATCATATGATCCAGTGGTTTCACTCCTAGATATTTACCTAACCTATTTGAAAATTTATGCCCACACAAAAACAGTACTAAAATGTTTATAGCACCTTTATTCATATTTGTCAAAACTGGAAGAAATCAACCCAGCAAACTTCACCTTCAGTGATATTATTCAGTGATAAAATGAAATGTTACCAATACACAAAAAGACATGGACTAATCTTAAGTGTATATTGCTAAGCAAAAGAAGCTACTGTATGATTTCAGCTGTATGACATTGTTCAAATGTAAAATTACAGAGATGATAAAAAGGTCAATACTGACAATGGTTCAGGGGGAGATCTGGTGGATTGAGTGGGTGAAGCGTACGTAATTTTTCAGTGTGGTGAAATTATTCTGTATGATACTTTAATGGTGGATACATGACACTAGGTATTTTTCAAAACACACAGAACTTTAAAAAAATTATTGACATAGAGTTGACTTACAATGTTGTGGTAATTTCTGCTGTATAGAAAGTGATTCAGTTATACATATATATATAATTTTTCATACTCTTTTCCATTGTGGTTTATCCCAGGATACTGAATATAGTTCTCTGTGCTACACAGTAGGACCTTGTTGTTTATCCATCCTGTATATAATATTTTGCATCTGCTAATCCCACACTCTCTTCCCTCCCCCACCACCCCCTTGGCAACCACAGGTCTGTTCTCTGTCTGTGAGTCTGTTTCTGTTTCATAGGTATGTTCATTTGTGTTGAATTTTAGATTCCACATATAAGTGATATCATATGGTATTTGTCTTTCTCTTTCTGACTTACTTCACTTAGTATGATAATCTCTAGGTCCAATCATGTTGCTGCAAATAACATGATTTCATTTTTTTATGGCTGAGTAATACTTCATTGTGTGTGTGTATATGTATACACACATATAGGTATATATATGCCACATCTTATTTATCCATTTATCTGTCGATGGACATTTAAGTTGTTTCCATGTTTTGGCTATTGTGAATAGTGCTGCTATGAACATAGGGGTGCAAGTATCTTTTCAAATTATAGTTTTGTCTGGATATATGCCCAGGAGTTGGATTGCTGGATCATACAAAACATACAGAATTTTATATCACAGAGAGTAAACTATATTGCACATAGGGCCTTCTTTCCAAAGAGTATGGGGTGGAAAGGCAGAAAAAAGGAATAACTTTATCATGTAGAAACCTGACAAACACTACTTCCACCAGGTAAACAAGATTCTCATTAGCAGTGATAAGTCATGTAGATAGCACGTTCCCTGATATGCTGCAATGAGAATGGAACTTTACCTCTGTAGTCTTACTTCCAAAAACTCATAATTTGAGGCTAATCATGAGAAAAATATCAGACAAATCTCAAAGGAGGGGCATTCCACAAAGTACCCTGACTCCTCAAAACTGTCAAAGTCATCACAAATAAGGAAATTCTGAGAAACTGTTGCAGCCAAGATGAACTTAATGAGGCACAACAACTAAATGCAATCTAGATGAAACCCTGGAACAAAAAAATGATGTTAAGTAAAAACTAAGGAAATCTGAGTGAATTATGGACTTTAATTAATAATTGAGCATCAATATTGATTCATTAATTTTAACAAAATGCATTAATTTTATTAAAGATGTTAACAGTAGAACAGATGAGCTTAGGGTATATGGAAACTCTCTACTATCTTCTCAATTTATTGTAAACCTAAAACAGTTCTGAATGGTAAAGTCTATTTTTAAAAAAGACAGTTACTGAATATACTTGTAGAAATCATATATAAAATCTAACAGATGAAATTATGCATTATAAGACTATTTCATCATTATTTTTAAAAGTTTATCCTAGAACTACAAGAATAGTTAGCCAATAAAAATATATTGATATTACAGACATAAGCATATCTAACATAAAGAGGAAAATTTATTATTATTGCAATAGATGCTCAAAAACATTTACTAAATTCAAAATTTTCCTTAAAAGAATCTGAATGGTCTAGTAATTCTCTTTTGACAAGATTTAAAAATAATAATAAAACAAATGAGCAGCCTGTGCAACACTAAATGAGTCTCATTATAGTGAATATCAAGGGAAGTACAATATCACTGTAATGTCAAAGTTTGTTTTTGAAGTACTAGCTAATATGCTCAGACACATACATTAAAAGTTAGAAAATAAACTTCAGTTGTCTAACAGAAAATAGAGTTGTCTAAATATACTAAAATCAAATGAAAATTATTAGAACTAATATGATGATTTCATGGTTATATTGATTTCCTAGGGCTGCTGTAACAAAGCATCACAAACTACGTGCCTTAAAACAACAGAAATTTATTATCTTAAGGTTCTAGAAGCTAGAAGTTCAAAATATGTAAAACTTTTGGCAGGGTCATACTTCCTCTAGAGCATCTAGGGAAGGATTCTTCCTTGCCTCTTGCATTTCTGCTAGCCTCACGTGTTCCTTGGTTTGTGGCAGGGAAATTGCAATCTCTGTCTCTGTCTTCACGTGGCATTCTCCTCACTGTGTCTGCTTTCTATTCTTATAAGGGTATCAGTCATACTGGATTCGGTCTCCTAAGCTAGTATGAACTCATCTTAACTTCATTACACCTGCAAAAACCCTATTTCCAAATAAGTCACATTCACAGGTACAGGGAGTTAGGACTTCAACATATCTTTTTTAGGGACACAATTTATCCTGTAATAGTGGTATAAGAAACAATAAATAACACAGTTTTCTTATACACCAAAACTAAACAATTGAAAGCATATTTGTATGTGAGTATATGTATCTGTGTGTGTGTGTGTATATATCTGTGTATGTATATAGAGCATATAAAAACAGATCATAGGGCTTCCCTGGTGGTGCAGTGGTTGAGAGTCCGCCTGCCGATGCAGGGGACATGGGTTCGTGCCCCGGTCCGGGAAGATCCCACATGCCGTGGAGTAGCTAGGCCCATGAGCCATGGCCACTGAGCCTGTGCGTCCAGAGCCTGTGCTCCACAATGGGAGAGGCCACAAGAGTGAGAGGCCCACGTACCGCAAAAAAAAAAAAAAGAACATATTTATATATACATTTATAAATATGCATCACAGATAATACATAACATATATTTATATGCTATGTACCTTTATTTAAAAATATAGTGTCTCCATCACTCCATAGCTCTGTGTCCTCAGATGTTCTCAAAAATCTCTCAGTGCTGTTTTCACAGCTATAAAATGAGATAATAATAATATAAGCATCAAGGGGCTATAGCAGTGATTAAATGTGTTGCATTTAAGAACAGGGCCTAGCATAGGGCAAATTCATGATATTATCTAATAATTAATTATAAAAAATGCAAGCCCTATATACAAGATCATACAAAATTTTACCACAGTATATCAAGGAATAATTTATTGAATAAATGTTCTTGTTTAGGAAAAATAAAATTGTGAAGATAAACAATTTCCTCAAAGTAGAGATTTCTAATGAAAATTCAATTAAAACCCAGCTTCTATTTATGGAAGAACCTGGTAATAATGATCATTATGTCATTTGACACAAAACTGTGTAAGAACTATAAAGAATTTTCTGAAAAATAAAAGTAATAAGAGCAGTACTGTAAGAAATTAAAACCTAATTTTTAAGAACTATATAAATTAAGCAGCATGATAACAGAGTATGGATTTATCAGACTTTTGTACTTAAGTCTCATTTGGATCAGTGGATGAAGAATTATACAATATTGCTTCTGAGAAAATCAATTATATATTTGAAAAACATCAAGTTACAGTATGAACTAACATTCAATGGGAAAATAATTTTCAGATGGAAATGACAACTAACTATATGAAAATAAAAACCCTAACAAATCAAAGACAAACATTAAATTCTCATGGTGGGAAAATACGTGATAAAGTAGTTTAAAAATATTTACCCAGTAATTCCAACTTTTATAAATTTAACAAAGAGAAAAAATACTTTTGAACTAAAATATTTATTGAACTTTAAGAGAAAATAAGTAGAAGTAAAGTAAATGCCTAATAATGAGGAAAAGTTTAAATAAATTTAGTACATTAATATAACTGAATTACATTGAATATTACATAACCATTGAAATACATTTTATAAAATATTGAGTGAATAAAAGCATCTTCCTCATACAACTGTAAATGAATTAATGAGAATTAAATTAATGTATTAAAGTTTTCTTTCCATTCTTCACAAATAAATATATAAATAGGTTTGGAGAAATACCAATATAAATATATAAATCAATGTAATTATTTGTTTTAACTATATTCTATAATAAACTTCCATTATTCATATAATCCTAATATAACAGTAATTTTTTGAAATTTAACATAAGCAATAAAAATTTGATTTACCAGTTCAAGACCCCTTTCAAAAATATACCGCAATTCATGTTCATCTATACCAAATGCGTTAGAATGGTTCTTTATGGCAGCACCCTATAGGCAATCTGCCCTGTTTCCTTTAAAGGGTAATATTTTTCCTCCACTAAATCACAGGCTTTTTACATGACTAGATATGCCATCTGAAATTATGCCAATTTAAATGTTTCTTCATAAAGTCCCAACATTCTGTAGGAATATCAGACAAGAGTAAGTAGAGCTCTTTCACTGTATAACCAGCATTTTATGCTGTATTATAGTGGAGAGCAATTTCTGTCCTTCACTCAGTGTTGAACTTTATGGACCAAAGTCAGTTATGAGCCAAATCCCGTGAGCTCAGTATCAATCTCTAACTATTGATGCTCATCCAGATCTTACATATAGCCACTTACTCTCAATAATGAATAATCACTAATGAAAAACAAATACAAAAAGTCTGCAGAATTCAACAAACTTGAAATAAAGGTAAGGTTTGACAGCTGGTTTATGTCCTTAATACATTACTAGTTTACTGTGGGAGAAAAACATCCTAGCACACAAATTTTATGAAATGCAATATACCTGGGGTAGTAAATAAGAAAACAAAACTGGGGAATTCCCTGGTGGTCCAGTAGCTAGGACTCTGTAGTTCCACTGCAGGGGAAGGGAAGTAATCGATCCCTGGTAAGGGAAGTAAAATCCCACAAGCCACTTGGTATGGACAAAAAAAGGAAAAGAAAAGAAAAATGAAAACAGTACTAGCAGAGAAAGTGTCAAAATATAAATTAATGAAATGTTATATAGGAAAGAAAAATAATAATATACCTATTTTAGGTCATTTCTAAATATCATGTACTTTCAGATCAGAGAAAGTAAAATATGACAATACTGCCTCATGAAACATGATTAAAAATACATTATTGACTTAAGCAGTGCTTAAATCAAACATGTGAGAAGAGTCTTCAAAGATTTGCTATTACCAAAATGGGAAGACTTTATGGACCCTAATTTAGAAGAGAAGTGAGGGAATTAATTTTTTCGGTACAAGTGAAAATACTGTTTACTGAATTAAATATCATAGAGAAATGAAAGGGGTCAGAGATAAAAAAAAAGGATAAATATTACATTAGACATTTTTAAAGTGCTTTTTCACAATTCAGTTGAAAATTAGTATCTGGAATAGGGGTTTGTTTTTCACCTCAAATCTTTTTCTACAAACAATTTGATTTCCATTACTTGCTTGGTGAACTTAGTCAATGATAAATTTTCAACGTATCAGTTTCTTCATCCATAATAACTATTGCCCTGAGTCACTGTCCTGAGGTGGGCACTACTGACATTTGAGGCCAGACAGTTCTTTAAGGGGCTACTCTGTGCATTTTATGATGTTTACCAAGAGCATCTTGGTCTCTACCCACTAGAAGCCGGTGCACACCTCCCCGTGTATTATTCTATTATGTGGACTCTCAATTACAATTGTCATTAGTAAATTTCAGAGAACATAAAAGTTATATGACAAGGCACTTCTAGAAGATGAGCAATATTAATCTGGAAAACCAGAAATACAAAGTGTATAATATTTACCCTTAGAAACACAGCATTATCTTTATTTTGTTTCACTCTACATACAATTGTACCTTGGACAGGGGCAAGCTTCTCATATCACACGCATTTTTTATTCAACATTAAATAGGGAAATGATCCAACATACACTTTCCTGCATTTAAAATTATCTATTAAATACAAATTGGCAGATTGTTTTATTTACTTTTCAAAGACTGAAAAAATAATGACATGGAACTTTTAGTTATTCCTTATCTGGCTGGTTTAGTTTTTAGTATGTTGTGCTGTATTAAATATGTAAGAATATTGTGTGATATGTTTTTTCTCATTTGCTAACATTTACTTATTCTGTTTAATGATTTTCTGTATCTGTTTTCTAAGTGACATTTAATAATATTCTATATTCTTCTCCATATCTCTGCTGCAGAATATATTTATCCTTAATTATTTCATAATTCTTTCCTACAATTATGTTGAATGTTCTGTGTTCTTAGAAATTGCTTTTTGTAGGAGAAGAACATTCTTCTCACTTTTAATTATGTTGTCTCTTAGAAGACTATTTTGCCCTCCCTCCAACAGTTGGAACACTTGTTCTCAATGTACCATATGGTTGTCACTAGATTTTTTTATTTCTTCACATTTGATTAACATTCCTGTAGTGTTATGATTAGTAAATACATTAGCTTCTGTCATGTTGTAAGTTTAAATTATTGAC
Source organism: Monodon monoceros (assembly GCF_005190385.1). Lineage (NCBI taxonomy): Eukaryota > Metazoa > Chordata > Mammalia > Artiodactyla > Monodontidae > Monodon > Monodon monoceros. The sequence continues at coordinate 68,001,076 of NW_021703768.1, forward strand.
CTCAAAGCAAACACTTATGAAAGTCCCTTTATCTTTCTTTTTGATATAAAATAAACAACTCTCCTAAGGAAATGCATACTTTCTCTGTAAGTGTCCAAGAATAAAGCAATTATTTTGGAGGTATTTTAATTACAACTTCCAGCACTAATTAAGAATCTATATTAATGAAGAATTCCAAACCCAGAATAAGAGACTTAGTTTTTTCTTTCATTAACTTTTCGGTATTCTTAACATTAATTATGGTTGCATTTATGTGTGTGTGTATATATTACATGTTATATATATATTATATAAATGTTGATTATTTATATGTATATATTTATATATAAAGGACTTTCTGTAACTATGTTTTTTATTTAAAATCACCAGGCTTCCCTGGTGGCGCAGTAGTTGAGAGTCTGCCTGCCGATTAAGGGGATACGGGTTCGTGCCCCAGTCTGGGAAGATCCCACATGCGGCAGAGCGGCTAGGCCTGTGAGACATGGCCGCTGAGACTGCGCTTCCGGAGCCTGTGCTCCGCAACGGGAGAGGCCACAACAGTGAGAGGCCCGCATACCGCAAAAAAAAAAAATCACCACTATTCTGAGTAAATTCTTTACGAGAGTACCAATTCACACTTTCTCTCTCGTTTGCCCTCTCTCTCTCCCCACCCCTCCTGCCCCCCTCTTTCTTTTATATGCTCACAGATATGTATATATACCATTAATTGCTTTGGGGAGTCAATTTTTTTTGTTATACAAGACTTCATTTTCTGATTATTTTTTTCAAGCATGGGTTACTTTGTAATCAGGAAACATATTACCTTAGATAAAAATGTGAAACATTTTCATTGCAAACAACAGAAGTTTAACCGAAACTAGTTTAACCTCATCTGGGAATTTACTGGCTCACACAATAGGAAAGTCCACCTACACAGTGTGGCTTCAGAAATGGCTAGATTTAAGGTCACAAATGATGGGTCAGTTCCCTGTTTCCCTTAGCTTACTTCTCCTCTCTGATAATTTGATTTTCAAATATGCCTGTCCCATGCTCTATGTAATAGGAATTCCAGTAGAAGACGATGTTGGCAAGCATCTTCTCAGATACCCCTAGGATACTTAGAACTCATTGGAACTTTCCATCTGCCAAAGAATTGGACCACCAAACTATCCTCATTCTGTCAGATATACTAAGTCTTGCCAACCTGTGGTACTCAAACTGTGAAACTGATGATGAATAGGAGAATGTCATCACACTAATATCTTACCACTCCTCAGAATCATTAAATCTCAATGTACTCTACTGTTTTGTGTTTATAATGTGTAAGTTTGATACTTTGCATGCAAAACCATGGATCTTCCTTGCAAAATGTTATGAAATACATCAAGGTAGATTTAACAAAGGATTTCATTCCTAAGACTTTCCCTGTTGTTGAGTATTTGACTAAGTGAATGGATATAAAAGAAAATTTCAATCAGCTGGAATTGAATTTGAGTGAAGATCCTAATTTCCTTAAAAATTAACCAGAAATCCTTTGGTTTTGATACTTTGTGAAACTAAAGTAAATGTAATTAATAACTTTATAAACTAAAATGTATTACTGTCTTTCTGTTTAATCAGGGATTAAATAATGAGACTGAATCTCCTAGATGTTCATAGAACCTTTCTGTGTGCATTACCATGAATCTGAGAATCTGTGATTAGCATTCACAATTTACATGTAAATGTAGAAACTGTTGGATGTTGTGTAGCTCATACAGTAAACACATACTACAGAGATCACACTCCTATAGACAAGTGGTTATATCAGTTTTAAAAATTCTTGTAATTTAAATAATTCTGAAGTCTTTTTTTTTTACCTGATAATAGCACTTTAATAGTCTCCTTATATCAACTTCTGGGTGGGAGTTTTAGTGTAAAATGCAATTAGAATCCAGGGAATTATTTAGAGTCTCTAAAAGAGCAAATGGAATAGAATGTGAGAACTCTGAATAATTAATATAGAAGGATAAGCTATCATATGACTATAATAATAACATAATGAACTGGATAGGACTCAGTAAATTATAGAAATTAATTGAATCCTACATTTGTGTACACAGATGGAATCAGCACATGTCAGACAGGCAAAGTAATTAATGTCTTCTACTTGAAACTGATTAATCCTCTTTTGAAGCTGAAGAGAGCTCAGAAGAGAACAAATAAAGTGTTCAAAGCATTTTAAAAATAGATCGCAGAGTATTTTTTTTTGATTAATGAAAAGATATTTTACAGAGGAACTTCAGTTAAATGTGAAACAAAGAAGTGTCAGTATTAAAAGTAGATGCAAAAAAAATCAGAAAAATCTCACTTCAGATATGACAATTAAATTTCAAAATGGGAATAAAGTACTGCACTATTAATGAATGGAAGGAAAATCAACAAATCAGAAAAAAACAAAAACAAAACACACAGTGTTAAATGGTAGGAGGCAAGAAGACCTGTCCTTCATTAGATGACATCATTTTATGTTGTAAATATATATGAAATTTGGGTTAAAACTGTTAGAACTAAGTTTTGTATGGCAGTCAGTGCTTGAGAAGTCTGGGGCAACATAAATTATTCTAATTTAGAAGGGAGGCTTTGACCAAGATCCTGTTTTCTCCAGAGTTTCTGAGATGCTGACTTGATAAGACCCATTAACATTCACACAGAGATGCTGTCTGATAAATGTAATTCATGTTCAGTAACTACTTCCAGATTAGGTCTGAAAGATGAATGAAAAAAAATTCGACAAATCTTTGGTGTCTTAAAAATCCAAATTAAAATTTGGCTGATTTTCCATGCTAAGTAATGGTTCCTAGTTTTTATTTTATTGCTAGCATTTATTATTTTTAAATTAATGACTAAATGTCCTTAAAATGTCTGAAGGTCAGACATCTCTCTAATTTTGATTTTTGTCCTTGTTCTTGCTGTTAAAGGCTAGAATTATATTTGCTTCAACTCAATAATTACTGCTTTCCCTCTCTAAGGAGCTCTTAAAGCTCAAGGCCCTGGACCTAGTTTTTTATTAGGATTTAACAGAACAATGGCCATGGAAGTTTTTTTGCATATCTTCAAGGACTTTAACTGTAAGTACAGAGAAAATCCCTCAGTATTTAATGAAATGCACATATTTAGAAAGGGGCAGGAGGGGAATATATTTTATACTAAACACAATTAATTGCTTAGTTCATCTTCAAAAGTTTGAATGAAATATCTCCATAATTTATTTTCATTGGATGATGTAATAATGTATTATGCATTATTAACTAGTTATCTTTTGATCCAGATAAAAATGTGCAAGAACTAGAGAATAAGGTTTATCCATAAAGTTGACTATAGAAAAATAAAAATAATCTTCACATAGAAAAATGGCATAAATAATTCAATTAATACTCTTAATAATGTTGCCTAAGAAATATCAGGGGTTTTAATTGTTTTTTCTGAGCTTAAATATATCACATCAAATTTTATTTCTTTTTATGTCCTTTTGTAAATACCTTTCATGTATAACAGAAAGTTATATAATATCTTTCTTTATAAAAAATAATATCTAGGGCTTCCCTGGTTGCGCAGTTGTTGACAGTCCGCCTGCCAATGCAGGGGACACGGGTTCGTGCCCCGGTCTGTGAAGATCCCACATGCCGTGGAGCGGCTGGGCCCATGAGCCATGGCTGCTGAGCCTGCGCATCCAGAACGAGAGAGGCCACAACAGTGAGAGGCCCGCATATCGCAAAAACAAAACTAATACATTATGCAAAACACAGGTATAATACCTTTATTAAACCAAACAAACTACAGTATTTGATATCCTTTCCTCTTACAGTCAACAACTCAGCCCAATAATTTTTAAGGTATTAGCTTTTATGTCCTAAGTGGAGAGTTCTAAGACTAGTGTATTTATTGGTATAGAGAAGAGCTATTTGGCAGTATTTAGAATATTACATGTTTTCCCTTCTGCAGATATGAAAACAATCACCTATAAAAGTTACTGGAAGAAAAAGAGCTCACTATAAATAATACAGTATAAATCTTAATATTTATCAGATATACTATATTTTTGTACACTTATAGGAGGAGATATGCCATTTAAAACTTTTGCCATCCTTGTTGATTTTACTTAGGCACTCTGTGGATACATGAAACAGAAACATGATTCCAAAAAGCTAAACCGTACAAAAAACACCATTCCATTATTTAAACCCCATTTTCACCTATCCTCTCATGGCTAGAAAAACATCTCCGTAGTCCCTGATTCTCCTTACACAAATAAATTACATGTGTATTTTTTAAATTCTCTTTTTTCACATAAAGAATGTTATACTGAAGATATTCTTTTACACATCACTTTTTTCACTGAAAAATGCATCTAGAAGTCACTCGACTTTTCTTCATTAAGGTGTTTATTATTTTCTATGACTATCATACCACTCTTTTGTATGGATGTATCATAATTATTCAACTACCCTTTTATGTAAGGGCATATGGCATTAACTTGTTCCCAATGTTCTGAAACTATAAATATAGTAATGAATAAGTATGAATGCATTTACTTTTTCATGTTGGATACCTACAACAGTAAATTTCTAAGATTTTTTGGGTCAAATGTAAATGCACATGTAGTTTAATAAGATGTTGCCAAATTCTCCTTATAAAGTTTATACCCACCTACATTCCTAATAGCAGTGAATGATAGCACTTATCCCCAGATGTTTGCTAAGAGAGTATTTTGTTACACATATCAAATTTGCCAATCTTGTGAGAAATGTTATTTGAGTTACTTGAAATTTAGATTTCTTTTATTGTGAAATTGAACATCTTTTTCATATGTTTAAGGGTAATTTTTGTATCTATTCTGTGGTTATCCTCTTCATTTCTTTTCTGAGTTTTGGTCTTTTTAAAAATAATTTAATTATTTAAGTATATTAATAATTCTTTATGTATTATTAGTACTAGTTCATTATATGTGATATTATCTTTCAAACATAGTCTCAGTTTTCAAGTATTTATTCTATTTTTTATATTAACATACAAAAATTGAGATTTTTTGGTATACAATTCTTAGTATTTTAATATATGTGTAGATTTGTGTAACCACTATTGTAACATACAACACTTTCATCAGCACCAAATCTCCCTTGTGTTGCCTCTGTAGTCATAATGCCATATAAATGGAGTCATAAGCTTTGTAACTATTTGAAACTGGCTTCTATCACTCAGTATATTTTTAAAGATTTATCCAAATGAATTATGTATATTGAGATCATTTTTATTACAGATTAGTATGGGTGTACCATGGCTTATCAATTCAGGCACAGAAGAACATCTGCTTTATTTGCAGATTTGGGTGATTATGAACAGGGTTGCTATAAACATTTGGGTAGAGGTGTTTGTGTGAACATAGGTTTTTTATTTTTCTAGGGCAAATATATAGGAGTGAAATTCCTGGGAAATACAATTAATATGTTTAACTATGTCAGAAACTGCTATATTACAGTCCAAAGTGGCTGTACTATTTTGCATAACCACCACCAATTTATGTAAATTCCAGTAGCTCTGCATTCTCACTCATAGCTGGCATTAACAATATTTTTCATTTTAACATTCTGATAGGTGTGGAATAGTATCTCATCATGGTTTCAATTTGTGTTTTTTTAATAGCTAAGGATGCTGAACTTGTTTCATATGCTTATAATTGCTTTTAGTATATCCTATTTGATAAAGTATATCAAGTTGTTGATCTTTTTTTAAATTGGGTCATTTGTTTTCCTACTATTAAATTTTGAGAGTTCTATATATATTCTGGATAAAAGTCTTTTTCCAGATATGTTATCAGAAAATATTCCCTCCCAATTTGTGTCTTGATTTTTAAATTATTTTAGTATCTATTTTCTTTTACCTTTTTCCATGGCATTTCTTGGCATGTATTTTATTTTTATTAAGTAAAATTTATCAATCTTTTCTTTTATACATTTTTATTCATAATTAGAAAGCATTTCCATATATTACAACTAAGGAGGAATTCACCTACGTTTTCTTCTAAAACTTGCATTAAAAAAAAAAGTGAGGTAGTTTTGATTTGCATTTCTCTAATAATTAGTGATATTGAGCATCTTTTCATGTTACCTCTTGGTCATCTGTATGTCTTCTTTGGAGAAATGTCGGTTTAGATCTTATGCTCATCTTTTGATTGGGTTGTTTTTTTGATACTGAGCTGCATGAGCTGTTTGTAAATTTTGGAGACTAATCCCCTGTTGGTTGCATCATTTGCAAATATTTTCTTCCATTCTGTGAGTTGTCTTTTCATTTTGTCTGTGGTTCACCTCACATCTCTCAGAATGGCCATCATCAAAAAATCTACAAACAATAAATGTTGGAGGGGGTGTGGAGAAAAGGGAACCCTCCTACACTGTTGGTGGGAATGTAAATTGATACAGCCACTATGGAGAACAGTATAGAGGTTCCTTAAGAAACTAAAAATAGAGCTGCCATATGATCCAGCAATCACACTCCTGGGCATGTTATCTGGAGAAAAATATGGTTCAAAAGGATACATGCAAAAAAAAAAAAACAAGGATATATGCCCCTCAATGTTCATTGCAACATTGCTTCCAATAGCCACTATATTGAAGCAACCTAAATGTCCATCAACAGAGAAATGGATAAAGAAGATGTGGTACATATATACAATGGAATATTACTCAGTCATTAAAAAGAATGAAGTAATGCCATTTGCAGCAACATGGATTGACCTGGAGATTATCATATTAAGTGAAGTAAGTCAGACAGAGAAAGACAAATACCATATGATATTGCTTATATGAAGAATCTAAAAAAAAATGATACAAATGAACTTATTTAAAAAACAGAAACACTCACAGACTCAGAGAATTAACTTATGGTTACCAGGGGGAAGGGTTGGGGAGGGATAGATTGGGAGTTTGGGATTGACAGGTACACACTACTGAATTTAAAATGCATAACCAACAAAGACTTACTGTATAACACAGGGAACTCTACTAAATATTCTGTAATAACCTAAATGGGAAAAGAATTAGAAAAATAATAGATACATGTATATGTATAACTGAATCACTTTGCTGTACACCTGAAACTAACACAATATTGTTAATCAACTATGCTCCAATATAAAATAAAAATTTTTAAAAATTGGGGTATAACTGACATATAACATCATACTAATTTCAGTTATAAAATGTAATGATTCAATATTTGTATATGCTGCAAAATGATCACCACAATAAGTTTAGTTACCATCCATCACCATATAAATTTACAATTTGTTTTCTTGTGACGAGAACTTTTAAGATTTACTCTCTTGGCAACTTTCAAACATGCACTACAATATTACTGACTATAGTCACCAAACTGTACATTACGTCACCATGACTTATTTATTTTATAACTGAAAGTTTGTCCCTCTTGACCCCCTTTTACTATTTCCCTACCCTCAATGTCCCTTCCCCCATAGAAATCACCATTCTGCCCTCTGTATCTATGAGTTTTGTTTTATTTATTCATTTATTTTGTTTTTAATTGTACATCTAAGTAAGGTCATATGGTATTTGTCTTTCTCCATCTGACTTATTTCACTTAGCATAATGCCTTGAAGGTCCCTCCATGTTGTAGCAAATGGCAACATTTCATTATTTTTTTATGTCTGAGTAGTATATTTTTATATTTAGAGCCCTGAGCTCTTTGGTGTTTACCCTTGTATAATGGTCTGAGATTTGGATCTAATTTTATCTTTGCCAAATGGCTAACCAGTTATCCCAATAACACTTATTAAAAAGCTTACTGCTTCTCAAAAAGATTTGAGAAACCATCCTCATCACATACTAAAGTTTCATATTTTTTAGCGTAATTCTGGGTTTCTATTTCCCTTGCTTGCATGTCTATTCATGCATCAGAACCATATTTTTTAATATGAAGGGTCTATATTTTAATCCCTTGTATGCTTTTTCTCCTTCAAAGATTTTCTTTTTTTAAATTGTTTTTATGTCTACTTCTGCATGATTCTTTTTCCAAGTATACTTTAGTGTCAATTTGTCTATGCTATAAAAAAACTTTTTGGTTCTTGGGTTATCAGTGTGTTTCTGTCTTTGTTTTCTTGCATCTCTTGCCAATTTTGCTTTATAAAGATTGCTGTTGTGGTATTTGATGCACAGTTATTTTACATTTTCATTACGAATTTTGGCTTTAGCCATAAATGACGCCCTTATTTTTTGTTTAATGGTTTTAGCTCTGCATTCTACTTTGATATCAGTATATCTACACTTGCTTTACTATGGTTTCCCTTTGCCTGCTATGCATCTATTTATTCAGTTTTATCTTTTTGGGAAGCTTTTTTTAAGGTGTTGTTCTTCTAAGACATATAGTTGTTTCTTGTTTTGTGAATCAAACTGAAAATATTTTTAATAGGTGAATTAGTTTATTTCCATTTATTGATACGTAGTGTATTTGTCTCAACTGTCACATTGTTTTGATATAATTATTATATATTTTGTTATATTTTCTATTTATTTTTCTATATAATGTTTTCCTTTGCTTTTTTTACTTACTAAATTTGTTTTGGCATTTAGCCGGGTTTGTACTTTTGTTCTATTGGTTACCCTTGCATGAACACATATTTAATGTTCTTATTTTTCCATTTTCTTATTTAACATTTTACTAATTTTTTGTTGGTTTATAATAGTAAATTAAATGGTATATACTTAAATGGTATATCTAAATCCAGTATGGCAATCATTAAGCATATGTTAATTTTATCTTCCCCATTTCCTTCCATTCTTTTGTTGCAGTATATTGTCAGATATACAACACATGACATCCATCATATAAAATATTTTATTCCATCCTCATCTATGCATTCATTTTCATCTTCAATCTAGAATTAAATATATAAAATATCCACTGTCACTACTTTTGTAGCAAATAATAGGTTCCTCAGGAATGGCTCATGGGTGCACAACTCTCTAAGCTCTTGTGTATTTAATCCTTTTATGCAACCTTGATAGAAAAAAACCTTGGCTGGTATAAAATCCTTGGTTCACAATTATACTTCTTTAGTTTTTTGAAGATGTTGATCTGTTTCTCAAACTGCTCTTGCTGTCTATAAACACATGTGCTGGAACATGGCCAATAGCTTGATGGGACATCTTATTTATATTTCCACTTAAAGGAAAATTGAATTGAGGATGTTCTAAGTCTTCCATTTATGCTAAGAACATGGATATTTATAGTTTTATTTGTCATTTTTATTTTTCTTTCTATTTTGGCGGTGTAGGGAGGACAAGTTGCACGATCTCTCTTCACACCATCACTATTACCTCAATCATCTATTACTATTATAAGAAGACAGAAAGTATATAACTGGTATTATTTTAGTAACAAATATAGAGATAGATATAAAATTTCTAGGTCTTTGTCAAATGAGCAGAGTGTTTCTTATTGTGACTTGCTGGAGATAGTATCACCACTGGTTGTTTCTTGCACTTATACAGCAATAAGAGCAATGCATGCCTGGTAGCTGGGCTTAATAAATGTGTACTGACTGAATAAACTCTATCTGTTGCTACATTTTTAGTCGAAGGCATAAACCTAGGGTTTATTCATGTGACAATAATTCAGAACACCAGAACTGATGCTTGGAAAATGTTCTGTCTTTTTCTTGGCTGTGTGCTATCAGATATATGCCAAAAGCCTGACAATCACTGAGAAAAGGGAAACATGGAAGTCAATGGCTGATTCTGTTCCCAGTTTGTGCTATATAAGGGTCTTTTTTTTTCACGACGATGCATAAGCCTTCATTATACAACTAAATGCTTTAAGGCAACATCCCTCAATTTGGACTATTCCAAATCCCAAACTACTGCAAGCAGTGGAAAGACCACACAGCATTTAAGGTAGAGGAATAACAAATTTCTATCATATTGCTCTTTCAAAGCCTTGTTACTCAGTAAAGAATGGTGTTCAGATGAGCAGCTTAGTAATACCTAAGGATTTATCAAAATCACAAAATTCAGGTTGCTTACCAGACCTACTGAATGAGAATCTGCATTTTACTAATACCCCAGGTAATTTATATGCTCATTGAAGTTTCAGAAGCACTACTTTATATGGATTGAAAATTTTTTTTCTAAAAAAAGAGAAAGAGGGAAAGAAAGAAATTGGGATTGTTTAAAACAGAATTGAATCTTGTCAAAGTATATTTAAACAACAGCAATCAAAATGATGACATGACCAAGGTAGAGCAATTCAGGCACTATTTGCATCCTCAAAAGTCAGGCAGCTGAAAAAGAAACAAGTTTTTCCTATCTACATATTATTTCCTACCATCTATAATTATACATTCATTGAGACTCTTAGAAATACATAGAAAACATGAGATTTATGAGATTTTTATTTTGGACTTACAAACAGCAATCAGTATGCACTTGAAACATTTACTTTTTGTCTCTGAGCATTAATTTTCTTATGTGGGAAATAAAGTGGCTGACTAACACTTATTATTTTGACACAATATGAACCTTGTCCTTCACACACGAAAAAGTACTGCCAATTCAGACCATATTAGAAATGGTAAAATTCTTCCTTTCTTCCCTCATTCCTTCTTTCCATATCTATCAAAACAAATTCTCAAGGGTAGTGAACATCTAATTTATCTTTAAATCTTCAGAACCAAGCATAATAATGACTCATAGCAGGTTCTCAAACGATGCTGGTTCATTGAATTGATATCAGGCAATCACTAATATTGGAGAATTTAGGCCTTCTTATTCAGTAGATACCTGGTGGTCTCTTTTTAGTGATAACTTTTTTCTAGGTGTTAATTCAGCTCTGGATGTTTACTAATAGTTTACAACAAGAGAAGATGTAAAAGAGACATTGTTTTAGCTTAAAATTATTCGTGCACAATTCATTCCATTAATTTTTTTCTTTTAAAGAATCCTTCATTTTGTGCAAATGTACAACAAATGTCTTCAATGAAAAATATTTATAAAAGACGTGACTTTGCTAAATTATGTTACTTGCCTATATTTAGACAGTGCAAATACATTTCCATTCCTAATTGATTTGCTAAGTCTTAAATAAAAATAAACATTACTTGAAGAAACCACTACATAAATAAAAACAGAAATCTTTAAGATGCTAATTGTTGAACTCTATCCAAATATTTGCTAGTATAGATTGTTTCTGGAACCTAGATTCAGCTGCATGTAGAATGGTAAGTATCAATACCTTGGGACCTATAGTCACACTGAAGTGTTAAAGAGATATATTACACATCCAGAAAGCAAACTACTTTAAATTTACATGTGTATGCATCTGTATTGATATTTCAGGTTATATGGAAAATGCCTAACTTAATTCTAATATGGACACAGATACTAAGACATAGAGATTTAATATAATGAGTTGTAGGGTCATCAATTGAAATAACCTAGAACCACTAATTATTCTCTCGTGGTTGTAGGCTTGAGGTCCATCTGCTCCCTAATATTCTGAAAATAGGTAAAAATACAGCAGCACCTTCATTTAATCTTAAAAACATCAGATTTCATTTTTCAACATAAAAGTAGGACACTCAGAGTAAAGGATAAATTATTTGGAAATTTACAAATTATTTATTATTTGGAGAAAGAGAGGAAACTACTAAAATACACTTTTTCTCCAACTTTGCAGTCCATACCAATACCTCTAGTAGTGGTACTGAATTTGATGGTTCAAACAGACATAAGCAGAAATGCTAATGAGGCAAAAAGAAGAAAAACCGGATTCTTAAGTAATAATTGCAATGTATTTTTATAATATAACCAAAATCAGCATTCAAAAATAATTCACATTTTAATTAAGTTCTTTAATATTTGCATGCAAGTCCAGTACAACTTGATCTTCAAAGACATACTGCATCAGTATTCTCTAAACATTACTGAGGAGAGGTTTAATAATTTTATGGTTATTATAAGGCTGGAAGTTATAGTTAATTACTTTTTCTCTCTTGCAAACTATTAATCGTCTTCATGAAAATAAATTAGCCCTTTTCCATATGCATGTATTATCACCAAGCCCAGCGATTTACTGATTACAAGGATAAAATTGAAAGGATAAGAACTGAAGCTCACATTAGAAATTCAAACGTCTCTCCTACCTCCACTTCCCACCCCTTTTTCCTGAATCTTTTACTAGGTAAAAAGTTTAAACCTTTGGGGGATTTGTTGTTTTGTTTTGTTCTCACTGGTATCTGAAATCTCACAAATGGAGAAACTAATGATACCAGATTGAATGCTTATGTTTAAGTAACACTTTAATTTTTTTTACTATAAATTTTAAATCATGGCAGAAAAATTTGTATGACTTCATCGAGATTGAAAATGCACTTCTCCTTGCTCTCAGCTTTTCACCATAACTGCTATATTTTGGCTTCTTCTGACTGCTTTATTATTTCACTTTCTTTTGGCTAACTTAATATGTGTGCATGCATGTTGGTGCTTAAACAACAAAATAATCAAAAGATGAAAATCAAGATTGAGTTGCCTGAAACTACTGTTCATCTTAAGTTAGAAAGTCATGAACAAGCATCCCATCTCTAAATGTGTTGTGGGGCTCCTACTGAGAACAAAGAAAAATATGCACCTTTGAAAAGGCAACTAAGAGTCTGGACGCAGCTGGAACAACATGATTATTCTAATGAAAACCATGAAAAAAAGGAGATGAGAGAAAGAGAATACTTTTTGTTGTTGTTTTCTTTAGTCAAAAAGAATATGGCTCATCCTGCAATGTATAAAGCAGCCCAGTTTTTTTAATATATATTTTGAAAAATGTATTTCAGTGTAATTGCTTTCCTTAGCAATATATGGACTTTTATTCATTTTATTTATTCATTTATTTTTTAATGGAGTATAGTTGCTTTACAATGTTGTTAGTTTCTGCTGTACAGCAAAGTGAATCAGGTATATGTATACACATATCCCCTCCTTTCTGGATTTCCTTCCCAATTAGGTCACCACAGAGCATTGAGTAGAGTTCCCTGTGCTTTACAGTTGGTTCTCATTAGTTATCTATTTTATACATAGTAGTGTATATATGTCAATCCCAATCTCACAATCCATCCAACCCCCTCCTTCTGCCCTTGGTATCCATATGTTTGTTCTCTATGTCTGTGTCTCTACTTCTGCTTTGCAAATAAGTTCATCTATACCATTTTTCTAGATTCCATATATACGTGTTAAGACAGGATATTTGTTATTCTCTTTCTGACTTACTTCATTCTGTATGACAGTCTGTAAATTCTTCAGTATATATAAATCAATCAATGTGATACACCATATTAACAAACTGAAGGGTAAAAACCATACATCATCTCAGTACATGCAGAAAAAGCTTTTGACAAAATTCAACACTCATTTATGATAAAAACTCTCCAAAATGTGGGCATAGAGGGAAACTACCTCAACGTAATAAAGGCCATATATGACAAACCCACAGCAAACATCATTCTCAATGGTGAAAAACTGAAAGTATTTCCTCTAAAGTCAGGAACAAGACAAGGATGTCCACTCTAGCCACTATTATTCAACATAGTTTTGGAAGTCCTAGCCATAGCACTCAGAGAAGAAGAAGAAATAAAAGGAACCCAAATTGGAAAAGAAGAAGTAAGACTGTCACTGGTTGCAGATGACATGATACTATACATAGAAAATCCTAAGGATGTCACCAGAAAACTACTAGAGCTAATCAATAAATTTGGTATAAAGTTGCAGGAAGCAACATTAATGCATGGAAATCTCTTGCATTTCTATACACTAACAACAAAAGATCAGAAAGCAAAATTAAGGTAACAATCCCATTTACCATTGCAACAAGAAGAATATAATACCTAGGAATAAACCTACCTAAAGAAGCAAAAGATTTGTAGTCAGAAAACCATAATATAGTTATGAAAGAAATCGAAGTTGACATAAATAGTTAGAAAGATATACCATGTTCTTGGAATGGAAAAACAATAATGTGAAAATGACTATACTACCCAAAGCAACATACAGATTCAATGCAATCCCTATCAAATTACCAATGGCATCTTTCACAGAATTAGAACAAAGAATTTTACAATTTTTATGGAGACACAAAAGACCCCGAATAGCCAAAGCAATCTTGAGAAAGAAAAACAGAGCTGGAGGAATCAGGCTCCTTGACTTCAGACTATACTACAAAGCTACAGTAATCAAGACAGTATGGTACTGGTGCAAAAACAGAAATATAGATCAATGGAACAGGATACAAAGTCCAGAGATAAACCCACAGACCTATGGTTAATTAATCTATGACAAAGGAGGCAAGGATATAAAATGGAGAAAAGATAGTCTTTTCAATAAGTGGAGATGGGAAAACTGGACAGCTACATATAAAAGAATGAAATTAGAACACTCCCTAACACCATACACAAAAATAAGCTCAAAATGGATTTAAAGACCTAAATGTAAGACCGGACACTATAAAACTCTCAGAGAAAAACATAGGCAGAACACTCTTTGACATAAATTGCAGCAAGATCTTTTTTGACCCACCTCCTAGAGTAATGGAAGTAAAAACAAAAATAAACAAATGGGACCTAATGAAATGTAAAAGCTTTTATACAGAAAAGGAAACCATAAACAAGATGAAAAGACAGCCCTCAGAATGGGAGAAAATACTTGCAAACAAAGCAACTGACAAGGGATTAATATCCAAAATATACAAATAGTTCATGTATCTCAATATCAAAAAACAAACAACCCAATCAAAAAATGGGTGGAAGATCTAAATAGACATTTTTCCAAAGAACACATACAGATGTCCAACAAACACATGAAAAGATGCTTAACATCACTAATTATTAGAGAAATGCAAATCAAAACTACAGTGAGGTATCACCTCACACCAGTCAAAATGGTCCTCATCAAAAAATCTACAAACAATAAATGCTGGAGAGGGTGTGGAGAAAAGGGAACCCTCTTGCACTGTTTGTGGGAATGTATATTGATACAGCCACTATGGAGAACAGTATGGTGGTTCCTTAAAAAACTAAAAATACAGTTACTGGTTTGCAAGGCAGAAATAGAGACACAGATGTAGAGAACAAACGTATGGACATCAAGGGGGAAGAGGGGGGATGAATTAGGAGACTGGTATTGACATAGATACACTAATATTTATAAATTATAAAATAGATAACTTATAAGAACCTGCTGTATAAAAGGATAAATTAAATTAAATATAGAAATGTATAAAAAGTAATAAATGTATGTTATAATACATGAAACCCCAAAAGACTAAAAAAAAGAAAAAAAAAAACAACAAAACTAAAACAACTAACAAAAAAGAAACCAAAAAAAAAAAAAAAGCTAGGACCAACATCAGAATGAAACAAAACATAATAAAATTAATAGTAATAATTATGTTTCCCTGGGCTCCCTGCTGTAAGTGTCCTTGCACACACTGTGAGCCACAGCCTCCGCCTACCCAAGAGGCTCTTCCCTGCCTCTGGGCTGGTCTCTGGACCTGCTGTGGGCCCTGTGGGGACCACTCAGACTCTGATCTGGCCCAATTCCTGCGTGTGCTGCCCCCAAATTCCACAGCGGCCAGAGCTAGATCGTTTTCAGTTGTGGGAATGCTCATTGTCTACTCAGATATTCCACAGATGCAGGGTCTACCTAGCTGATCATAGAGATTTAATCTGCAGCTTATACAGCTGATGGAAAGATTTTCAATCTTCTTCCTTAGTCACCCCATCCCTGGAATTCAGCTTTGGTTTTATCCCCACCTTTGCGTGTGGTCCACCCACAGAAGTCCGGTCCTGAGGTTGCCTTGGAGCTCTAGGGTCTGCCTCTGTGAGGACAAGGCGCAGAGATGGTATGACTGCTTGGATCGTGGGAGCCCTGGCAGCGCCAAATGTCCAGGGAAGTCGGTGGCCACAGATGCAAGAGATATGGCCCTAATGAGGGCCTTTTCTTCAGCCCAGCTTAAGGCACGTGAGGGCCAGCCCTGGCCGGGGCTTTTTTGGTGCCTGGCAGGAGGTGTACGAGGGCCAGGCCTGAGAGGGCTTTTTTTTTTTTTTTTTTGCCCTGCAGCCAGCGTGTGAGGGCCAACTCTGAGGAAACATTTTTATTGCCTAGCAGCCAGCACACAAGAGCCAGCCCTGAGCAGGCTTCTTTTATTGTCGACAGCAGACGCCGGCATGTGGGGAGAGAAAGGAAAGGCTACAATAGTGGCTTCTCCCCCTACGTGTGACTCAGCAGTAGCGCCTGCTTCCATGGCAGTCTAGTCTTCCTCCATAGGCATTCCCTGCTGCAGATTTCCTCCCTCCCATCCCTTCAGTTCATCTCCCCACAGCCAACAGCAGTTCTCGCTCTGGGCCTGTTCTCCAATCCCCATGCACCAGCTCCCAGCCTCCTTGCACACCTGTGAACAAACATCCCAGTCCAGGGCATGTAGGGCCAAGGTATGGACCATCTGTGTATTTCTCACTGTCCTGTCTGCCAGAGATCAGCCACTTCACCCTGTTCTAACAGCCTCAAATGCTTCCCTTCTGTCCCAATCAATTTCCCCAGTGGAGAGGGGGTTTCCCCATTGGGGAGGGGGCTTCCCTGATTTCAGGAATCTCTCCTTTGCTTCAGCTTCCCTGCCCTGGGGTGCAGGTCCCGTCCCACTTTCTCTTCTCCTCTTTTTCCCTTCTTTTTTTCCAGCCTACCCAGTTATACAGGGATCTTTATAGCCCTTTCCATTGTCCAAGGTCTTCTGCTAGTTTTCAGCCCGTGTTCTGTGAGAATTGTTGCATCTATAGATGTATTCCTGATTCATTCGTGGAGAGACATGTGCTCCACTTCCGCCAACTCCTCCACCACCTCGAATCTCAGTTTCATAGTCTTTTAGTAATAATTTTCCTTCAGCCAAAATCTAGCCTTAACACTAAGGTTATGCCAGTAACCTTGAAGGAAGAGGCTACACAATTCTTGAACTTCTTTCAAGCCATCTCTAACAAAATGAACCAAAACTGAGCTGCATTAGGTCCATCCACGTCTCTGCAAATGTCAAAATTCCATTCCCTTTTAAGGCTGAGCAGTATTCCATTGTATATATGTACCACATCTACTTTATCCATTCCTCTGTTGACGGACATTTAGGTTACTTCCATGTCCTGGCTACTGTAAACAGTGCTGCAATGAATATTGAGGTGTGTGTATCTTTTTGAATTATGGTTTTCTCCAGGTATAAGCCCAGGAGTGGGATTGCTAGGTCATATAGTAATTCTGTTTTTAGTTTAAGGAACTTCCATACTGCTCTCCATAGTGACTGTATCAATTTACACTCCCACCAAGAGTGCAAGAGGGTTCCCTTTTCTCCACACCTTCTCCAGCATTTGTTGTTTGTAGACTTTCTGATGATGCCCATTCTAAATGGTGTGAGGTAATACCTCATTGTAGTTTGGATTTGCATTCTCTAATAATTAGTGATGTTGAGCAGCTTTTCATGTGCCTCTTTGCCATCTGTATGTCTTCTTTGGAGAAATGTCTATTTAGGTCTTTCACCCATTTTTTTTTTTTTTAAATCTTTATTGGGGTATAATTGCTTTACAATGGTGTGTTAGTTTCTGCTTTATAACAAAGTGAATCAGTTATACATATACATATGTTCCCATATGTCTTCCCTCTTGCGTCTCCTTCCCTCCCACTCTCCCTATCCCACCCCTCCAGGCTGTCACAAAGCACCGAGCTAATATCCCTGTGCCTTGCGGCTGCTTCCCCCTAGCTATCTACCTTACTACGTTTGTTAGTGTGTATATGTCCATGACTCTCTCTCGCCCTGTCAAAGCTCACCCCTCCCCCTCCCCATACCCTCAAGTCCGTTCTCCAGTAGGTCTGCGTCTTTATTCCTGTCTTACCCCTAGGTTCTTCATGACATTTTTTTTCCCCTTAAATTCCATATATATGTGTTAGCATACGGTATTTGTCTTTTTCTTTCTGACTTACTTCACTCTGTATGACAGACTCTAGGTCTATCCATCTCATTACAAATAGCTCAATTTCATTTCTTTTTAAGGCTGAGTAATATTCCATTGTATATATGTGCCACATTTTCTTTATCCATTCATCCGATGATGGGCGCTTAGGTTGTTTCCATCTCCGGGCTATTGTAAATAGAGCTGCAATGAACATTTTGGTACATGACTGTTTTTGAATTTTGGTTTTCTCAGGGTATATGCCCAGTAGTGGGATTGGTGGGTCATATGGTAATTCTATTTGTAGTTTTTTAAGGAACCTCCATACTGTTCTCCATAGTGGCTGAACCAATTCACATTCCCACCAGCAGTGCAAGAGTGTTCCCTTTTCTCCACACCCTCTCCAGCATTTATTGTTTCTAGATTTTTTGATGATGGCCATTCTGACTGGTGTGAGATGATATCTCATTGTAGTTTTGATTTGCATTTCTCTAATGATTAATGATGTTGAGCATTCTTTCATGTGTTTGTTGGCATTCTGTATATCTTCTTTGGAGAAATGTCTATTTAGGTCTTCTGCCCATTTTTTGATTGGGTTGTTTGTTTTTTTAATATTGAGATGCATGAACTGTTTAAATATTTTGAAGGTTACTCTTTTGTCCATTGATTCATTTGCAAATATTTTCTCCCATTCTCAGGGTTGTCTTTTCATTTTGTTTACAGTTTTCTTTCCTATGCAAAAGCTTTTAACTTTCATTAGGTCCCATTTGTTTATTTTTTCTTTATTTCCAGTACTCTAGGAGTTGAGTCAAAAAAGATCATGCTGTGACTTATGTCAAAGAGTGTTCTGCCTATGTTTTCCTCTAAGAGTTTTATAGTGTCTGGTCTTACATTTAGGAATTGAATCCATTTTGAGTTTATTTTTGTGTATGGTGTTAGGCAGTGTTATAATTTCATTCTTTTACATGTAGCTGTCCAGTTTTCCCAGCACCACTTACTGAAGATACTGTCTTTTTTCTCCATTGTATATTGTTGCCTCCTTTGTTATAGATTAGGTGACCATAGGTGCACGGGTTTATCTCTGGGCTTTCTATCCTGTTCCATTGTTCTATCTTTCTGTTTTTGTGCCTGTACCATACTGTTTTGATTACTGTAGCTTTGTAGTATAGTCTGATGTCAGGGAGTCTGATTACTCCAGCTCCATTTTTTTCCCTCAAGATTGCTTTGCGTATTCAGAGTCTTTTATGTCTCCATAAAAATTTTAAGATATTTTGTTCTAGTTCTGTAAACAATGCTATTGGTAATTTGAAAGGGATTGCACTGAATCTGTAGATTGCTTTGGGTAGTATAGTCATTTTCACAAAATTGATTCTTCCAGTCCAAGAACATGGTATATCTTTCCATCTGTTTGTGTCAACTTTGATTTATTTCATCAGTGTCTTATAGTTTTCTGAGTACAGGTCTTTTACCTCCATAGGTAGATTTATTCCTAGGTATTTTATTCTTTTTGTTACAATGGTGAATGGGATTGTGTTCTTAATTTCTTTTTCCGACATTTTGTCATTAGTGTATAGGAATGCAAGAGATTTCTGTGCATTAATTTTGTATCCTACTACTTTCCCCAATTCATTAATATGCTCTAGTAGTTTTCTGGTGGCATCTTTAGGATTATTTATGTATAGTATCATGTCATCTGTAAACAGTGACAGTTTTACTTCTTCTTTTCCAATTTGGACTCAATTTATTTCTTTTTCTTCTCTGATTGCCACAGCTAGGACTTCCAAAACCATGTTGAATAAGAGTGGTGAGAGTGGACACCCTTGTCTTGCTCCTGACTTTAGAGGAAATGCTTTCAGTTCTTCACCACTGAGAATGATATTTGCTGTGTGTCTGTTGTATATGGTGTTTATTATGTTGAGGTAGGTTCCCTCTATGCCCACTTTCTAGAGAGTTTTTATCATAAATGGGTGTTGAATTTTGTCAAAAGCTTTTCTGCATCTATTGAGATTATCATATGGTTTTTACCATTCAGTTTATTAATACGGTGTATCACACTGATTGATTTGCATATATGGAAGAATCCTTGCATTCCTGGGATAAACCCCGCTAGATCATGGTGTAAGATCCTTTAAATGTGTTGTAGGATTCTGCTTGCTAGTATTTTCTTGAGGATATCTGCAACTATATTCATCAGTGATATTGGTCTGTAATTTTCTTTTTCTATAGTATCCTTGTCTGGTTTTGCTATCAGGGTCATGCTGGCCTCATAGAATGAGTTTGGGAGTGTTCCTTCCTCTGCAATTTTTCGAAGAGTTTGAGAAGGATAGGTGTTAACTCTTCTCTAAATGTTTGATAGAATTCACCTGTGAAGCCACCTGGTCATGGGCTTTTGTTTGTTGGAAGATTTTTAATCACAGTTTCAATTTCATTATTTGTGACTGGTCTGTTCATATTTTCTATTTCTTCCTGGTTCAGTCTTGGGAAGTTACACCTTTCTATGAATTTGTCCATTTCTTTAAGGTTGTCCATTTTATAGGCATAGAGTGGCTTGTAGTGGCTCTTATAATGCTTTGTATTTCTGTGGTGTCCACTGTAACTTCTCCTTTTTCATATCTAATTTTATTGGTTTGAGTCCTCTCCCTCTTTTTCTTTATGAGTCTGGCTAAAGGTTTATCAATTTTGTTTATCTTTTCAAAGAACCAGCTTTTACTCTTGTTGATCTTTGCTACTGCTTTGCTTGTTTCTCTTTCATTTATTTCTGCTCTGATCTTTATGATTTCTTTCCTCTACAAACTTTGGGTTTTGCTTGTTCTCCTTTCTCTAGTTCCTTTAGGTGTAAGATTAGATTGTTTGAGATTTTTCTTGTTTCTTGAAGTAGTATTTTATTGCTATAAACTTCCCTCTTAGAACTGCTTTTGCTGCATCCCATAGGTTTTGGATCATCATGTTTCTGTTGTCATTTGTCTGTAGGTATTTTTTTTATTTCCTCTTTGATTTCTTCAGTGAGCTCTTGGTTATTTAGTAACGTACTGTTTAGCCTCCATGTGTTTGTGTTTTTTACGTTTTTTTCCCTGTAACTGATTTCTAATCTCATGGTGTTGTGGTCACAAATGATGCTTGATAAGATTTCAGTTTTCTTAAATTTACCTATGCTTGATTTGTGACCAAAGATGTGATCCATGATGCAGAATGTTCCATGTGCAGTTGAGAAGGAAGTGTAATCTTCTGTTTTTGGATGGAATGTTCTACAAATATCAATTAAATCTATCTAGTCTATTGTGTCATTTAAAGCTTCTGTTTCCTTATTTTCTGTCTTCATGATCTGTCCATTGGTGTAAGTGAGGTGTTAAAGTCCCCTACTATTATTGTGTTACTGTCAATTTCCTCTTGTATAGCTGTTCGCATTTGTCTTATGTATTAAGGTGCTCCTATGTTGGGTGCATATATATTTATAATTGGTATATCTTCTTCTTGGAATGATCCCTTGATCATTATGTAGTGTCCTTCATTGTCTCTTGTAACATTCTTTATTTTAAAGTCTTTTTTTCTGTTACGAGTATTGCTACTCCAGCTTTCTTCTGATTTCCATTTGCATGGAATATCTTTTTCCATCCCCTCACTTTCAGTCTGTATATATCCCTTGGTCTGAAGTGGGTCTCTTGTAGACAGCATATAGATGGGTCTTGTTTTTTGTATCCATTCAGTGAACCTCTGTGTTTTGGTTGGAGCATTTAATCCATTCACATTTAAGGAAATTATTGATATATATGTTCCTATTACCATTTTCTTAATTTTTTTTTTTTTGTAGGTCCTTTTCTTCTCTAGTGTTTCCCACTTAGAGAAGTTCCTGTAACATTTCTTGTAGAGCTGGTTTGGTGGTACTGAATTCTCTTAGCTTTTGCTTGTCTATAAAGCCTTTGATTTATCCATCAAATCTGAATGACATCCTTGTCAGTTATAGTAATCTTGGTTTTAGGTTTTTCCTTTCATCACTTTAAATATATCATTCTACTCTCTTCTGGCTTGTAGAGTTTCTGCTGAGAAATCAGCTGTTAACCTTATGGGAGTTCCCTTGTATGCTATTGTTTTAACCTTGTTGCTTTTAATAATTTTTCTTTGTCTTTAATTTTTTTCAATTTGATTACTATGTGTCTCGGTGTGTTTCTCCTTTGGTTTCATCCTGCTTGGGACTCTCTACACCTACTGGAGTTGGGTGGATATTTCCTTTCCCGTGTTAGGGAAGTTTTCGACTATAATCCTTTCAAATATTTTCTTGGGTCCTTCCTCCCTCTCTTCTCCTTCTGGAACCCTATAATGCAAATGTTGGTGTGTTTAATGTTGTCCCAGATGTCTCTTAGGCTGTCTTCATTACTTCTCATTCTTTTTTCTTTACTCTGTTCCACAGCAGTGAATTCCACCATTCTGTCTTCCTGGTCATTTAACTGTTCTTCTGCCTCAATTATTCCTTCAAGTGTATCTTTCATTTCAATTGTTGTATTGTTCATCTGTTTGTTCTTTAATTCTTCTTGGTGTTTGTTTTTTAATTCTTCTATGTCTTTGTTAAAGTTTTCTTGCATCTTCTCAATCTTTGCCTCCATTCCTTTTCCAAGGTCCTGGCTCATCTTCACTATCATTATTCTGAATTCTTTTTCTGGAAGGTTGCCTATTTCCACCTCATTTAGTTGTTTCCTGGTGTTTTATCTTGTTCCTTCATCTGGTACATAGTTCTCTGCCTTTTCATTTTGTCTATTCTTCTGTGAATGTGGTTTTCATTCCACAGGCTGCAGGATTGTAGTTCTTTTTGCTTCTGATGTCTGCCCTCTGGTGGCTGAGGCTATCTAAGAGGCTTGTGCAAGCTTACTGATGGGAGAGACTGGTGGTAGGTAGAGCTGGGTGTTGCTCTGTGAGGCAGAGCTCAGTAAAACTTTAATCCACTTGTCTGCTGATGGGTGGGGCCCTCCCTGTTGGTCATTTGGCCTGAGGCAACCCAGCACTGGAGGCTACAGCCTCTTTGGTGGGGCTAATTGTGGACTCTGGGAGCACTCACACCAAGGAATACTTCCCCGACCTTCTGCTGCCAGTATCCTTACCCCCATGGTGAGCCACAGCCACCTGCCTCCTCTGCAATAGATCTTCCAACATTAGCACGTAGGTCTGGTTCAGTCTCCTATGGGGTCAAATGCTCCTTCACCCTGCGTCCTGATGCACACACTACTTTGTGTGTGACCTCCAAGAGTGGAGTCTCTTTTTCCCCCAGTCCTGTTGAAGTCCTGCAATCAAATCCCACTAGCCTTCAACGTCTGATTTTCTGGGAATTCCTCCTCCCATTTCCAGATTCCCAGGTTGGGAAGTCTGATGTGGGGCTCAGAAGCTTTATTCCATGGGTGGACTTCTGTGGTATAATTGTTCTTCAGTCTGTGAGTCACCCATGCAGCGGTTATGGGATTTGATTTTATTGTGACTGCACCCCTCCTACCATCTCACTGCAGCTTCTCCTTTGTCTTTGAGCATGGGGAATATTTTTTGGTGAGTTCAAGTGTCTTCCTTTCAATGATTTTTCAGCAGCTAGTTGTGATTCTAGTGCACTCGCAAGAGTGAGTTAGCGCACATCCTTCTACTCTGCCATCTTGAATCAATCATCTACATTTCTATTTTTAGTTTGCTTTGCTTTTGTGTTCTTTTCCCTTAATTTTTTTCTTCATCTTTTCTGTTAACATATATATATATATATATATATATATATATATATATATATATGTCCATTTCTACTTTGCTTTTCTGTTGTCCTGTGTTTTTTCCCTTTTTATTTTATTATTATTTTTTAATCATTTTTATTGGTTTGTCCTGTTTCCTTGCTTTATGCTTCAGTTGGCACACTGTTTTGTTTATCTTTTTAGGTGATGTTTTTGTTAGCTTTAATCCTAATTGTTAGATTCCATTTTTGAGTTCTTCTATTTGTCTGGTTTTTCTCTTGCTTTTTGTTTTATCTGACATCGTTTCTGTTTCTTTTACATTTGTGTGTGTTTCATTGTTTTTGTTTAATTTTGTTTTTACCATTTCTCCAGGGCTTTGTTTGTCTTTTCTTTTCTTTAATATATCTTTTGTTTTATTTTTTCCTTTTTATATTTCTGTTTCTATGTTGCTTTTGTCTTGTCCTGTGTTCTTTTCCCTTTCTCTTTTTCTTCCATTTAAAAAAATATTTTTGTAGGTTTGTGGGGTTTTATGCTCATTTTTCAGTTGGCACTCCGCTTTGGTTTTGTTTTCCAGTTGTGGGGTTTTGTCAGCTTTCTTCTTAATTGTTGAATTCCATTTTTGGGTTCTTTTGTTTGGTTGTTCTCTTGCTCTTTGATTTATTTGGTTCTGTTTTTGTTTCTTTTGTGTGTGCATGTTTCCTTGTTTCTGTTTGTTTGATTTAAATTTTTTACCATTTGTCTGGGGTTTTGTTAGTCTTTTTTTCCCCTAATTCTCTAATTGCTGGGACAAGTGACTTGTGGGGTCCTGGTCCCACAACCAGATGTCGGGCCTGAGGCTCTGGAGTGGGAGCACAAAGTCCAGGATGCTGGACCATTAGAGAATTCCTGGCTCCAGGAAGATTAATCACTGAGAGCTCTCACAGAGGCCTCTATCTGAATCCAGGACCCGGCTCCCCCCACTGCCAACAGCTCCCAGCACTGGAAGCCTCACACGAAACAACAAACAAGACAGGAACACAAACCCACCCATCAGCACACAGACTACCTAAAGTCATACTAAACTCACAGACACCCCAAAAAACACCACCTGACACGGACCTGCTCATCAGAGGGAAAACTCAGCTCCACTTACCAGAATGCAGGCACCAGTCCCTCCTATCAGGAAGCTTACACAAGACACTGGACCAATGCCACTGCAGGGGGAAGAAAACAGAAGCAAGAGGAACTACAACCCTGCAGCCTAGGGAAACGAGAACTCAAATACTGCAAATTAGACAAAATGAGAAGACAGAGAAATATCTTACAGGCAAAGGAGCAAGATAAAAACCCAAAAGATCAAATAAATGAAGAGGTAACAGGCAAACTACCTGAAAAAGGATTCAGAGTAATGTCAGTAAAGATCCAAAATCTTGGAAATAGAATGGAGAAAATACAAGAAATATTTAACAAGGACCCAGAAGAACTAATGAGTAAACAAACAGTAATGAACCACACAATAACTGAAATTAAAAATACTCTAGAAGGATACAATAGCAGAATAACTGAGGCAGAAGAATGTACAAGTGAGCTGGATGAAAGAACTGTGGAAATAACTGCCACAGAGCAGGATAAAGAAAAAAGAATGAAAAGAATAGAGGGCAGTCTCAGAGACCTCTGGGACATTAAGAAAACCAACATTCGAATTACAGGAGTCCCAGAAGAAGAAGAAAAAAACAGTCAGAGAAAATATTTGAAGAGATTAGAGTTGAAAACTTTCCCAACATGGGAAAGGAAATAGTCCATCAAGTCCAGGAAGCAGAGAGAGTCTCATAGAGGATGAACTGAAGAAGAAACACATCTTATTATTCATACTAACACAAATTAAACACAAAGAAAAAATATTAAAAGAGGCAAGGGAGAAGCAGCGAATATCATACAAGGGAGTCTCCATAAGGTTAACAGCTGATCTTCCAGCAGAAACTGTACAGGCCAGAAGGGAGTGGCAAGATATATTTAAAGTGATGAAAGGGAAGAACCTACAACCAAGATTACTCTACCTAGCAAAGATCTCATTCAGATTCAACGGAGAAATCAAAAGTGTTACAGACAAACAAAACTTGAGGCAATTCAGCACCACCAAACCAGCTTTACAACAAATGCTAAAGAAACTTCTCTAGGCAGGAAACACAAGACAAGGATAAGACTTACAATAAGAAACACAAAATAATTCAGAAAATTGTTATAGGAACATACATATCAATAATTACCTTGAATGTAAATGGATTAAATGCCCCAACCAAAAGACAGGGACTGGCTGAATGGACACAAAAACAAGACCTGAATATATGCTGTCTACATGAGACCCAGTTCAGACCTAGGGACACATACAGACTGAAAGTGAGGGGATGGAAAAACATATTCCATGCAAATAGAAATGAAAAGAAAGCTGGAGTAGTAATACTCATATCAGACAAAATAGACTTTAAAATAAAGACTGTTACAAGAGACAAGGAAGGTCACTATATCAATATCAAGGGATCAATTCAAGAAGAATATATAACAATTGTAAATATCTATGTACCTAACATAGGAGCACCTCAATATATAAGGCAAACGCTAACAGCCACAAAAGGGTACATCAACAGAAACACAATAATAGTGGGGGACTCTAACACCTCAGTTACACCAAGAGACAGATCATCCAAACATAAAATAAGTAGGAAACACAAGCTTTAAATGACACATTAGACCAGATGGACTTAATTGATATTAACAGGACATTCCATCCAAAAACAACAGAATACAGTTGCTTCTCAAGTGCACACGGAACATTCTCCATGATAGATCACATCTTGGGAAACAAATCAAGCCTCAGTAAATTTCAGAAAATTGAAATTGTATCAAGCATCTTTTCTGACCACAACACTATGAGACTGGAAATCAATTACAGGAAAAAAACTGTAAAAAATACAAACACAGGGAGGCTAAACAATATGCTACTAAATAACCAAGAAATCACTGAAGAAATCAAAGAGGAAATCAAAAAATACCTAGAAACAAATTACAATGAAAACACAATGACCCAAAACCTACTGGATGCAGCAAAAGCAGTTCTAAGAGGAAAATTTACAGCAATACAATCCTACCACAAGAAACAAGAAAAATCTCTAATAAACAACCTAAACTTACACCTAAAGCAATTAGAGAAAGAAGAAAAAGAAGAAGAACAATAAAAACCCCCAAAGTTAGGAGAAGGGAAGAAATACTAAGGATCATATCACAAATAAATGAAAATAAGTGATGGAAACAATAGCAAAGATCAATAAAACTAAAAGCTCGTTCTCTGAGAAGATAAACAAAATTGATAAAACTTTAGCCAGACTCCTCAGGAAAAACAGGGAGAAGACCCAATTCTACAGAATTAGAAATGATAAAGAAGTAACAACTGACACCGCAGAAACACAAAGGATCATGAGGGACTTTTATAAGCAACTGTATGCCAATAAAATGGACAACCTGGAAGAAATGGAGAAATTCTTAGAAAAGCACCACCTTCTAAGACTGAACCAGGAAGAAACAGAAAACATGAACAGACCAATCACAAGCACTGAAATTGAAACTGTCATTAAAAATCTTCCAACGAACAAAAGCCCAGGGCCAGATGGCTTCAAAGGTGAATTCTATCAAACATTCAGAGAAGAGCTAACACCTATCCTTCTCAAACTCTTCCAAAATTTAGCAGAGGGAGGAACACTCCCAAACTCATTCTACGAGGCCACCAACACCCTGATACCAAAACCAGACAAAGATGTCACAAAAAAAGAAAACTACAGGCCCATATCACTGATTAATATAGACGCAAAAATCCTGAACAAAATACAAGCAAACAGAATCCAACAGTACATTAAAAGGATCATACACCATGATCAAGTGGGATTTATGCCAAGAATGCACGGATTCTTCAATATACGCAAATCAATCAATGTGATACACCATATTAACAAACTGAAGGGTAAAAACCATGATAATCTCAATAGATGCAGAAAAGCCTTTGACAAAATTCCACACCCATTTATGATAAAAACTCTCCAAAATGTGGGCATAGACGGAACCTACCTCAACATAATAAAGGCCATATATGACAAACCCACACCCAACATCATTCTCAATGACGAAAATCTGAAACCATTTCTTCTAAGATCAGGAAGAAGACAAAGGTGCCCACTCTCACCACTCTTATTCAACATAGTTTGGGAAGTTTTAGCCATGATAATCAGAGAAGAAAAGGAAACAAAAGGAATCCAAATTGGAAAAAAAGAAGTAAAACTGTCACTGTTTACAGATGACATGATACTGTACTTAAAAATCCTAAAGATGCCACCAGAAACTCCTAGAGCTTATCAATGAATTGGGTAAAGCAGCAGGATACAAAATTAATGCACAGAAATCTCTTACATTCCTATACACTAACAATGAAAAATTAGAAAGAGAAATCAAGGAAACATTCACATTTACCATTGCAACAAAATGAATAAAACACCCAGGAACAAACCTACCTAAGGAGGCAAAAGATCTGTATGTAGAAAACTATAAGACTCTGATGAACAAATCAGAAATGATACAAACAGATGGGATATACCATGTTCTTACATTGGAAGAATCAACATTGTGAAAATGACTATACTACCCAAAGCAATCTACAGATTCAATGCCATCCCTATCAAATTACAAATGGCATTTTTCACAGAGCTAGAACAAAAAATTTCACAATTTGTATGGGGACACAAAAGACCCCAAACAGCCAAATCAATCTTCAGAAAGAAAAATGGAGCTAGAGGAATCAGACTCCCTGACTTCAGACTATACTATAAAGCTACAGTAATCAAGACAGTATGGTACTGGCACAAAAACAGAAAGATAGATCAATGGAACAGGATAGAAAGTGTTAATAAACCCACGCACATGTGGTCACCTTATATTTGACAAAGGAAGCAAGAATATACAATGGAGAAAAGACAGTCTCTTCAATAAGTGGTGCTGGGAAAACTGGACAGCTACATGTAAAAGAATGAAATTAGAACACTCCCTAACACCATACACAAAAATAAACTCAAAATGGATTAAAGACCTAAATGTAAAGGCCGGACACTATAAAACTTAAGAGGAAAACATAGGCAGAACATTCGTTGACATAAATCACAGCAAGATCTTTTTTGACCCACCTCTTAGAGTAACAGAAATAAAATCAAAAATAAACAAATCGGACCTAATGAACTTGAAAGCTTTTGCACAGCAAAGGAAACCATAAACAAGATTAAAATACAACACTCAGAATGGGAGAAAATATTCGCAAATGAAGCAACTGACAAAGGATTAATCTCCAGAATATATAAGCAGCTCATGCAGCTCAATATAAAAAACAAAAAACAAAAAACAAAAAAACCTGACTCAATCCAAAAATAGGCGGAAGACCTAAAAAGACATTTCTCCAAAGAAGACATACAGATTGCCAACAAACACATTAAAGGATGCTCAACATTGCTAATCACTAGAAAAATGCAAATCAAAACCACACCAGTCAGAATAGTCATCATCAAAAATCTTCAAACAATAAATGCTGGAGAAGGTGTTAAGAAAAGGGAACCCTACTGCTCTGTTGATGGGTATGTAAATTGATACAGTCACTGTGGAGAACAGTATGGAGGTTCCTTAAAAAACTAAAAACAGAATTACCATATGACCCAGGAATCCCACTGCTGGGCATATACACTGAGAAAACCATAATTCAAAAAGACACATGTATTACAATGTTCATTGCAGCACTATTTAAAATTGCCAGGACATGGAAGAAACCTAAATGTCCATCAACAGATGAATGGATAAAGAAGATGTGGCACATATATACAATGGAATATTACTCAGCTATGAAAAGAAATGAAATTGAGTTATTTGTAGTGAGTTGGATGGACCTAGAGTCTGTCATAGAGTGAAGTAAGTCAGGAAGAGAAAAACAAATAGTGTATGCTGACACAGATATGTGGAATCTAAAAAAATGGTACTGAGCTTCCGTGGTGGTGCAGTGGTTGAGAGTCCGCCTGCCGATGCAGGGGACACAGGTTCATGCCCCGGTCCAGGAAGACCCACATGCCGTGGAGCGGCTAGGCCCGTGAGCCATGGCCACTGAGCCTGCACGTCCGGAGTCTGTGCTCCACAACGGGAGAGGCCACAACAGTGAGAGGCCCGTGTACCACAAAAACAAAAAAACAAAAAAAAACAATAGTACTGATGAACCTAGTGGCAGAGCAGGAATAAGACGCAGACATAGAGAACGGACTTTAGGACAAAGAGGGGAAGGGGAAGCTTGGACGAAGTGAGAGAGTAGGACTGACATATATACACTACCAAATGTAAAATGGATGGCTGGTGGGAAGCTGCTGCATAGCAAAGGGAGATCAGCGCAATGCTTTATGATGACCTAGAGTGGTGGGATAAGGAAGATGGGAGGGATGCTCAAGAGGGAGGGAATATGGGGATATTTGTATACTTATAGCTGATGCACTTTTTTGTACAACAGAAACCAACACAACATTGTAAAGCAAGTATACTCCAATAAAAAAGAAAAAAAGACTATGAAACTAAGTTTTGTAATAGGGGATTGTCAGTGTGGTAATGCAGCCCTGAGTTTGTACAGCATCCAGTTTTCATTAAGTAAACTCACAGGAATAACCTTGTGTCAGCTAATTTATATTTTAGATATACTATGTATATCTAATACAGAAGGATATCCTCATGGATGATGAAAATAGACTTCTTTTATATTTTTTATTTTTTAATTCGGATACCTTTTCACTTTAAACAAGTCACCTCATGGTATTTTCCAAATTTGTAAATTCAAGTGCGGCAACATTCATTTACACACACACCCGACACATGAGTATAGATTGGTTCCTTTTCCCAACACTGATCACTTAATTCTTTATGGATCTTGAGGAACATTGTGTTTAAGAGATTCTGTAGTTCTTTTCTAGATTTTCTTTTTTACTTAAATAAAGCCTTAAACAGTGATGAACTTACTTATGGGCAGAAGTTTCCCTATTCTCTTACCAGAAAACTAGGTTCAATTATTTTTCTTATTCAGTCATTTACCAGAAGGAGAGTTTTCTTGACATGTTTGTTTGAAATCTATAATGCTGTCATCTACATCTACGTCTTTACCCTGGGCATATACCATATTCAAAGGCATTGCTGGCCAAGTAGATGAGGAAGAATAAAGAGGTACACAGGTGAGTGGACCCTATTCCTCAAGCTGATTGTAGGAGTTTTTTAAGCTGTAACATCATTGCCCAGCTTATACACATCATATTGCATGTGAAAGGAAAGGAAAAGAGCACTACAGCCTGTGCCATAAATACTCCTCTGCTGTAAGGATTTATCCCTCTTTTCTCTGGAAAAGGATATGTAGGGAAAAGTATTTGATGTTTATTAAGTACTAGATAGCAGCTAGGAAATGTGCTAGATACTTTCTCTAGTTTATAAACATGTACTTTAATATACAGAGAAACTCAATAAAGCAGGATTTTTCATACTAATTTTACCATTGAAGAAACTTGGGCACAGAGAATGTTAAAGGTTTTTTTGCCCATACTCAAATAACAGGAACTCTTCAGAGTTACTGCATGAGTGTGAATGTATGTACACTGAATTGTAATGAATTACAGAGAGAGTTACCATGTCTGGGCATTCCCAACGAATTGTACAGGTTGAATCTTTATTGAATGCAGGTGGCGTTTCTGTAGTTGTCTTATATCTTGAGAGATACTCAGTGGGAGTCACTGCCTGGTGCAACAAGTGTTTATTTCTTTGGGTTCTCCTCAAGGACTCTTTTTTTTTTTTGTGGTACGCGGGCCTCTCACTGCTGTGGCCTCTCCCGTTATGGAGCCCAGGCTCCAGACGTGCAAGCTCAGCAGCCATGGCTCACGGGCATAGCCGCTCCGTGGCATGTGGGATCTTCCCAGACCGGGGCATGAATCCATGTCCCCTGCATCGGCAGGCAGACTCTCAACCACCAGGGGAGCCCCTCAAGGACTCTTAAGATGGTTAAATCCTTGCAGCAGAGGAGCATAGTCTTGTATATAGAAAATCATAAGGAATACATTAGAAATTATTACAAATAATAAATGAATTCAGAAATTTTACAGAATGTAAGATCAAGACACAAAAATCAACTGTATTTCTATACACTGTTAGTGAAAAACCTAAAATGAAATGAAGGAAATAATTCCATTTACAATAGCACCAAAAAGGGTAAATTATTTAGAAATGAGCCTACCCATGAGGTATAAGATTTTTACACTGAAAACAACAAAAGATTCTTGAAATATACTAAAGGAGACCTAAATAAATGGAAAGACATCATGTGTTCATCATAGATTGGAATTAATATTGTTGAGATAACAATACTTCCCAAACTAGTTTATAGATTCATTGCAATCTCTACCAGAACCCCAGTTTACATTTTTTGTAGAAATTGACAAGCTGATTATCAAAATACAGAACTAAAAAGGACCCAGAAGAGCAAAAAATAGTTTTAAAAAATAAGAACAAAATTGGAGGATTGTATTTCTCAATTTCAAAACTTACTACAAAATTACAGTGATGAAAATTGTGTAGTACTGACATAAAGATAGCTATAAAGATAAATGAAATAGAATTAAGAGTCTTAAATTCTTAAGTTTATGGGCATTTTTGGAGAAAGAGTGCAAGAAAATTCAATGGAAAAAGAATATTCTGTTCAACAAATGATACTGAGACAAGTGGATATCACATGTAAAGAATTAAGTTCAACCCCTACCTTACATCACACACAGAATTACTCAAAATGCATCAAAGACCTGAATACAAGAACTAAAACTATTTTTAAAACCTATGACATTCTTAGAAGAAAACCTATACATAAATCTTCCTGACCTTGGGTTAGGCAACAGTTTCATAGATATGATACCAAAGTGTCAAGCAACCAAAGAAAAAGTAGATAAACTTCATCACAATTAAAACTTTGGTGCTTCAAAGCACCATCAAGAAACTAAAAAGGCAATCCACCAAATGACTTAAGTAAACTCCATTTAGTGACAAAAGAGCACTTCAATGGGGTATCCCATTAGCAGCAGCCCATTTTTTCCAAGTTAATATATACCATGGAATTAACCACTAAAATCGCAGCATAAGGCAAGGCCTTTTGAGCTTGGGGTGACACTTGATTATCAAATTTAGGTAGTGGTTTGTATGAAAAGAATACCTGGAATAATTAAAGATGTGAAAATGCTGCCTTTATAAAGTTATGGATGCTGACTGAGGGATGAAGTGAAGGGAAATATATTCTTTCTCTTCACTGTGATTTTTTTTTTTTTTTGCGGTATGTGGGCCTCTCACTGTTGCGGCCTCTTCCATTGTGGAGCACAGGCTCCGGATGCGCAGGCTCAGCGGCCATGGCTCACGGGCCCAGCCACTCTGCGGCATGTGGGATCTTCCCGGACCGGGACACAAACCCGTGTCCCCTGCTTCGGCAGGCGGACTCTCAACCACTGCGCCACCAGGGAAGCCCTTCACTGTGATTTTAAAAAGTCCCCTTTGAGAATATGGAGTGGAGAAAGTATTCTAGGCTTTGCAAATCAAAGGTATACGAAGTATAAATCTTAAGATTCATGGATTTCTATTCAGTGAAGCACATAAACAAAGTTAACAGATGGGGTGACAGTCTGAACTTTAATATTTACAACATCTACAACTGACAAGGGATTAGGATCAGGAACTTAGGAGGAACTTCTGCAAAACAACTGAGGCACAGAAAACAACAGGAAATGGAGCAAAGAACATGATTCATAATGAGAAATTAAACTAGAACATTCAGGTTAAGTTAAAAGTAATAAATTCAAAGTAATGGAAATTCAGACTAATATAATAAGATAATAATTTGAGATGACCTGGCTGGCAAAAATTAAAAGATAATACCAATGTTAGAGATCTGGGAAACTTCACTGGCTCATGGCAAAATTGTAAATTGGCTATAGTCTAAAAAATTAAAAAAGAAAGATTCAGAACTTGGTGAAATTAAGTAGCACACATTAAGGTCCCAGAAATACAGTCCTCGGCAATTACCACCAGAGAATACCTTTTCTTGGTGCATAAGGGAATAAGGATACACTCATTTTCATGGTGATAGAACAGAAATATAGAGGAAACCTAGATATCCATCTTTAGGGGAAATAAGTAGGATTTTATGGATATATCCTCTGGAATTCTATGCAAGAGTTAAACTATAGCAATGAGTACATACCCTAAACAGGTGATGTTGAACCTTTTCTTTGCCAATAAAGTAGAAAACCTTGTTTTCATTTGTTTTTTTAATTTATTTTGTTTTGCTTTTTTGTGTTCCTTATCTTCAACCTAAAACACTGAATTGTTTTATTGTTATATTTGACTGGCATATTTTTCATAATTATTTTTACTGTCTTTATGTTTGTCTTCATCTTTATAGTGCAATAAAATATTGCTAATTTTATAAATTTTTCCTGCTTTTAATAATTTAATTACTGTTAAATGCAAATTTATTAATGCCCTTTAATTTTATACTTTCTATTTTACCTGCTTTATTTTTCTACCTTTTTCTAAACTTTTGCTATATGCTTCAAATTTTCTTCTCTTCTGCATATTTTAGTTGACTTTTTTACTCCACTTTTTCCTCTCCTAGGTTGAAAGCTATATACTCCATTTCTATCAAACATGCTGTTAAAATTTTAAAATGAATATTCATTCACCCAGGTTCAAACATAATTACTATCACTTCCCTCCTCTTGAAAAATATAACAATCTTAAATGCTTCTGTGAACTATGCTTATTTATATCCTGTGTTAAGTTTATCTTGTTTGCTTTTTTACTTCAATAGTTACACATAATTATGATACTGTTTTACTGTTCATATTCAATCCATGTTTACTCTTCTGTCTTATCATTTATCATGCATTTCAGAAGTATTGTTGGTACCTCTTTCCATTTGCCTCTTTCCTGAGGACATGCTTTAGAATTTCGTTATTGTTAGTTTTTAGTTTGTATTTTACTTTTGACCATAAATAACACTTTCTTGTCTAGAAAAAATAAATTGGTAATTATTTTCTTTGAGCATTTTGAAGCTATTACAGTAAGTCCCCTATATACATACGAGTTCTGTTCCGAGAGCACATTTGTAAGTCAAACAAAGTTAGCCTATGTACCCAACTAACACAATCATCTATATAGTACTGTACTGTAATAGGTTTATAATACTTTTCACAAAATAATACATAAAAAACAAACACAAAAGATAAGGAAAATATTTTTAATCTTACAGTACATTACCTTGAAAAGTACAGTAGTACAGTACAGCTGACATACAGGGGCTGGCATCAAGTGAACAGGCAAGAAGAGTTACTAACTGGAGGAGGGAGAGGAGGTGGGAGATGGTAGAGCTGAAGGATCGCCAGCAATAGGAGATGGAGGGCAAGCTGCAATTTCACTCACACTTGACATTGATGACACAGGTTCTGGTTCCTTGATGGATTCAATTCTATCTAACCTCCTGATAAAATGATCTAGTAATGTCTGGGTAGTAGCTCTTTTTTTCGTGTCATAGATGACACAATAGCACTGGATTGCATTCTGAATGGCTGCTGCAACCTTCATGTATCATTCTATGTTCGGGTCCTGTGCCTCAAAAACTAACAGTGCCTCCTCAAATAAAGAAAATCCACTTGCTATTTCCTGCAAAGTGAATTTCTTCGGTTCTTCACTTACTTCTTCCTCTTGTCTCTCTTTGTCGTTTCTCTCGGCCTCCAATTCTATCAGGTCTTCATTAGTAAGCTCGTGCTGCACAGCAAGGAGTTCAATGAAGTTGTCCTCTTGCGTATCTAGCTTGAAATAAAGATGCTGTACTACTGTACTCTATACAGTACTGTACAGTAAAGTACAGAAAAGCACAACCACTTATAGAGGATGCATGCACATGACAATGTACACCAGACATTTAAACTAATTTATGTGATTGGACGTGCATACACGTGTACATATCTTTGAAAGTTCACAACCTGTAGGTTCGTATGTAGGGGGCTTACTATATATATATATTTTTTGGTATACTAAATTGTCTCTTCATTATGTCTAGCTTGATATGGGATTAATTTTATTTATCTTTGTTGGGATAAATAGTGATATTAAAAATATGAATATTCACAAGGATAAAACCAAAATGGTCATCTTGATATATTCAAAATATTCAACACCTATTTATGAATTGTTTACAAAACAGTAGTAACACTAGGGAAGGAGTAAAAGTCCTTAATCTGAGAAAGAACATTGTGGAAAAAAATATAAAAACAAAAAAGAAGACTACAGCTAACGTTATCCTTAATAGTGAAAGATTACATGCTTTCCCTGTAATATTGGGAAAAAGAAAGATATCCACTAACACTACTTCTCTTTAACATTTTTCTGGAGGCTCTAAAAAGTGCAATTAGGCAAGGAAATGAAATAAAAGACTTGCACTTTGGAAATAAAAACAAAAATCTTTTTTTCACAAATGAAACAACTATGCACACAGAAAATAAGGAATCACAAAACAACTTGTAGAATTCATATGTGAGTTTAGTGATACAATTTATTAAAAAATAATTGTTTCTATATACTAGCAATAAAAATTGTAATATAAAATTTAAAATAATACCACTTACAACAGCATCTCAAAATATGAAATAGCAATAAATTCAGCAAAATCTATGCAAGACCCTTTGCACCTAAACCTATAAACATTGCTGAGAGAAATTAAAGGAAACCTACATAAATGGTGAGATCTATCATGTGTTTGGATTGGAAGTCATAGAATAATGTTTAGGTAGAAATTCTTCCCAAACTAATTAATACATTAAATATAATTCCAAACAAAATGTAAGAAGTAATTTTGGAGAAATTGAAAAGCTTGCATTAATATTTCATATCAATATGCAAAGAACCCAGAAAAGCCAAAACAATTTCAATTTGGTGGGGAGAATAAACTGTAAGACTGACATTACCTGATTTTGAGACTTACTGGAAAGACAGAGTAATAACAACAACTCACTTAAGGATACACATATAGAACAGTAGCCTACAGTAGAGAGACTGAAGATAAACTTACACATATATGGCCGATTTATGATTTACAATGATGTTGAGGTGTTGGAACAAATGAATATCCATATATTTTTTAAAAAGCCTTAATTTTCATCTCACACCAGGTACAAAAATTAAATTTAAGCCATTCACAGACCTAAATTTAAAATGTAAAACTATGAAACTTCTACAAGAAAATAAAAGTATTCCATAAGAAAATCTTTGTGACCTTGGAGTAAGCAAAGATATCATGCATAGGACAGATAAATCACAAACCATAAAAAGGAAATTTATAAATTGGACTTCATCAAGATAAAACCTTTGATAGACAGTGATAAATAAAGGAAAAGGAAATCCACAGACCAGAAGTAAAATAATATTGGTTCATATAGATATGACAAAGAATCATGCTCAAGAATATAAAAAGAAGCCTTAAAACAATAATAAAGAAAGAGAAATAAATTAAAAATGACCAATTTAAATTAGAATTTAAAAATGACTAAATTATCTTAAGACATACTTTACAGAAGATATAAAGCTAGCTATTAAGCACATGAAAAAATGTTCAGCATTATTAGTCATCAAGGGAATGAGAATTAAAATCATAGTAAGATATTGCTACAAACACACTATAATAGAAAAATTTAAAGTGACTGATAATATCAAATGCTGTCAAAGATAAGGAGTAACTGGAAACAAGCCTCTGGAAAACAATTTGTCTGTTTCTTACAAATTTATATGTACAACCCAGCAACTCCATCCAAGAGAAGCAAGAACATAAATTGTTTTTTATTCTTGATAGCCAGAAACTAAAAACATCTCAAATTTCTATCAAAGGTGAATATGTAAACAAACATGTGTGTCTGTGTGTATGTATGTTTGTACACTCACAGTGGACTCCTACTCAACAATAAAAATTTAAAATAACCAACTACTCATACATATAGTTTGGATGAATCTCAGAAATAGTATGCTAAGTAAAAGAAGTCAGACACAAAAAGGCACAATATCAGCTTCAGTTTTTATGAAAACTGAATTTCCATAATATACCTGCTTGTTTATTGTGAATGGTCTGCTTGTCAGATAGCTGCTGTTATTTCTGCTCAATTTCAAGGAGCGCTACTTAGCTCTGTACCTGCTTCCTAGATTTCTGCTAATACACCCTACTAACCTTACTAGAAGGGCCTACACAAAATATGTTTAACTTTTTATTCCCCTTTAGTCTTGATGCTTTGAACAACTTGGATATAGACAGACCAATGACCCTACTCTGTCTCATTTTCTTTCCTTAACAATCTAAAACCAGGTATAAAGACCCTTCATAAGCAGCCTTGTTAGAGTTTTTGCACACATGTCTGATTTAACAACAACAAGAAAAATCTGACTTTGAATAAACATTTATTATAAAAGAAAGTAGCTGTTAGCTCAACTAAATTTTAACAAAATGATTCATTCAGATTTTAATAAATATTTAGTAGTAAATTAGTAATAAAAATTAAATATCAATAGGTTATTGAATATATACTTATGGCATGAAAATCTCTCCTATGCAGAATTAATTCTATTATACAAACTAATCATTTTCATAGATTTTTTATCAATGTGAGTTGAATTTAGATAACGATGAATAACAATATAACTAATGCAGTATATTTAAGGCTACAGCTTCCGAAACTTTAAATTTAGCAAACTGACTGAGCTAAACACTGAAGACTCAGAACTATAATGGTAACAGGTTTCTCTCAGATAATAGAAGATTGAAGGGAAAATGAAAACAAATGTGTAACACTTCAAAAAAATCCTCATTGACACAGAGCCAAACACTCCAGAATTTAGTGACTACTGTCATATCCAGAATCAGTCTCATTTGCTTACCTCTGAAATATTAACCCCAAATTTACTACAGTTCTCCGAAAGTAACTGAGAAGACAAAATTAGACTATATTCTACATAGACACATAGATATATTTGAAGTTGATAGGGAAAATAAGAAGTAACTAGTAAAATCAACCTTCTGATGTAAGATGAACGTATCACGTGGTATATGAATATGAACATTTGAAAGAACACTAAAAATAGATCTTTCTTAACATATAAAATCTATTCAGTCTAAATAGAAGTGGGATTCAAAAAGATGAGTTGTCAAAAAAAGAAGAGAAGACACAGTATGAGGGGCAAGGGATTCAACAGTCAGAAACTGAAGGTTTTCCAGACTGAAATGTAGGATAATTTTGAATCCCTAGGTGTTATGTCTGTGGGAGGCACCTAAGTATAAAATACGCAAAGCAAGTTTGATAAATAGAGGGAGAGATTGTAATGATCTAATCATATCATTATTAGAAGACCAATGGTCTTCAGATCCAGAAGAAGGTGAAAGTGGATGGGGAACTTCAACATTTCAGTAAAAGCAGCAGCATCCAGAGTAAGCTACATACAGTAAACAAAAAAGAGAACAGAGAGTAGTGGCAAGAAATTTAGGAAAACCCAGAATCTTCCTAAATTTTCCTAAAATTTTTTTAGGAAAAAATTATTTTAGGAAAAAAAATTTTTTTAGGAAAAAAAATTTAGGAAGATTCTCCTTCCTGGAGCACTTGCATAGTAAGGGTTGTGTGAGACCATCTCCTGAAGGGGTAGGGACGTCAAGACCTAGCACATCAAACTGAGTAATACCTGTTCATCACCTCTAACCCCACCCTACTCTGTCTCAGCCTGACTACATCAGTAAAGAATGAACACCCAGGTATTAGTAGATTGTCGTTCCTCTTCTTGAATCCATGCATTTTATAAATGTTCCATTATCCAGCATGAAGCATGAAAATACAAACAAACAGGCAAAGAAACACACAAAAACAACACCAACAACCAAACACAAAAGACCAAAACTGCAAACGCGCATCGTGAGGAAAAATAAAAACAAACCTTCAAACACAATGCAGGTTGACCTTACTACCAGGAACTTAGGATATTTTCACATCCCCATCCTACCCCCTTCACTTTGTTCTGCTAGTCCTTTGCTTCATTCTGCTAGTTATATGGGTCCTTGTTTCTCTCCTTCCCACTTCATTTTCTGAGTTTCCTACTACCACCCACTCTGTGTGATAGATGTCTCAGGAGTAGAACTCCTCCCTTCCAATAGATGACTACCTGGAAATGTAGTGAATTCTCTAAATTTGCATTTAGATGTAATCTCTAGTCATTAAGCCACAGTTTAGGCTGCTATTTTGCCCCAAATACCTAATAATTTCCCCTTTCTTTATGATAGGTTTACCTCTTTCTCATCATTCCACAAGCTTTTAAAAGATAAAATCTTCTTTAAAGATAATGACACCCCACCTCCAGTCATTATGTCCTCTTTCTGTTATGGTAGCAGTGCAGAAAGCAGATATCCAAGCTAGCCTATCTTTCCCAATCTAATGGAATAGAATTCCATAAATAGAATTCATCCTTATTTAGTTAATAATCCACTATTCAATACTGTATATTGATGCTTATTCAGCACCAGGCACTCTGTCAGGTATTGGAAACACATTGTAATGAGATATGTACAATCCTTATATTTAGAGAGTTCCATATTTTAAAAGATGAATAGGCATTAAAAAATAATAACCAAAAAATTTTAAGGGACAATTACAGTGGATGATACAGAGAAACAAATACAGGATGGTGAAAAAATTATAGATGGTAAAAATATATTTTCTAGAGAGATAACATTGTTGAATCTAATTTTTAATTCTATAACATATATGTTTAAATTACTTACAAAAATTAAGTATGGCTAGTCAGTAGCAGTATACTTTTGCCATATTTACATAACACAGTGTGAACTGAAGAGACAGCAAGTATGTGGTAAAGCTTATCAATATATCCTGTAAAATTGGAAAATTTAGCTCTAAAATAAATGTATCGAAACTGCTGGGAAATTTGCCAAATATTGTTTTTGTTTTTTGTAAATGTAGACAAAATAAGAGAAATGTAAATTCCCTATTTGGTGCATAATATGTTATCCAAATTTTATCCAAGCAGCAATTTTCACTGTTCCCCATGTTGCCATCTATAGTAGTATGGAGTCTAAATGAAAATTTGAAACAATTTTGATATTGTTTGCTCGTTGCATCAATTTATCCCTATTATTTATCTTCTAGTATAAAACATGTTGGTAGATACAAATTCCTGATGACAAACCTTTTTCTTTCTTTAGGCAAAATTTAAGATAAGTTAATTAAGTGATTTTTCTAAACATTCTATTCTTCCTCTATATTGCTGCTTGTTTTTTAGCTGTAAAAATTGCTTTCAATTATGGCTTGTATATCACAACAGTACATAATGTATAGTTATAATGAGGAAATGATGGCCTTGCTAATAGAGCCTGAAATCTCCTAGTATTAAGTTTCACACTCC
Source organism: Monodon monoceros (assembly GCF_005190385.1). Classification (NCBI taxonomy): domain Eukaryota; kingdom Metazoa; phylum Chordata; class Mammalia; order Artiodactyla; family Monodontidae; genus Monodon; species Monodon monoceros. The sequence goes on from NW_021703768.1 coordinate 68,042,320, forward strand.
ATCCTTTATAGCTCTCATGTTTAAAAGATGTGACAAGACTCCATTCTTTCATGTTTTTCCCCCATAATGGTTATATGGTTTAAATTTATTGTTTAAGGGAATATCTTAGTTGCTATTTATGCTATTTATCCATGTATATGGATATATACATACACATATATGCTAACTGTACCCAAAACACAATTGCACAAATACACAATGTATACTTATATACTTCATGTGTTTAGAAACCAGGATTTGTAAATAATAAATGTATTTGATAAGAACTTACAGAAGAGGCAGAATTTCTTCTGTAGGTGTCTTTGTTTCCTCTTGTTGTCAGGTAACCTATGAATATATATGAAAATTATTCAAACCAAGCAAACAAAGGGATTCAACAACATTGACTAATAGAAGCATACAACGAGAGCCTCATTTAATAAATATATACAGTGGTTATTATCTCTGCTTATACATCAGCCAAAATAAACTTTGGTATCTCCTTAGAAATAAGTAACAGAACATTTCTAGAGCTATATTTTAAAAGCCTTCCTACATTCCAAGTTAAGCTCATTACATTGTAAAGCAGTTTACTTGATGAAGCATACTGTACGTAACTCTAATGTCCTGTATTTACAATTTTCAAATATTTTATATATGTTATTTCATCTAGTCTCTGCAGAGGTATTAATAAGTGAGAAAGGATTTGCTATAATTCAGTTATCATAGATCTCAACTGAGATAGCTAATGTCCAGTTATTTCATCCTTTGTTTCTCTCTTAATTTCATACAGAAAGTTCTTAATTTGCTCGTCAGTATATCTCTGGTGCTTGAATCAGGCCAGGAACATCACAGAAACTCATATGCTTGTTGAATGAGTAGATGAATGAGTCAAAAAGGTCTTTTTAATGGCCCACAACTAATTGCACTATATCAGGGCTCTCTGTGCAGTATGACTGATTATCTATTGATCTATTCACCTTCTATATAAACAAACAGAAAAGTTGATTGAGGCCAAAAATAAACATAAATAAAAATAGTATTCCAGTATTCTTAAAAAGTAATAAACTTGGAGGGCTTCCCTGGTGGCGCAGTGGTTTTGAGTTTGCCTGCCGATGCAGGGGATACGGGTTCGTGCCCCGGTCCGGGAGGATCCCACATGCCACGGAGCGGCTGGGCCCATGAGCCATGGCCGCTGAGCCTGCGCGTTCGGAGCCTGTGCTCCACAATGGGAGAGGCCACAACAGTGAGAGGCCTGCATACTGCAAAAAAAAAAAAAAAAAAAAATGTAATAAACTTGTTTGATCCAAAAGTCATTTCCATACAGCTAGTTAAGCAGTTGTTTCCTGAGTAAAGTGCTGTTCTATTTTGCTGCCGCCACATTTCACAGAACAGTTTGAAAAGTGTGGCTGAAGTACTCATATGGCAATGTCAAATATATTGAAGAAAAACAGGTCCATATGGAGGTAAAATTACCCCACTCCTTTTGCTTTATTGATGAAAATAACTTCTACACTTTTACTCAGGTAAAATTTAAACACAGTGAAATATAGACATTTTATTTCTACAGTTCAACAAGATTTAATGACTGCATACGCACACCATCAATGACCTAGTTAAGAGGCAGAACATTTCCATCACTCCAGGGAGTTCCCTCATGATCATTCCACTTAGCTCTCATCTCCCTAGGATATCAATGTGATGATTTCTATCAATAGAAATCAGTTTTAAGTTTTGTTTTTAAATTTGGTATCAGTAAAATAATATATTACATATTAGTATGTGTCTTATTTTTCTTATTCAACATAAAGTTTTTGAGATTCATCATTTTTCTGAATTTGGTAAGTATTTTTTAAATTGGTGAGTAGGATTCCATCATATAAATTTAGAAAAATTTATCTTCCCATTCTCTTATTGATGGACATTTGGGTTGTTCCCAGTTTGAGGCTATTAAAATAAACTTATAATGCATATGCATTTATAATTTTACTTCTTACTTAATTTGCTTTTAAATTTTTACTCTATTTAGTTTTTTAATTTAGAGATTTAGAAAATTAAACTTTTCTTATTATCTAATAGAAAGATTTAAACCAAAAAAAAAAAAAACCCTTTAAACATTGCTTTCACTACATTGCACAAATTGTAATACATTGCATTTTCATTACCATTCAATTGAAAATAAGGTCCATTTTAAAAATATAAGATATATTTAGATATGTGTTGTTTAATTTCCAAATACATGGATATCTTCTAGATAACTTCTTGTTACTGATTACAGATTTTCTCCTGCTTGGTCAGTAAATATGTACTCTGTAACATAGCAATTGTTTTCTGAAATTTATTGAGACTAATTATATGGTCCACCTTATGTTCACTTTTGTTGAAAATTTCATGTTCACTTTAAAAAATGATTATTCTGCTCTTGTTGGGTGATGTGTTCTAAAAATATCAATTAGGGCATTTGTTTTTAGTGCTACTGAAATCATCCTTACTGATTGTTCTGAATGCTTTATATGGCTACTCATTTTTAATAAAGTATGCATGCTTTATTAAAAATAATTTCCATAACTTAGAACTATGTGGATTATTTTTTATTGGTTTTTGCTGTTTGTATTTTTCTAATTTTGGTATTAAATATCACCTGTTTTATTCCTGATATTGGTTATTTGTGTTTTCTCTCTTTTTCTGATATGTCTCAATGTTTATCATGATCTTCTCAAACATGTAACTACACTGTTCACTACTTTTCCTTATTATTTTATCTTTTCTATTTCATAGATTTCTCCTCTAATTATTTTTTATACTTTGGAGTTTCTTTTGTTTTTATTTAGCTTCTTTAAAAACTATTTTTTGAGCAGTTTTGGGTTCACTGTAAAATTGAGAGGAAGGTACAGAGATTTCCCATATGCACATGAATAGCCTCACCCACTATTACCAACACACCTGCCACAGTGGGATAACTGTTAAAACTGTGAACCTACACTGATAGATCATTATCATCTGAAGTCAACAGTTTATATTAGTTTCACTCTTCATTCTATAGCTCTGAAGAAATGTATAATGAATGCATCCACCATTATAGTATTACACAGAGTAGTTTCACTCCCCTAAAAATCCTCTGTGCTCTGCCTATTATCCCTTCCCAATTCCAACCCCTGCTGACCACTGATCTTACCGTCTTCATAGTTTTGCCTTACACAGAATGTCATATAGTTGTAATCATACAGTATGTAGCCTTTTTAGATTAGCTGCTTTCACTTAGTAATATACATTTAAGTTTCCTCCATATCTTTTCACGGCTTGATAGTTTATTTCTTTTTAGCACTACCATAATACTCCATTGTCTGTATGTACCACAGTTTATCCACTCACCAACTGAAAGGCATTTTGGCTGCTTCCAAGGTTTTGCAATTATGAATAAAGATGCTCTAAATATTTTTGTGCAACTTTTTTCATGAACGTAAGTTTTAAACTCCTTTGGGTAAATACTAAGGAGCATGACTGCTGGATCCTATGGTAAGAGTATGTTTAGTTTTGTAAGAAATCTCCAAACTGTCTTCCAAACTGTCTGTATCATTCGACATTCCCACTGGCAATGAATAAGAGTTTCTGTTACTCAAATCCTCTCTAGCATTTGGTGTTGTCAGTTTTCTGGATTTTGGCCATTCTAATAGGTACATAGTGATATCCTATTATTGTTTAAATTTGCAATTCTGTGAATACATGTGATGTGGAGCAGCTTTTCATGTGCTTATTTGACATCTGAATATCTTTGCTGAGGTGTCTCTTAAGGTCTTTGGTACATTTTTAAATCAAGTGTTTTTTTTGTTAAGTTTTAAAGATTTTTTTGTATATTTAACAATCCTGTATCAGATATATCTTCTGCAAATATTTTCTCTCAGTCTGTGGTTTCTCTTCATTCTCTTGGTAGTATCTTTTGCAGAACAGAAATTTTTAATTTTAATGAAGTCTAGCTTATCAATTCTTTCTTTCTTGGATTGTGCCTTTGGTGCCTCATCCAAAAGGTCATTACCTAACCCAAGGTCATCTAGATTTTCTCCTATGTAATCTTCTATGAGTTTTTATAATTTTGTGTTCTACATTTAGGTCTAGAATCTGTTACAGGTAAATTTTTGTAAAGGGCAAAAGTTCTGTGTCTAGATTTATTCTTTTTTTAATTTACATATGTGTGTTCAGTTATTCCAGCACCATTTGTTGAAAAGACAATCTTTGCTCTATTGTATTGCCTCTGCACCTTTTTCAAAGATCAGTTGACTCCATTATGGGGATGCTATTCTGTTCCATTGATCTATGTTTCTATTGTTTCCCAATAACACACATCTTGATTACTGTAGTAAGTCCAAAAGTAGGATAGTGTCAGTCATCCAACTTTGTTCTTCTCCTTCAAAATTATGTTGGTTATTCTGCATACAAATTTTAGAATCAGTTTGTTAATAAGTAAAAAATAATTTACTTGGATTTTAATTAGGAGTGCATTGAATCTATACATCAATTTGGGAAGAACTGGTATTTTGACAATATTAATTTTTTCTATCAGTGTAAATGGGTTATCTCCCCGTTTATTTAGTTCTTCTTGGATTTCTTTCAACTGAACTTTATAGTCTTCCCCATATATGTCTTCTACATATTTTGTTAGATTTATACCATAGTATTTCATTTTTTTGATGCTGGTATAAATAGTATTGTGTTTTTTATTTCAAATTCCACTCATACATTGCTGATATATAGGAAAGTGATTTTTTTTTTTTTTTGGTATATTAACCTCATATTCTGTAACCTGGTTCTAATTGCTTATTAATTCCAGGAGATTTTGTTGTTGATGCTTTTGGATTTTCTGCAAAGGCTCTCATGTCATCTGTGAACAAAGACAGTTTTATTTCTTTCTACCCAATCTATATATTTTTCTCCTTGTTTTGCCTTATTGCATTAGCAAAGACTTTGAGTTCAATATTGAAAGAGTGTTGAGAGGACATTCTTGCTTCATACCTGATCTTAGTGGGAAAGCTTCGAGTATCTCACCATTATGTATGATGTTAGCTGTAGGATAATGTTCATCAAGTCGAGAAAGTTCCCCTCTTTCACTAATTTACTGAGAAATTTTAACATGAATGAGTGTTGGGTTTTGTAAAATACTTATGCATTTATTGATATGATAATGTGATTTAATTTTAGCCCATTAACATGATGAATTACATTAATGCATTTTCAAATGTTGAACTAGTCTTAAATACCTGGAATAAATCCTTTTTGATATGATGTATAATTATTTTCATAAATTTTTTGAATGGGGTTTGATAATATTTGTTTCAGGATTTTTGCATCTATGCTCATGAGAGACATTGTTTTATAGTTTTCTTTCCTTATAATGTTTTATCTGTTTTTTGTACTAGGCCTCATAGAATGAGTTAAGAAGTACTCCTTCTGCTTTTACCCTTTGAAAGAGAATGCAGAGAATTGCTATAATTTCTTCCTTAAAAGTTTTGGAGAATTTGCCAGTGGATCCATCTGGGCCTGGTGCTTTCTGATTTGGAAAATTATTAATTCAATTAATTTAACAGATTTAGGCTATGCAAATTTTCTATTTCTTCCTATGTGAATTTGGTAGATTGTTTCTTTTGAGGAAGTGGTCCATTTCATCTAACGTACCAAATTATAGGGATAGAGTTGTTCCAAGTATTTATTATATTTTTAACATCTATGGGATCTGTAGTGATGTCCCCTCTTTTATTTCTGCTATTAGTAAGTTGTGTTTTCTCTTTTTTCTTAGCCTTGCTAGAATTTTATTGATCTTTTCAAAGAGCCAACTTTTGGTTTCATTGATTTTCTCATTGATTTCCTATTTTCAATTTTATTGATTTTTGCTCTATTTCTTATTATTTTTCTTCTTTCTTTCACTTTGGATTTAATTTGCTCTTCTTTTTTTTTCCTAAGGTGGAAGTTTAGATGATTAATTTTAGATCTTTATTTGTCTCCAATATATGCACTCAATGCTATAAATCTCTCTAAGTACAATGTTGACTGCACCCCACAAATTTTGGTAAGTTGTGCTTTTATTTTCATTTAGCTAAAATATCTTTTAAATTCTCTTTAGATTTTTTTTTCTTTGACTCTGTGTTATTTAGAGGTTTGTCATCTAATCCCTATGTATTTGGGGATTTCTTAGTTATCTTTCTGTTGTTGACTTCTAGTTTAATTTCATTGTGATCTGAAAGCAGACACTGTATGATTTATTGCTAAGGTATGTTTTATGGACCAGAATGTGGTCTACCTTGGTGCATATTCCTGTGAGCCTGAGAAGAACCCACCCCTTTATTATTATGTAATGCCCCTCTTTATCTCGGATAAATTTGCTTTGAATTTTGCTTTAAAATTCATATAGCTACTCCTTTGATTAGTGTTAGCATGGTGTATCTTCCTCTATCCATTTACTTTTAATCTATATGTGTCCTTAGATTTAAAACAGGTCTTACAGACAACATATATTTGGTTATTGTTTTCCAAATCACTCAGAAGTTCAAGTGATTATTTATATATCTGGATTAATACCTACCATATTTGTTACTGTTTTCTAATTGTTGCTCTTGTTCTTTGTTCCTACCTTTGTCTTATACGTTTTCTGCTCTTTTTTTTTTTGGCTACGTTGGGTCTTTGTTGCTGAGCGTAGGCTTTCTTTTTAGTTGTGGCGAGCGGGACTACTCTTTGTTGCAATGCGCAGGCTCCTCATTGTGGTAGATTCTCTTGTTGTGGAGCATGGGCTCTAGGCACAAGGGCTTCAGTAGTTGTAGCACATGGGCTCAGTAGTTGTGGCTCATGGGCTCTAGAGCGCAGGCTCAGTAGTTGTGGCACACAGGTTCAGTTGCTCTGTGGCATGTGGAATCTTCCCACACAAGGGTTCAAACCCATGTCCCCTGCATTTGCAGGTAGATTCTTAACCACTGCACCAACAGGGAAGCCCTGCCTTTCTGGCTTTAATTGAATGTTTTATATGATTCTATTTTCTCTCTTATCTTAGTATATCAGTTAGACTTTTTTTTAACTTTTTTTTAGTTGTTGCCCTACAGTTATATACATTTACAACTTATCCAAGCCATCTTTCATATAACACTATGCCACTTTGTATGCAGTGTGAGCACTTCATAAGAACCAAATGATTCTAATTCTTCTCTCCCATCCCTTGTGTCATTGTTGTTATATATTTCACTTATATATAATCATTCATAAGCATACATAATCAACTACATTGTTGCTATTATTATTTTGAACAAACTGTTACCTGTTAGGTAAATTAAGAATAAGAAAAATATAAGTTTTTATTTTACTTTCACTTATTCTTTCATTATCATGCTTCCTTTCTTTATGTTAATCCAAGTCTGACCTATATTATTTTCCTCCTCTCTAAAGAACTTCTTTTAATATTTCTTGCAAAGCTATTCTACTAGCAACAAATACCTTCAATTTTCTTTTTTTTTTAATCTGAGAAAGTCTTTATATCTTGTTCACTTTTGAAGCAAAATTTCACAGGGTACACAATTTGAGGTTGGTGATTTTTTTCTTCTCTCATCTATTTTATCCATTAGAGCCCTTAGCATATTAATCATAGTTGTTAAAATCCCTATCTGATAATTCCAACATTCCTGCCATGTCTAATTATGATACTTGCTCTATCTTTTGAAACTGTTCTTTGCCTTTTAGTATACCTTGTAATTTTTTCTTGACAGTCAGATATGACGTACTGAGCCAAGGAACTACTATAAATAGGTCTTTAGTAATGTGGTGCAGGGGGAAAGGGAAGCATTTCAAAGTCCTATAATTAGGTTTCAGTCTTTTAGTCAGTCTATGCCTACAGACTGCAAAATTTACAAGTGTTTCTTAGTTTTTTTCTCCTCCTTTATAGGCGGTACTGAATCGCTAGAGTGGGCTGGAATTGGATATTTCTCCTCTTCTAGCTGATTTAGTCCAATAATACCCCAGCAAGTTAGTTTCTGGTTAACTAGCTTTTCCTGAGGGTATTTCTTGTTAAGAAGAACTGAGTTCTCTGGTTTATTTCAAAATTATCCAATTCCCTCCCCACCCTAATATTTATTGTGAGAATCTGGTCAAGCTCCTGGTGGTAAAATTCACAAAAGCATGCCCTCTCCCCTCCCATGACTGGGTCCCCCTGGAGTTTTTAAATCTCAGAGTTGTCCACACTGAGCCTCCAGTGTGGCTCAGCTGATTACAGTTCAGGTTTCCTGCTGGGCACTGTTCCTACAGATGTTTCTACTACAGTATGTTGTCACTCTCTGTAACCACTTGTCTTTTTCACCAATACTGGGAGTTAGTGGCTTGCCCTGTGACCTCACTACTCTTAAGGATCTAAGAAGAGTTGTTCATTTTTCAGTTTGTTTAGCAATTTTACTTGTTAGGAGGGAGTGTTTACTTCCAAGCTCCTTACACACTGAACTGGAAACCTCTTCCCCTTATTTAGTTTCTTAAAGCGGGTGCCAAAGTCAGAGTCACTTATTTGAAATATTTCTTTCTTTCTAATTAATATATATCCTTAGTGTTATATGTTGCAATCTAAGTACTGCTTTAGCTACATCCCACAATTTTCAAATGATTTGAATCCTCTTAAATTGTTTTATAGCCCAGAATATGTTCTATCTTGGAACATGTTCTGTGTGCTCTGGGAAGAATATACATTCTGCTGTTGTTGAGTGCAGTGTTCTAGAAATGTCAATTAGATCAAAGTATTTAAGTTTTACTCAATTTCTCTCTAACGTCACTGATGTCCTGTCAACTCTTTCTATCAATTATAGAGACAGGTGTTGAAATTCCTGGCTCTAATGTGGAATTCTCTATTTCTCTTTATGGATCTATCAGATCTTGCTATATGTATATTGTAAGTGTGATATGATATGCAAAAAAGGTTCAGCATCCTCTGCCATCCTGATGAATTAACCCATTTATCATAAAAAACATCATTCTCTTTATCTGTGATATTCTTTCCTTGAAAATTATTTTGCCTGATATTAATACAGCCACTCTGACTTGTCATCAGCATCATCATGGTGTAGTTTTTGCTTTATTCTTATTTTATTTGTGTATTTATATTTCAAGTTTACATAAAATAGGCAGCATATAGTTGGGTCTTGGTTTTATATACAATCTGCTAATTGCTTCTGAAAAGGACATTGTTAGATAATTTACACTTATGAGATTATTTTTATGGTTGGGTTTAAATTTACTATCTTGCTATTTGTTTTCAATTTGTCCCTCCTTTATCTTTTTTTCCCTGATTTTGTATTATTTTTATGTTTCTATTTTATTTCCTTTATTGGCTTATTGTCTGTAGTAGGCATAAATCTTTTATGACAATGAGCTATGCTCTTGCTTGACACTTGTCCCCTTGAATAGAGGCAGGACTTGGGAATATGCTATCCCTCCCATGATTATGATACATTATAAGGAACACGTGAAAGAACTGTGCATTTTCTAACTAAGTTCTCATAATCAGTTGACTCTGAGTTAATCAAAATGATCTCCTCCTGGGTAGATCTGACCTGGGTAATCAGATGGACTCCTTAAATGATGGTCTAGAGGTCAGAGAGATGCTCTCCTGCTGGCTTTGAAACAGCAAGCTGCCATGAGTTCTGTTGCTGTAAAAAATGTTTCTGGAAACAACCACATGTTCTCGAAGGAGGATCTTGGGCCTCAGATGAGAATGCAGTCCCAGATAATATCTTGAATGCAGCCTTGTGGGACCCTGTGCAAAGGAACCAGCTAAAACATGCCTAGACTCCTAACCCAAGGAAAGTTGATAATCGAGTGAGATAATAAATACATGTTGTTTAAAGCTACTAGATTTGTGGCAATTTGTTATGTGGGAAGAGAAACTTAATACACTGATTTTAACTCTGTTTTATTTACAGGTCTAATTTAGGGCTTAGAATATGCATTTTTCACTTATCACAATTTATTATGAAATGATACTTTATCATTTCATGTAGAATGAAAGGACATTATGACAGTACATTTTGGATTTCTTCTTTTCTGACCTTGTTCTGTTGTTGTCCGACATTTTACTTCTCTATAACGTCCACAATACAGATTTATTACTTTTGTTTTAGACAGTCAGTTATCATTTAAAGAGCCTTAAATGATAATTTTAATAAAAATCTTTATATTTACCCATGAGTTTACCATTTCTGGTGCTTGTCATTCATTGGATTTAAACCATTTCCATCTGGTACTATGTTCCTTCTACATAAACAAATTCTTTAGCATTTGTAGTAGTGCAGTTTGGCTGGTGATATATTTGTCTAGCCTTCATATAACTGAAAAAACATTTATTTTATCCTCATTTTTGAAATATATTTTTCCTTGGTAAAGAATTCTAGGCAGAGATTTGTATTTTTACTACTTTAAAGATATTTTCCATTGTGTTTTTGCTCGTATGATTTCTAAAAAGTGATCTGCTCTCATTCCTATCTTTGTTTCTCTGTATACAGCAAGTCTATTTTCCTCTGGATACATTTACAATTTCCTATCTTTTACTCTTGTGCTTGGGTTTGTTTAGCTTCTTGTGTATGTATGTTTATAGTTTTCACCAAGTTTGAAAAATGCTAGCTGTCATTGCTTCAAATTTGTCTCTGTCTGCCCTCTCTTCTTCTCTCTTTCAAGGTTTCCACTGATATCTGATGTTATCTCCCAGGTCACTGATACTCTTCACTTTTTAAATTTTCTGTATCTCTTTCCCTGTGTTTTATTTTGTATAATATTATTGTTTCATCTTCAGGTTCACTAATCTTTCTTTCTACAATGTCTAATCTTCTCTTAATCCCATCCAGTGTATTTTTCATCGCAGTCATTGTAGTTGCCATTTCTAGAAGTTCAGTTCGGATCTCTTTTTTTATCTTTTATGTCTCTACAGGTCTTTCTTTCCTCTATTTTCTTGAGCATATGGGATACAATTATAATACATCTCTTAATATCCTTATTTTGTAATTCTATAATCTATTACATATGTGGGTCAAATACAGGTGATTAAATATCTTATTACAGATAATATTTTACTGCTTTTTATGCATGCCTGGTAATTTTTTATTGGATGCCCAACATTGTAAATTTTATCTTTTTGAGTATAGGATTTTTTTATTCCTATAAATATTTAGAAATATGCTGAAATAATCCATACTTTTTTTTTTTTCTGTAAAAGAACCTTACCTCTTTTAAGGATAATTAAGCAGAGTAAAATATATTTAAGTGGCAATCATTTTGGTGTTATTCCTAAAACTGTCTATTGCTTTACAAAGACAAGACCTAAACTCCTTGAAATTAATTGTTTTGGGTCTTTTGAAGAACCTACGTTTCATTGAAAATGAGTAAATTGTTCACAGTAATAACCATGAGAATTAAGATGCATAGGATGAGATTGACACAGGTATCTTTGATTTTACTCATTGATATTTTAACTTTTTCAGTGGTAAAATCATTTTTGTATATTATCAAGTACAATATCATAGTACTCATTTTAGAAATAAATTAATTTTTACAGTTTATCAAACAACTTTCAACTGCACATCACAGAAAATGCAGCTAAAAATGGGTTAAACAAGAAGGAAACTTGTTCTTTCATATAAAATAATCTCATAGGTAGTGCATTTCTAGCATTAGTTATTTCAACATCTCCTCATCATCAATACACAGATTCTTTCCACCTTTTGTTCTCCATGTTAAATGTGTTGATGATGCTCTTCCTCATAAGCACAGAAACAACAGCTCTCCGCTACTGCACCAATCATGGCAACATCATTTACAAAATATCCATTTCTCTGTTTTTCTCCCTCCTCCTACTCCTCCCTATCCCTACTGCATCAATGAAAATCTCATCTCTGGTTGACCCTCAGTCTCTAGAGTTCCTATTATTCTTGTTTACCCTGCTTCTGCTTAAATGTAGTGATCATTATCTGGTTCTCTACTCCCACTACCCTACATTTCTATTTCTCCATCTATCAGACCTTATCCTATCCAAATTTTATCTTTTCCACTCTACACTCTTCAGCTGAATTTCTCTACACACATAAGCATGACATAAAATAGCAACAAAATAGTTCTTTCAAAGTCCTAAGACTTTAGGGGGCTGTAAGAAATTAAGTCAAACTTATAGTTCTCTCCTTAGGATTGGGTTGCTTGAAAGAAGACATTTGATAAGCCAAATGTCCAAGTGGCAATTAAAATGTTTTGCTGATGACATCACTGAGTCCATAAAGTGTCCTTGGATGACACTAAGACAATTCTTAATCATATGTTATAATGATGCCTGATGGGTCAGATTTGACATTTATATTAATGGTTCAGAGCATTGAAACGTTATTCTTCTTTGCTATGATACAAAATAGATAACACACTTATTTAGAATATATGAAATAAATGCTTCATACATTTTTTGAAGGGATTAATGAGCTTGATGTTCTCCTACTCTTTTAGTAAAATGAATGAGGAGACCAAAAGAGGAAGTGAAAATTAATGATGTTACTGAGGATAACCTACAAATGTTGCAATGTATAAAATCATTTACACACTCTGATTATTAAGAATTTGGTGATAAATTATTTGTTTGATTTCAATATGTCATCACACTGGAGCAAGAAACACTTATCTAAATAATATATTCAATATTGGGCACTTAAGTGAAAGTTGAAAAATAAAACTAATTTGGGAGATTACATAAAATTTAACTACATAAGTTAGGATTTGTTATTTATATAAGCCAATTACTGTATATTAAAAATAATAAAATTGCTACAACTTTGTAATGAGATAAACTTGAAATAAATTTTCTATGAAAAATAAATAAATAACCATGAGCATTCAGCAACCTAAAATAGGGACTGCACTTTAGGAGCAATTCAGCTAATAGATATATATGCTCACCTTTATGTTTACTCTTCTTTCAAATGGTTGCTTTTTGAAAAATTTAGATTTAATGATTGATTTTATTACATTTTGACTTCAATAATTATCCATACACCTATCACAAAGATATTTTAAGATATTTAAACAAAACAAAGACATATTTAAACACTAATTTAAAAATATTTGTACTCCTAGTCAATCATTGAAAATGAAAATGCCAATGTACTTTTAATTTCTCACAATTAACTTTTAGGAAACCATGTGCTTTCCATACACACTATTGTTGCAGTATGTTCTTGTGAAAAAATTCTTCTAAAAAACAAATAACCATCTCTCCAATTTAATTCTTTTGAGAGAAATAGAAAATGACATAATAAATATGTGGGAGGTAAGTGTATAAACAGAGGGCTGGAAAAGGGTGCAGTTTTGAAAAGTCTTAGGAAAGCAGAGTAAAAATAATATTATATAATAGTGAACATTAACTTTATCACATTTACAAATAATATTACTCAATATTGCAATTCATGTTTGTTTTCTTCTGCAGGTAAAGTTGATTTATACCTTTATTTTGATTATACCCATATTTCTACAGAAATCATATACACTGGTATGCTTTACAGAAAATTACACACACAAGTCAATTCAATAAAAAAGTCATATGTTAAAATGGTGATTATAACACAATAATAAACAAGTTGAAGCAGACATTTAATATAATTTTATCAAATATGAAAAGCAAATTGTTCAAATATATACAATCACAAACATGCACACTTTAAACATTAATTACATAAAATGAAATAAGATATGTTTTATGTTCAAAAATTTAGAAAAACTTAAATTTGAGCAACATAAGAAAGTACTGCAAAAGTCAGTGAAATTAAAAAAATTAAATTGATGAGATTAAGCAAAAGTTTAGAGATTTTGGGGCATAAAGGTGCAATTTTCAGATATGATAAAAACAGGTTTTATTTTACTGAAAAAATGCTAATGTTTGAGAAAATTATTAAATATGTAATTTTTTTTACTCTGTATAATTCCATATATTCAATGAAAAAGATGTTTGTAAAAATAATAATTTAGAAACAACCAAATTCCTATTTCAAGTCATATAAGCTTCTCATGGCAAAGTGGCATAATGAATATTACATTTGTTAAGATTTTTATTGAATATTTATTGGTTACTTGTTATACTTCAGGTATTCTTCCAAACTTTGAATGACACTGGATACAACAATAAATAACCAAATACCTGCTCTCACGGACTTTACTCTCAAAAGAGCAGAGAAATATATGAACAAAAGAAAAAACAGATAGTTAAAAGCAGTGTGACAAGTTCTAACTATGCATTCTAAAATGATAATATACGTCACTGTGAAACAATAATGTGTTCATGAACTAATATAATATGAAGTTGAAAGGCAACACAGTCTAGAATTTCTCAGAGATTACTATTACGTAATATGATATGATACTGAATTTGAATTTCATAGGATATTGAATTTCAAGTGATATGAATGGCTTTAGTGTTTATTACATTACTTATAAATAATTGCTTAAATTCACAGTTGAAAATTGAAAATGTGGAATACATATAAATGTTAAGATTGTAAATGGTATGATAGATTACTGAACATCTTATTTAATTATCATTGTGGGCATTGTAACATTACTAATAAAGCAAATTCTCGTTAAGTAATCTAGCCATGTATATTAACTGGGAATTTGGGAGAAGTATCCTTATGCATGCACTGCTCTATTAACATGTTATGACAGTCTTTTAATTAAATTCAAAGACAACTTGTATTTTTACTATTTAAATCCTAGTATGTGTTTTCTGCTGTTGGCAACACAATGATGTCAAACAATGAAATGCCTTGAGAAGTGTTAAGAGGTGGTAGCACTTTACAGTTTGTCAGACTGTAAACACACTTAAACAGCGAGTTCATGGAAGCTGCCCTGTGAGGACAGCAGGGGAGACATTGTCATTCCAGTCTTTGCTTATTAGCTTCACAACACCACCTGCCCTGAACATACCTGCTGAGAATGCTGGGGTCATGGAGGAATCAAAAGGCCACACTTCTGGTTTCGGTACAGCTTTAGAGGAGATAAAGAACTTGGATGGAAATTTGCTCTGTATATTTTCTCAGCAAAAGAAAAGCAAATCTTCTAAAACCCTGTATAAGAAGTGGAAAAACAAAATAAAAAAGAACATTTAGTCTGCAGCTAAAGTAGGACAAAAGCACAACTTATAGTCATAAGAGTTGAAAGTCAGTAAATATATTATGGTTCTTTTCCAAAGAGCTCAACTGGGATAATGGTTCTTCAGTAATGTGTAAGAAATAATAGTACTTATGATTTTTAAAAGCGTCATTTAAGGTGGTTAGAAAGCAAGGTTATAACGTTGAATTAAAGAATAAGACAAACAGCAAGCTTTTGAAATCATAAATCTAGGATACAATTTTGAGGAGTGAGGTTGATTTGTTTTGAGTGGGCTATTGGTGAGTATAGGCAAAGCATCCTTAGGAACTGAAACCAAGGCTCATAAGACTTGTTATAAATTTTATATGTTCCAAACCTAGTGGGGTCCAAAGTGATGAATTTGTTTGCATTCTGTTGCAATACCAATTATATTAACAGATGTTTAAGGATGAATGTTCCAAACCAAAGGCATTTGTTTTATATTTTCAGCATCATTTTTTTCTACCCACATATGTCAAAACAATTCTGAACAGCATGCTTTACAAACTGCTAGTAATTTCTTTAGAGAAATAACTTCAGAAGCAAAAGTAATTAACTAATCAAATAAAGTTTGTATAAAATTAGAATCTATTCAAGTAGAACAAAATTTTTTGTTAAAAGCTAGTAAAGAGGGAGCACAGTTAATTTGTTTAAATTTCTTTCCACAAATATTAATGTTCTTTGTACTAAAATGGCCTATGTATTCTTATCCAGATATTAATAGTTGTCAGAGTAGAACTGTTTCTGTGATGGAGAATAAAATTTTCACCTCTTGTATCACGTTTTTGTATGATTTTTAAGTTTACAATTTTTAAAAAAATAAAGAAATAGACTCAGGTATCAGCACGCCATACATGTAGAACCAATGCAAAATTATTACTCGGCATTCTCCAAGGCATGTGATTTTCCTCTATTTCCCCACAATGTAAACTAAACTGCCAACGTGCAGGGCCCAGGAAACAGGAGCACTATTCTGTGGACAACTGTCATCATACGTACTTATTAGTGGAAACTCACTAAAATGGGTCATTCTCTCTACACTCAAATCAGGAGATCCAGATCATGTTAAGCTGCTGAGTCCACATTTTAATGCTTTTAGAGATCTGTCCAACATTTGGAATCCTCTCTTTTCTAAATAGGCTGATTTATAGTCATTGACAATTATCCAGTGAAAAAGTCTTCTAGACCATGTGGTCATCTGTTTCCTATCCATCTCCCCTTTAAGACTCCAGGTACCTCTGGGAATCTTGAGGGAAAATCCTGGAAAAGAAACAGACTCTTGGCAAAAGAAATTGACTGGAATTGGTCTTTGTTGTTGTTAATTAAATTTTATTTTTTATTGAAGTATAGTTGATTTACAATATCACGTTAGTTTCTGGTATACAGCACAATGATTCAGTTATATATACACACACACACATATGTAAATATTCGTTTTCAGATTCTTTTCCCTTATAGGTTATTACAAAATATTGAGTAGAGTTCACTGTGTTATACAGTAGGTCCTTGTTGGTTACCGATTTTATATATAATAGTGTGTATATGTTATCCCCTGCCCTTTCTCCTTTGGTAATCATAAGTTTGTTTTCTATGTCTGTGAGTCTCTTTCTGTTTTGTAAATAAGTTCATTTGTATCTATTTTTAAGATTCCACACTTATACAATATCATATATTTGTCTTTGTCTGGCTTATTTCACTTAGTATGAAAACATCTAGGGTCCATTCATGTTGCTGCAAATAGCATTATTTCATCATTTTCATGATTGAGTAATATTTCATTGCCTATATATACCACATCTTCTATATCCATTCATCTGTGACAGACATTTAGGTTGCTTCCATGTTTTGTATTGTATTATAAATAGTGCTGATATGAACACTGGGGTGCATGTATCTTTGCGAATTACAGTTTTATCCAGATATATGCCCAGGAGTGGGATTGCAGGTTCATATGGCAACTCTATTTTTATTTTTTTAAGGAATCTGCATACTCTTCTCCATAGTGGCTGTACCAATTTATATTCCCACCAACAGTGTAGGAGGGTTCCTTTTTCCCCACACCCTCTCCAACATTTATCATTTGTAGACTTTTTGATGATGGCCATTCTGACCAGAGTGAAGTGATACCTTACTATAGCTTTTATTTGCATTTAAATCCATTGCATTGTTATACACTAACAATTAAAGATCAGAAAGAGAAATTAAGGAAACATTCCCATTTGCCATTGCATCAAAAATAATAAAATACCTGGGATTAAACTACCTAGGATTAAACTAAACTACCTAAATCCTAAAATAGCTAGGATTAAACTACCTGTACTCCAAAAACTATAAGACGCTGATGAAAGAAACTGAAGACAACACAAACATATAGAAAGATATAGCGTGCTCTTGCAGTGGAAGAATCAATATCGTTAAAATGACTATACTACCCAAGGCAATCTACAGATTCAATGCAATCCCTATCAAAATACCAATGGCATTTTTCACAGAACAAGAGTTGACCTTTGAATTACCCAAACACCACACTTGCATAGCAAGGAACTTGGAAGGGAACCTCCACCAACCAAGTCTATAGAGGTGGTCATTTTGAAATACCTATAACAAATTACATGATATAAATGAAATTAATAACTTAAACCTAAAGAGCATTTTATATTTTATTAATTAATTAAATACAGTTTGCACCATGTTAATCCACTGTAGCCAGTGATGCAATGAATGTCATTTTTTGAGATATAGAAACAGACCTATATGATTATAATATAGTATTTGTACTACATCATATAGAGGAATAGCAATTTCACTCAAAATATATATTACACAAACAGAATCTAATACAATACATTAGACAAGTAGAAACTCGGGTATTGTATAATTTGATTATCCTTGCAGCCATTCAGGGAACATAAATGGGCATGAAGTCAATAAAGTGAGTAACTTTGAATACCTTGAATACCAATGATGTAAAACCCCGAAGATTTTCACAGTATAATTGAGATTTTTAAGTGATACCAAAATTTTTGTTACAAGTTACAAAAAACTAAGAATCTATTTTAAAATGTACTTATAAGAAGTTTATGAGATTTTTGAATTAGTGATAATCAATTTTATTCAATATTATTTTATCTGTGATTATATACTCTAATCTCTATCAATCACCCCATTCTTTCCATTTTTCGTAAGTGCAAAGGTAGAGTATGTAGGAAGTATGGAGAAATTTTATAAAAATAGAATGCTCTTTTTAAGGAATCTTGTTAGCCTTAGGAAGAACTCGTGTGGAGAACAGAAGAAATGCAAAAAGAGTAGCTAACAATCTAGCTCCCAGATATGTATTTTGACGTCTATTTTTTTACGTTAAAAATACATTGAATGGGGGCTTCCCTGGTGGCGCAGTGGTTGAGAGTCTGCCTGCCGATGCAGGGGATACGGGCTCGTGCCCCGGTCCGGGAGGATCCCACATGCCACGGAGCGGCTGGGCCCGTGGGCCATGGTCGCTGAGCCTGCGCGTCCAGAGCCTGTGCTCCGCAATGGGAGAGGCCACAACAGTGAGAGGCCCGCGTAACGCAAAAAAAAAAAAAAAAAAATTGAATGTTATTTTTAAATTACAGTTTTCAATCTATTGAACATTTTATTTTATTCCAAGGTTTTAATTTTGACATAATACTAGACTATCACCAAACATTTGTTCTAGCTAATATCACAAAGATGGTGGTTAATTATAGTTGATAATTGTCACACATTTATAAAAAGAAGATAAGTTGTAAGATTCATTTATTTTAGCTCAAGTCTAATTGGTTATTAAAAATCACAGGTATATTTTTATTTTTATAGTATTATGCATTATCTACATGTAACTTCATCCTTTTATGGTAATTTGGCCATAATTTCCCTAAGTATTCAATAGTACTTGTCTAAAGCAAGTACTATTACTTTTATCTTCAAATTCCAAGTTGCAGATTATGTTTTTATTCCAATCCTATGCAATGAAATGAGTAGCAATTTCTATTGCTAAAGAGTATTTGTAGATTATGAAAGAGTTATAATCATATTAAATTCTCAAACTGTCACAAATGTTTAAAAGATGTAGAAACCTCACATAGTCTCAGAAAAGATAGGATTACCTCTTTTTTTTCTCATACAGGAAACATTTCTGTAAATAAACAAGTCTTTCGTAATGTCAAGCAATTGCTTTGGCAAAAAATGATATTACAGCATAAAAATTTAATTCAGTTCATAGAAGACTGTTAAGCTTGACAAGTTTTATTCCAAAAATAAAAAGAGGTCTGTCACTGTAGATTTCCCAGACTCCAACAATCTTTCACACAAGATATTATCTGTAATCTCATTGAAAATAACCATGACTAAATTCTACCATGCATAAAAATATATATTTATGTTTATACTTTATTCCTATATGCCAAATGAATCATTCTGTGTTTGTGACTGGTTTAAATTATGTAATTTGTGAGAAATAAGGAAATCCTGCAATAACATAGTGCACAGATTGTTTTAAAACTGAAATGCTGATATAAGGAGGCTCACACAGCAAGATGTCTTTCCTTGCACAGTAAGAGACCCACGTTTTGTGAAATACACTCCTGCACAGGCTTCTAACATCATGATCTCTTTTATTTTTAACCTTTCAGAAAGCCACTCAATATCTACAGATTCTATGAAGCAGAAGTCATGCTGATTTCTGAAAGGTTCAAAAAAATTGGGGTCCAACAGGGTTCTTCTCTGACCAAATTTTGTGCTGAATCCACTGCAGCAAATTCCCGTGTGTGTGAAGTCTTTAGTGAAGAATGAATCCAGTTTACTGCTAAAGCAGCCCCTCCTTTCCCCACCATCCTCTCTAACCCTTCTTCCACATGTTAGGGAAAGGAAAATTTTTCTTTTCTATCATCTTTAGCAGAATGACAAATTCCCCAATCCAGTGGAATCTACTCTTTCATTTAACTGTTTTAAAAACATATTTGTTGTGTTATATAGGCTCAGGGCCTCAGTAAAACAGAAAATCACACAGCATACTAAAAGCTTCCCTTCCCTGATCTAGGAGTTATGAGACCTGCTATTGTTATATAGCTCTGATACTATCCGTTTATCCCTCTGGGCCTCAGTTTTTTCACCTGTATAATTACATAGTTGAACAAGATGATCTGTCAGCTCCCAAAAAGATTATCTGATTCTAAAATAGAACAATTTTTAACCTGAATCATTCAGTATTTTCTCTCTGGTTTCCTACAAACTAAAAGAGTTGATATACCTGCCAAAGCCTAATTTACCATGAAACACATTACTTATTGACCTTAGCAACTTAGTAATCACAAACCACTGAATATATCTTCTACTAATATTCTATTTTTTATGTGAAATAATCTTATTTTGTTTTTGGCAACTCTGAATGTGTTGTTCAAGAAGATACCTTCATTGAACAAAAATGCCTCCCAGTGACAATGGTTTCTATTCTTTGTTTTCTTTTCTAAATACTAATTTTTAATATATTCAAGAAAATGGTAAAATAGGTTGATCCTGTACTGATATGGTAGTTCTCCTCTTCCCTTTATTCCCATCAAGGTATCTTTATTCTTCTGATTCATATAAGCTCACAGCTTCCTCAGATACTACCTAAGAAAACTACCATATCCTCATCCATAGCCTGTGTTTAGATTCACACATCTCACACTCATCATTTCAAAAAGCTGTCCAAAGAACTACTACTGTTAATAAAACCATGCTTTGTAACATTACTCTTCCCACCAACATTATGATTTAGTAAAGATCACTGGATTGATTTCTTGGGCAAGTTAGGAAAAAAGTTCAAATCTGAATAAAGCATAGCATTCTATAAACAGATATTGCAGACAGTAACACAATGGATGACAAGGAGGGGAAAATGCAAACTAGATGTTTAGAATCAGCAATACAGAAAAAAAAGGAAGACTAGAATGCTATTTTAAAATTCAACAATTGAGTGAAACTCTGTAAATATTGGATACAAAATAATACCGATGAAAAGCAGGGTAATTTAACATGCAATAATTAAAAAGAAGCTAAACTGGTACGTGGAGAAGGGTAAAGTAAGTCCCCTTACAAACCTTCAAAGTGCGAACTTTCAAAGATGCGAAAGTGCATCTGCATTTCTAATCATGTAGGTTAGTTCAAGTGTCTGTCGTACATTGTCACGTGCATGCATCCCCTACAAGTGGTTGTGCTTTTGTGTACTTTTCTGTACAGTACTGTATAGAGTACAGTAGTACAGTATCTTTATTTCAGGCCCAGGATGTCTGGAAGCAAGCGTAAAAGCAGCGGTGATGTAGCTGGTACAGTACTACCCAGACATCACTGGATCACTTTTGCAAGAGGGTAGATAAAATTGAATCCAGCAAGGAACCAGAACCTGTGCCATCAACCTCAGGCATGAATGAAATTGCAGCTTGCCCTCCGTCTCCTATTGCTGACCATCCTTCAGCTCTACCATCTCCCACCTCCTCTCCCTCCTCCAATTAGTAACTCTTTTGTCTGTTCATTCGATGCCAGCCCCTGTATGCTAGTTGTTGTACTGTACTACTGTATTTTTCAAGGTACTGTATTGTAAAATTAAAAATGTTTTCTATAGTTTTTGTGTTTCTTTTTTATGTATTATTTGTGTAAAAAGTATTATAAACCTATTACAGTACAGTACTATATAGCCTATTGTGTTAGCTGGGTACCTAGGCTAACTTTGTTGGACTTATGAACAAATTAGACTTACAAACACACTCTCAGAATGGAACTTGTTCATATGTAGGGGACTTACTGTATTCCTGAAACAATGAAAAAGAAATGCAGTAGGTGTTGGTTTTGCTCAATTAATAAGGGACATAGCTTTCAATAAATGTATACACTAGCATTTTTCAGTGTAGGAAGTACACACTTCAGAGAAAAACTGCCCAAAGCATTTGAATTGAATAGGCAATATTATATTTCAGGAAATGGAAAGGTCACTTACTCAAAGACATAAAATAAAACTGCATTGATGGCTAAATCTAGGATGCTACATAGTCAGAAAATTGTCATATTAGATTACTGTTAAACACATACAGCTCTCCCCAACACACACACACACATGCATGCTCAAATGCCAGTTTGCAGATGGAGTTAATAGCAAAAGTAGAAAAGAAGCTTAACTGAGAGCTTGAGTTATAATAAAATTAACTTTTAAAGCATATTTTTAGCTTCAAATGCTTGCTAATATTTAAAATTCTTTACTTTTATAAAGTTAATAAGAAACGTTAGAAAAGATTTGAATTTATATTTCCTTTTGTGGTAAATGTCTTTCACTAACACTGTTCTTTAAACTACTTTGCACCTCAATAAAAATATCTTATGCAGAAACTGTATTAGTGTTTTAAGCCCTGAGAATACAATTCTCTTCCTTCTGGCAGTTACTCCCTGACCACTCACAGATGACAGCTTCATTGTGCCTGATCTGACTTACTTAACCAAGAGGATCAAATTATAAATAGGCTTATATTGATAAATTCTACTCCTTTTTTTATGTTACATTTGTCAAAGGGAGTTAAATTAAATAAAAATGCATGCCAGATCCAGTATAGAATTTTAAAAAATATATTTACTTTATTATTTATATTGCTTCCCATATAACTCAGCCATATTATAAAATAAGCAGCGTAAATGGATTGATTAGTGTTTCCTGTTCATTGAGAACATGAGCAAAAATAATATCCATTACACCTTAATATCACAGATTAATTGCTAATATTAACCAAGATTCACCCTGGTTCACATTATCTTCTTTACTTGATTTCCTTGATTTCAACTTATATCCTGTCAACTTCCTAATTATATTTTAACACTAACTTCTTTTTGAGCATCTTCGAGTATTATTGATTCTTTACTTAACATCTTGACCCAGAATACCCCTGCTACTGTACCCATATTCAACACTGACCTTCTCACTTTTCCATCAACTCATATATGTTTACTTCTTTGTATTTCTCATTTCACTTTCACTCTTATCATCCACTTGTTTTTGCATATCTGTTTGTAGTCATGACTCTCCCACTGAACTTTAAATTTGCAAAGGGAAGCCTACCTTATTCATTTCTATGTTACTCATTCTATTGCATAGTAAAGAACGCAGGGGGACCTTGAAGATGGCGGAAGAGTAAGACGCGGAGATCGCCTTCCTCCCCACGGATACACCAGAAATACATCTACACGTGGAACAACTCCTACAGAACACCTACTGAAGGCTGGCAGAAGACCTCGGACCTCCCAAAAGGCAAGAAACTCCCCACATAACTGGGTAGGGCAAAAGAAAAAAAGAAAAAACAGAGACAAAAGAATAAGGACGGCACCTGCACCAGTGGGAGGGAGCTGTGAAGGAGGAAAAGTTTCCTCACACTAGGAAGCCCCTCCATGGGCGGAGACTGCGGGAGGCGGAGGGGGGAGCTTATGGACCGCGGAGGAGTGCACAGCGACGGGTGCGGAGGGCAAAGCGGGGAGATTCCCGCACAGAGGATCAGTGCCGACCGGCACTCACCAGCCCGAGAGGCTTGTCTGCTCACCCGCCGGGGCGGGCGGGGCTGCGAGCTGAGGCTCGGGTTTCGGTTTCGGACGGAGCGCAGGGAGAGGACTGGGGTTGGCGGCTTGAACATAGCCTGAAGGGGTTAGTGCACCACGGCTAGCCGGGAGGGA
Source organism: Monodon monoceros (assembly GCF_005190385.1). Lineage (NCBI taxonomy): Eukaryota > Metazoa > Chordata > Mammalia > Artiodactyla > Monodontidae > Monodon > Monodon monoceros. The sequence goes on from NW_021703768.1 coordinate 68,066,161, forward strand.
GTCCGGGAAAAGTCTGCACCTGCCGAAGAGGCAAGAGACTTTTTCTTCCCTCTTTGTTTCCTGGTGCGCGAGAAGAGGGGTTTAAGAGTGCTGCTTAAAGGAACTCCAGAGACGGGCACGAACCGCGGCTAAAAGCGCGAACCCCAGAGACGGGCGCGAGCCGCAGCTAAAAGCGCGAACCCCAGAGGCGGGCGGGAGACGCTAAGGCTGCTGCTGCCGCCACCAAGGGGCCTGTGTGCGAGCACAGGTCACTCTCCACACCCCTCTTCCGCGGAGCCTGTGCAGCCCGCCACTACCAGGTTCCCGGGATCCAGGGACAACTTCCCCGGGAGAACGCACGGCGGGCCTCAGGCTGGAGCAACGTCACGCCGCCTCTGCCGCCGCAGGCCCGCCCCGCACGCAGTGCCCCTCCCTCCCCCCCTCCACCCCCGGCCTGAGTGAGCCGGATCCCCCGAATCAGCGGCTCCTTTAACCCCGTCCTGTCTGAGCAAAAAACAGACGCCCTCCAGCGACCTACACGCAGAGGCAGGGCCAAATCCAAAGCTGAGCTCCTGTGAGCTGTGAGAACAAAGCAGAGAGAGGGAAATCTCTCCCAGCAGCCTCAGAAGCAGCGGATTAAAGCTCCACAATCAACTTGATATACCCTGCATCTGTGGAATACCTGAATAGACAAGGAATGATCCCAAATTGAAGAGGTGGACTTTAGGAGCGAGATCTATGATTTTTTTCCCTTTTCCTCTTTTTGTGAATGTGTACGTGTATGCTTCTGTGAGAGATCTTGTCTGTATAGTCTTGCTTCCACCATTTGTCCTAGGGCTCTATCCGTCCATGGCTTTTTTTTTTTTAAATTTTTTTTCTTAATAATTAATTTTAATTGTAATAACTTTATTATACTTTACCTTCGTTCTTTCTTTCTTTCCTTCCTTCCTTCCCTCCTTTAGACAACGAATCACCCCAAATTGAGGAGGTGGTCTCTGAGAGCAAGATTTATGATTTTTCCCCCTTTACCTCTTTTTGTGAGGGTGTATGTGTATGCTTCTGTGTAAGATTTTCTCTGTATAGTTTGCTTCCAACATTTGTCCTAAGGTTCTATCCGTCACTTTTTTTTTTCTAAATATTTTTTAATTCAATACCTATATTATACTTTATTTTATTTTTACTATATCTTCTTCTTTCTGTCTTTTTTCCTTCTTTCCCTTCCTCCTTCCTTCCTTCCTCCCTCCCTCCTTCCTTCCTTTCCTCCTTTCCTTCTTTCTTTCCTCATACTTCTACTAATTCTCTCTATATTTTCTCCCTTTTATTCTGAGCCGTGTGGATGAAAGGCTCTTGGTGCTCCAGCCAGGAGTCAGGGCTCTGCCTCTGAGGTAGGAGAGCCAACTTCAGGACACTGGTCAACAAGAGACCTCCCAGCTCCACATAATATTAAACGGCGGAAATCTCCCAGAGACCTCCATCTTAACACCAGCACCCAGCTTCACTCAACGACCAGCAAGCCACAATGCTGGACAACCTATGCCAAACAACTAGCAAAACAGGAACACAACCCCACCCATTAGCAGAGAGGCTGCCTAAAATCATAATAAAGCCACAGACACCCCAAAACACACCACCAGACATGAACCTGCCCACTAGAGAGACAAGATCCAGCCTCATCCACCACAACACAGGCACTAGTCCCCTCCACCAGGAAGCCTACACAACCCACTGAAACAACCTTAGCCACTGGAGACAGACATCAAAAACAACGGGAACTACGAACGTGCAGCCTGCAAAAAGGAGACCCCAAACACAGTAAGATAAGCAAAATGAGAAGACAGAAAAACACACAGCAGATGAAGGAGCAAGATAAAAATGCACCAGACCTAACAAATGAAGAGGAAATAGGCAGTCTACCTGAAAAAGAATTCAGAATAATGATAGTAAGGATGATCCGAAATCTTGTAAATAGAATGGACAAAATGCAAGAATCAGTTAACAAGGACCTAGAAGAAATAAAGATGAAACAAGCAACGATGAACAACGCAATAAATGAAACTAAAAGTACTCTAGATGGGATTAATAGCAGAATAACTGAGGCAGAAGAACGGATAAGTGACCTGGAAGATAAAATAGTGGAAATAACTACTGCAGAGCAGAATAAAGAAAAAAGAATGAAAAGAACTGAGGACAGTCTCAGAGACCTCTGGGACAACATTAAACGCACCAACATTCGAATTATAGGGGTTCCAGAAGAAGAAGAGAAAAAGGGACTGAGAAAATATTTGAAGAGATTATAGTTGAAAACTTCCCTAATATGGGAAAGGAAATAGTTAATCAAGTCCAGGAAGCACAGAGAGTCCCATACAGGATAAATACAAGGAGAAATACGCCAAGACACATATTAATCAAACTGTCAAAAATTAAATACAAAGAAAGCATATTAAAAGCAGCAAGGGAAAAACAACAAATAACACACAAGGGAATCCCCATAAGGTTAACAGCTGATCTCTCAGCAGAAACCCTACAAGCCAGAAGGGAGTGGCAGGACATACTGAAAATGATGAAGGAGAAAAACCTGCAACCAAGACTACTCTACCCAGCAAGGATCTCATTCAGATTTGATGGAGAAATTAAAACCTTTACAGACAAGCAAAAGCTGAGAGAGTTCAGCACCACCAAACCAGCTTTACAACAAATACTAAAGGAACTTCTCTAGGCAAGAAACACAAGAGAAGGAAAAGACCTATAATAACGAACCCAAAACAATTTAGAAAATGGGAATAGGAACATACATATCGATAATTACCTTAAATGTAAGTGGACTAAATGCTCCCACCAAAAGACACAGATTGGCTGAATGGATACAAAAACAAGACCCTTATATATGCTGTCTACAAGAGACCCACTTCAGACCTAGAGACACATACAGACTGAAAGGGGATGGAAAAAGATATTCCATGCAAATGGAAACCAAAAGAAAGCTGGAGTAGCAATTCTCATATCAGACAAAATAGACTTTAAAATAAGGACTATTAAAAGAGACAAAGAAGGACACTACATAATGATCAATGGATCGATCCAAGAAGAAGATATAACAATTGTAAATATTTATGCACCCAACATAGGAGCACCTCAATACATAAGGCAAATACTAACAGCCATAAAAGGGGAGATCGACAGTAACACATTCATAGTAGGGGACTTTAACACTCCACTTTCACCCATGGAGAGATCATCCAAAATGAAAATAAATAAGGAAACACAAGCTTTAAATGATACATTAAACAAGATGGATTTAATTGATATTTATAGGACACTCCATCCAAAAACAACAGAATACACATTTTTCTCAAGTGCTCATGGAACATTCTCCAGGATAGATCATATCTTGGGTCACAAATCAAGCCTTAGTAAATTTAAGAAAATTGAAATTGTATCAAGTACCTTTTCTGACCACAATGCCATGAGACTAGATATCAGTTACAGGAAAAGATCTGTAAAAAATACAAACACATGGAGGCTAAACAATACACTACTTAATAATGAAGTGATCACTGAAGAAATCAAAGAGGAAATAAAAAAATACATACAAACAAATGACAATGGAGACACAACGACCCAAAACCTATGAGATGCAGCAAAAGCAGTTCTAAGGGGGAAGTTTATAGCAATACAAGCCCACCTTAAGAAGCAGGAAACATCTCGAATAAACAACCTAACCTTGCACCTCAAGCAATCAGAGAAAGAAGAACAAAAAAACCCCAAAGCTAGCAGAAGGAAAGAAATCATAAAAATCAGATCAGAAGTAAATGAAAAAGAAATGAAGGAAACGATAGCAAAGATCAATAAAACTAAAAGCTGGTTCTTTGAGAAGATAAACAAAATAGATAAACCACTAGCCAGACTCATCAAGAAAAAAAGGGAGAAGACTCAAATCAATAGAATTAGAAATGAAAAAGGACAAGTAACAACTGACACTGCAGAAATAAAAAATATCATGAGAGATTACTACAAGCAACTCTATGCCAATAAAATGGACAATCTGGAAGAAAGGGACAAATTCTTAGAAATGCACAACCTGCCAAGACTGAATTAGGAAGAATTAGAAAATATGAACAGACCAATCACAAGCACTGAAATTGAAACTGTGATTAAAAATCTTCCAACAAACAAAAGCCCAGGACCAGATGGCTTCACAGGTGAATTCTATCAAAGGTTTAGAGAAGAGCTAACACCTATCCTTCTCAAACTCTTCCAAAATATAGCAGAGGGAGGAACACTCCCAAATTCCTTCTACGAGGCCACCATCACCTTGATACCAAAACCAGATAAGGATGTCACAAAGAAAGAAAACTACAGGCCAATATCACTGATGAACATAGATGCAAAAATCCTCAACAAAATACTAGCAAACAGAATCCAACAGCACATTAAAAGGATCATACACCATGATCAAGTGGGGTTTATTCCAGGAATGCAAGGATTCTTCAATATACGCAAATCTATCAATGTGATAAACCATATTAACAAATTGAAGGAGAAAAACCATATGATCATCTCAATAGATGCAGAGAAAGCTTTCGACAAAATTCAACACCCATTTATGATAAAAACCCTGCAGAAAGTAGGCATAGAGGGAACTTTCCTCAACATAATAAAGGCCATATATGACAAGCCCACAGCAAACATCATCCTCAATGGTGAAAAACTGAAAGCATTTCCACTAAGATCAGGAACAAGACAAGGTTGCCCACTCTCACCACTCTGATTCAACATAGTTTTGGAAGTTTTAGCCACAGCAATCAGAGAAGAAAAGGAAATAAAAGGAATCCAAATCGGAAAAGAAGAAGTAAATCTGTCACTGTTTGCAGATGACATGATACTATACATAGAGAATCCTAAAGATGCTACCAGAAAACTACTAGAGCTAATCAATGAATTTGGTAAAGTAGCAGGATAAAAAATTAATGCACAGATATCTCTGGCATTCCTATATACTAATGATGAAAAATCTGAAAGTGAAATCAAGAAAACACTCCCATTTACCATTGTAACAAAAAGAATAAAATATCTAGGAATAAACCTACCTAAGGAGACAAAAGACCTGTATGCAGAAAATTATAAGACACTGATGAAAGAAATTAAAGATGATACAAATAGATGGAGAGATATACCATGTTCTTGGATGGGAAGAATCAATATTGTGAAAATGACTCTACTACCCAAAGCAATCTACAGATTCATTGCAATCCCTATCAAACTACCACTGGCATTTTTCACAGAACTAGAACAAAAAATTTCACAATTTGTATGGAAACACAAAAGACCCCAAACAGCCAAATCAATCTTGAGAACGAAAAAAGGAGCTGGAGGAATCGGGCTCCCTGACTTCAGACTATACTACAAAGCTACAGTAATCAAGACAGTATGGTACTGGCACAAAAACAGAAAGATAGATCAATGGAACAGGATAGAAAGCCCAAAGATAAACCCACGCACAGATGGACACCTTATCTTTGATAAAGGTGGCAGGAATGTACAGTGGAGAAAGGACAGCCTCTTCAATAAATGGTGCTGGGAAAACTGGACAGGTACATGTAAAAGTATGAGATTAGATCACTCCCTAACACCATACACAAAAATAAGCTCAAAATGGATTAAAGACCTAAATGTAAGGCCAGAAACTATCAAACTCTTAGAGGAAAACATAGGCAGAACACTCTATGACATAAATCACAGCAAGATCCTTTCTGACCCACCTCCTAGAGTAATGGAAATAAAAACAAAAATAAACAAATGGGACCTAATGAAACTTCAAAGCTTTTGCACAGCAAAGGAAACCATAAACAAGACCAAAAGACAACCCTCAGAATGGGAGAAAATATTTGCAAATGAAGCAACTGACAAAGGATTAATCTCCAAAATTTACAAGCAGCTCATGCAGCTCAATAACAAAAAAACAAACAACCCAATCCAAAAATGGGCAGAAGACCTAAATAGACATTTCTCCAAAGAAGATATACAGAATGCCAACAAACACATGAAAGAATGCTCAACATCATTAATCATTAGAGAAATGCAAATCAAAACTACAATGAGATATCATCTCACACTAGTCAGAATGGCCATCATCAAAAAATCTAGAAACAATAAATGCTGGAGAGGGTGTGGAGAAAAGGGAACACTCTTGCACTGCTGGTGGGAATGTGAATTGGTTCAGCCACTATGGAGAACAGTATGGAGGTTCCTTAAAAAACTACAAATAGAATTACCATATGACCCACCAATCCCACTGCTGGACATATACCCTGAGAAAACCAAAATTCAAAAAGAGTCATGTACCAGGATGTTCATTGCAGCTCTATTTACAATAGCCCGGAGATGGAAACAACCTAAGTGCCCATCATCAGATGAATGGATAAAGAAGATGTGGCACATATATACAATGGAATATTACTCAGCCTTAGAAAGAAACGAAATTGAGCTATTTGTAATGAGATGGATAGACCTAGAGTCTGTCATACAGAGTGAAGTAAGTCAGAAAGAAAAAGACAAATACCGTATGCTAACACATATATATGGAATTTAAGGGAAAAAAAAGTCATGAAGAACCTAGGGGTAAGACAGGAATAAAGACGCAGACCTACTGGAGAACGGACTTGAGGGTATGGGGAGGGGGAAGGGTGAGCTTTGACAGGGCGAGAGAGAGTCATGGACATATACACACTAACAAACGTAGTAAGGTAGATAGCTAGTGGGAAGCAGCTGCATGGCACAGGGATATTAGCTCGGTGCTTTGTGACAGCCTGGAGGGGTGGGATAGGGAGAGTGGGAGGGAGGGAGACGCAAGAGGGAAGACATATGGGAACATATGTATATGTATAACTGATTCACTTTGTTATAAAGCAGAAACTAACACACCATTGTAAAGCAATTATACCCCAATAAAGATGTTAAAAAAATAATAATAATAAAATAGATAACCAACAAGGACCTACTGTATAGCCCAGGGAACTCTACCCAATATTCTGTAATAACCTAATCGGGAAAAGAATTTGAAAAAGAATAGATACATGTATATGTATAACTGAATCACTTTTGCTGTACACCTGAAACTAACACAACATTGTTAATCAACTATAGTCCAATATAAAATTAAAAAAAAAATTTTAATAAATAAATCTATACCATGGGGAAAAAAAAAAACACGCAGAGTCTGGAACCAGATTGCCAACGTTCAGCTATGTATTTTAATAGTGCTGTGATATCTGAGAAATTATTAGCCTTTGTGTTAGCTTCCTGATCTGGAAAATGGGAACAATAATAGTTCTACCTTACAGGGCAATATTCAGGATAAACTGAGATAACACATGCAATATAAACAGAAAGCACTCAGTAACTGTTAACCAGTGATTATTATTACATTTAGTATTATTATTCTATCTCCATACCTGACCAAGTGACTAAACTATATGTATGGAATGACTAAATCCATTAAAGCAGGCAAACAAGAACTAATTTACAATATCCCTAAAATGTCCTTGACACATTACTGTAAAAATCTGTGTTTAAAATGAGAGATATGTGTTACTTCAGATGTAAAATTATTGAATTATCAATTGTTTACAAATACTTTACAGTATAGATGTTCTCTGGTATAAGAAAATTATTTGGCCAAATCCTAAAGGTATTAATCATATATTTAGCAGTTACTGAAACTATAATCTTTACAATTCCATCTAGAATAAGAATTAAGTTAAAAATTAGCTTGGCATACAATTTTCCCAAACATATTTATTGTTTACATCAAAGAGTTTCTCGGGATATATTCTCCAAAATATTGGTACAACCAGATAGCAAGGACTTAGAAAATAGAGCTCTCTGGCCAGTAGTTTTGAGAGATTAATGTGTTACCCAGGTAAGCAGATATCTTCACTGTAATACTAATCAGAAATTTTAATATAGTAATTTGCATTATGAAGACCTAGAAAGAGATATGCATGAAATAGTTTTTCCTAAATTTATTTAGCCTTTATTCTGAGAGCATCACTTAGGACTAGCAATCTGTCAAGCAAACTAAAAAAACAAACTAAAACCCAGTTATTTTAAACTTTTATTTATTGCCTGTTGCTTTAGTTTGGTTTGGTTTGACTTCCACCTGCATAGTTGATTCAATTCTTTACATAAAAGGGAACAGAATAGATAGGAACACAATTCTCCTAATGGCATTGGACTGTCTGTCACCTGTCTATTCTGCTAATATTCTTTCTTGGATTTTGTAGTCAGTCAGTGTCACAGTCTTGATTTAGGAAGGAATAAGAAAATGAAAAGTTGAAGAAGTAATGAGCAATTTTCTAAGGACTTCTCAGTTTCTCTCCTTTCTTAGTATATTATAGATGAGACTGTGTCTAACAGGATTGTCAAAATATTTTGTGTGGGGTCAGATGAGAGAAGGGTCCCTTAGAGAACTTGGAGTGAGGAAAGTAAAGTAGTTTACTTTCCTTAATAACTAAGATAGTGTCATTTATATGTCTTCTTTTGTTCAAGGAGAAAGTTGGATTCAAAACTTAAACACATGTTTATTCAAGTATACCTCATAAAAATTCAAGAATTAAACTCATCTGCCTTATGTAATTAAAATTCTAGGGGTACTTATAATATAACTGAATTATAAGGTGCCCTGTGAGCTTTACCACCTTGAGGGAGAAAGCCATAAAACTAAATAGCTCTTTGGCTGACTGCAAAATGAATGAGGCCTCTATAATTCATTAATAGATGATCCCAGGATCCTTAAAACTTGAATAAACAGTCAGACTTCTTAAGAATCTTTTTCTTTTTTAATCTAAGTAAAACACATGCTTAACTTCCTTGTTTTCTTTGGAAAAAACTATATGAGCTTTCCAAATGACCCACATTATTTGTATCTTATTTTTTAAAATTATTTTTCCACTTCAGCTCAGTTAGCTTGTTTTCCATTTTTACTTTTTAATTACCTTTTTCACATTTATGAATATCTCGCCAGGAAATTTTTAATAACAGTAAAAATATAAACCAGTGTTTATTACACCATAGGTGTGTGTATGCACAAATGCTTATGTGTGTTTAATACAATATTTTTCTGAAGGTATATTAATAAGGACAAAAGATGAGAGAGAAGTAGTGAGAGCAAGAGAAAGAAAGAGAACAAAAGTAAAACACACAGGACAGAACTGAATTGTGGTCATTTTGAACCTTACTAGATTCTCATTCTTGCATTTATGTGTTCATTTTGTAGGAAGCAGACAGCTAACAAGATTCCCTGTGACTGTTAATCAGTGTGTACTGCTGTAGCTCTAAGAGGAGAAGGAAAATGTCACAGATATTTACTCACTTGATGTATTCTCTCTATCTTTATCACCAGAACCATTTTTTAATTAACATAATACTTCACTGCAACATGACACATTCAGTGTAGGTACTGGAGACTTAAATATACCAATGGAGAAGAAAGATTGATTTCAGATGATTAAAGGAATATTCTTTAAGAAATAACAGATTTAGTGAGTAAGCATTGTGAAAACTATATTAGTTCTTTCATATTATTAGGTCAAAAACAAATCACCCTTACTATTATATTTCAATTTCTATTCTCTCCTTTTCCATTCTTCATACCTCAAATGGATTAACCAAATGAAACTTTCACAGTCACTAAGGCACTCCATCAAGATTCCATTTAACAGTATCAATGCTCTGTTTTGTTTCTTGGGGAATCTGGTTAGCTTTCAAACAGGCCCTAATAATCAGAATGAGGTTTACATGTGGGCAGATTCAATTCAACATTTTATACACCAATGACAATACTAACTTGCTGTAGAAGTCTCCATAGACCTTTTATTCAGATGTGGCACACATTTATTTTCATTTTAATTGTTTTATAATCTTAATTTTCTAATGTATAAGTGCTTGCAGCTCTATTTATTCCAAAGCATCATGGATCTATCTGTGCTAAATATATAACCAGTATGCTGTAACAGAGAAACAGCAATGATCTTAGAATTCCCAACGCAGTGCCTTTAAAGAGATTTTACAAAGAAAATGATAATCTTATGCCTGGTCTATATAATGAGTAACTGCCAGAGTTATCAAATTTGTCATAGGAAGTTCTTTTTTAAAAAAATTAACAATGTATGAAAACTGCAACCTAAGTGGAATTATACAGCATTAAAAAATGCACATCTTACTTTTTCCTGGTCTTATACTAGCTCATTTGTTTAAAGTAAGGTGAATTCCTTTTAAACTTGTTTTGCTTAATGCAGGTATCAGTTAAGTTTCTCTTTTGGTTATTGTGAATAGAGGTTATTTTAATTGAATCTAGAGGAACATCCTTGATACATATAATCTTATTAAATAATATCCTGACAAAAGACTAGTTTTGTGGCAGAAATCATGACCTTAACTTTCTGAGTGAAGTAATACATACACAGATAGATAGATAGACAGACAGATAGATAATAAGCAGGCAGACACCAAGTGTAAATTCAGTTTACTGGATTAGCACAAAGTAAGCATCTATTACAAATATTCAAAACTCTCTAGAAGCACCCCTTTTGCTTTCACTCAGTACATCCACCATTTTCTCCAGAGGGAAACCAATGCTTTGGTTTCAATATCTTCTTTCTTTTACTATTTTTTGTTACAGTCATCCATGTTAGAGCTCATGGTTATAGTTTTTTTTTATTTTGGTATACTATTATACATACCTGCATGCACATCTTAATATAAATAAGATAAATAAAATAAATTTCTTTGTTTATTCTGATGTTGGACATTTGAGTTGTTTCCAATTTGAAGTGATTATAAAGACTGTTATGAACATTTTTCTACAAGTCTTTCACTGAACATATGGATACATTTCTGAAAATGGCATAACTGAGTCTTACAGTATATACGTTTAAGTTCAGTAGCTGTTACCAAACTGTCTTCCAAAGTGGTTCTATCAGTTTTCTGGTAATAGCATGTTATGAGAGCTTCCATTGCTTAATATCCATGCACATTTTTGGTATTGCCAGTGTCTTTAATTTTAGTCATTTTAGCAGGCATACAGCAGTATCTATTGAGTTTAATTTGCATTCCCTTAAGAAAAATGAAATAGAGCACTCTTTATATACCACTTTACCACTTGAATAACATGTTTCTTCCACATCATATTTGGTTGTCTTTTTTTTTTGACTGATTCATATGCTTGCTTATTCATTTGTATTATATCCTTGAGAAGAGTCATTTGTCAATTACAGATACTGCAAATATCTTCTCCCATTTTGTGGCCTTTCTTTTCTTTCTCATAGTGGTATCTTTTGATATACAGATGTTCTTAATTTCAATGCAATTCAGTGTATTAAATTTTTTTGTTGTTGTTGTTTATTCCATTTGTGTCCTGTTTAAAACATTCCCAACCCCACGATTGCAAAGATATTCTCTTCAGCATATTTCATTATCTCAACTTTCACATTTTTATCTATAATCAAATTTGAAATAGTTTCATGTAAGGTATGAATGGTCAAGCTGTGATTTTTACAATAGATAGTTAGTTGAAACAGCATCATTCATTGAAATGACCATGCTTTGCCCCACTATACTATGATGTGATTTTGGTCATAAATAAATTTCATTTAACTATGGATCTATTTATTGATTCTCTTCTGTTTCCTTATTTGTCTATTGTTTCACTAATACCACACTTTCTTAATTCTTAGGGCTCTATAAGTCTTCATATTTGATAGTCAGTCTTCCCACCTTCTTCAATAATGTCTTTTGTTTTTCTTGTCACTTTGTATTGTATAAGTTTTCCAACTTTTTATCAATGTAAATGGCACATAAGTGTACAGCTCAATAAATTTTCTTAAATGAAACACACACCTCTTACCATACAGAACAAGAACAAAAATACTGCCAGCACCTCAAAACTCCCTGACTTGCTTTTGATCATTCGTTATACTCTCTTGCCCAGAATAATCATTACTCTGACTTTTAGCAGTATAGTTTAGATCTGCCTATATTTTTTCTTTATATAAATGGAATTATTCAGAACTCTTCTGTGTCTGGCTTCAATTGTAGAACATTATATTTGTGAAATTCTTTCAACTAGCTGAATGTAGCTGTTTACTTGTATTGCACTATAGTGTTTCAAATATACCAAAATGTATTATCCCCCCTACTGCTGAAGGATATGTGGGTGTTTTCCAGTTTTTGTCCAGTATAAATAATGGTTACTAGAAATATTCCAGCACATGTATTTTCATGACCTATAGATTCATTTTTGTTGTATATGTAAGAGTAGAACTATTCAGATATAATATACCCTATTGCTCTGCTTATCCACTGTTGCATGACAAATCACTGCAAAGTTTGAGATTTAAACAGAAACCATTTTATTTGCTCATTATTCTGAAGTCTGGACTGGATACAGATGGGCAACATTTCTGCTAGTGTTTCTTCCTCATGTAGCTGCATCTAATTGGTTGGTTGGGGCTCGGTTAGCTAGAATAATGGAACAGCATGCCTACTTTCTCCATGTTACAGACTTCTTTCCATGTAGCCTCTTCATATGGTCTCTCTACCCATAAAGATAAATGAATTTCTTAAATGTTGCTCAAAGTTCCCAATAGTGCAAAACACAGGAGTTGCCAGACCTTTTTAAAACCGAGGTCCAAAACTAGCACTGCATCACTTTTACCACATTTTATTGGCAAAATCATTTCATAGGTTCAGGCCAAATTGAAGAAAATGGAACTCCACAAGAGCATGAATACCGAGAGACATGGTTCATTAAAGGCCATCAATATAAAATACTACTCCATCTACCATCACAGTTTTTAATGCAGATTGCTCTGTAATTTCCCATTCTTATACTGTGCTTGTTAGGTATTGAGATTGAGGCTATGCTGGATTCATAAAAAAGCAGGAATGTGTTCTCTGTTTTTCTATTCCCCGCAACTGTTCACACAATATCGTTGTTTTTATCTTTCTTAAATATTCAGAAAAATTCACCAGTAAAGCCATATGAGCTTGGGATTTTCTTTGTGGGAAGATTTTAGATAAAAGATTCAATTTGCAGGCTAAATATTGGCCTATTTCTTTGTCAGTTTTTGCAAAGTTACAGTTTTGAAAATGATGTTCACTTAGTTCATGAGATTTATGCATCAATTTTTATCTTCTCTTTATGCTGATGTCTAATGGAAGTCTATTAATAGCTCCCTTTTCGTTTATGATATTGGTAAATTTTTCTTTATGTCTTTTTTATGGTTTGCTAAGATTTTATTAGTTATTAGCCTTTTAAAAGTACCAACTTTTGTTTTTATCAGTTTTTTTCTCTTTTTTTGTATATTCATGGATTTTGGCTCTGTCATTATTATTTATTTTTACTTTCTTTGAAGTTGAGGGACGTGATTTTATTAGCTTCTTGCAATGGAAATTTAGTTGACTGATTTTAAGCCTTAAGTGTTTTCATTTTGATGACTTAGTATTGTTTAATTGCGTTTACTTGGGGTTTCTCGTTATTCTTCTCCTTATTGATTTTAGCTGAGTTATATTGCATTCAAACAACATAGGCTGAATTATTTCAAACATTTAAGGATTCTGAGGCTTTATTTATTGCCCAGCATGTGGTTTACTTAATTTTTTTTTTTTTTGGTAAATGTTCTAAGTATACTTGAAAAAGCATAAATTCTCCCAATTTGGGGTGTAATTTCGTATACGTGCTCATTGATGAAGTTTGTTTTCATCTTTAATACTGTTTCTGTTTGTTTGTCTATTTCCCTAGCAGCTACTGAGAGAGGTTTCTTAATATCTTCCATTATCTTGGCAATTTCTCTATTTCTCTTTGCCATTTTTGAATTTTTGCTTTCTGTATTCTGAAGATGTTACAGGGTGCATACATAAGTGTGATATATTTCTGATGGCTTAACCTCTTTATCATTATGAAATGCCCCTCTTTATCTCTAACAAAGTCTCCTGCTTTACAGACTCTTTGATGAAATTACAGCTTCATCAGCTTTCTTTTTGTGATTACATGGTAACTTTTTACTTCCTTTTAGTTTCAAACTATCTGTGTACTAATTTTTATGGAGTCTGAATATCTAAGTTTTGTATTTGGATCAGACACCCCTGGGGGGAAAGCAGCCCTCAAGAGTTAGCCCATTTTTCTGGATTTTTCTCTTCTCCTGAAGATTGGCTATGATTTTTACTAAAAAAATTGTATTGATTTTATTCTCATGGGGGAGTGTTTCCAAATTACTTAGGCAACAACTACCAGAAATAAATTTTATTTTAACCCTTGCAAATATAATACTTTACTTAGCTGGTAATCTAATGCTATTTTTTTTAAATTATAATCAGTTTCTATTCTTTTTTTTGTGTGTGTGGTACGCGGGCCTCTCACTGCTGTGGCCTCTCCCGTTGTGGAGCACAGGCTCAGCGGCCATGGCTCAAGGGCCCAGCCACTCTGCAGCATGTGGGATCTTCCCGGGCCAGGGCATGAACCCATGTCCCCTGCATTGGCAGGCGGACTCTCAACCACTGCGCCAACAGGGAAGCCCAGTTTCTATTCTTTAAAAAATAAATTCAAAGGATAGCATACACACAGAAAAGTGTACATATCATAAATTGAGTGAATTTGCACATTGTGAATACAACTTGTAATTCCACCCAGATTAAACAATAAAACATCACCAGTACCCAGTATACAATCCAAAGTCCATATGCCCAAATGAAAATATAAATATTATATTTTAGAAGAAGCATATTTCTATCTCATATTAATATTAAAAAGTACACAAAATAATACATAACAACAAAAAAAACAGTTGCACCTATAAACTGTTTTTGTGTTCTAATATCCATTCTTTCCTTCTGCAACACATAAATACAAAGAAACACAAATGCCTACATTCGTACATATTCAAATTTAAAATTTTGCCACATGATAATTCAATTAGTCAATAGTCACTTTTCTTTTTCTCAGTTGACACAGTTCTAAGATTTAATTCATAATATTTACTAAATTGATTAGTTTGGACATTAGATTAACAGGCATTACTAAAATAGACCAACATTGCTAATTTTTTTAAAGCACTTGAAACAACTTAATACCGACCCTCAAAATTTATATTGTAAGGATCTGCTCCAAATGCCTAAAAATCACCTATTTTTATGAGAATTTAAGGGAGAAATTAATTTCCATGCATGGTAGAGTGAAGACTATGTGCAAGGACATCCTAACCTAAAATAATGAGAAGAGCCAGTATCAAATTTATAATCAGACATCCAAAGCAATATTTTAGAAAAAAATTTTAATAGTAGAGGCTGATTCTTTTTTAAAGGAAACATCAAAATTCATCATTTACTAACATTTAGAGATTTGCATGTTAAGAGTAAGTATTAACTCAAGAACAAAGACTTTCATAGTGTCTAAAAAGTTTATCAAAAGTCATAGAAAAAGACATAAGGGTATTCATTTCTAGTATGCATATTATGATAGCAGATTTTGCACTGACCATACATCTTAGCAGTTATCATCAGGAGAGCTTATCCTCATACTTGTTAAAATATGAGTATTGATTTTAGAGTATTGTTATTGACATACATAATTGTTCAAGAAGAAAGTTAATGTTATATGAAACTATAGAGTTACAAAAAACTATATCATAGCAGATTCACTAATAAACACACTAAGTTAGGTAGCTACACACTTATACTTTGGAGCTAAGGAAAAATTTCAAAAGAAATGAAAAAGTATGAAACTTTAGGAAACTAAAGTTAGGATTCACAGTAGCATGGCCCAAATCTAGGAGAGTTGAAATTTTCTAAAACTTGGAGATCCTGGCATAACAAAACATACACACACACATAAACACATCCATACACACACACACACACACACACATATCAAAATATTATAAAGACATTTACCTAGTATCACTAGAAAGTGAGTTACAGCTAAGTGTGTCAGTAAGCTATCATTGTCCTGGTAGTCATGATTGAAACGTTTTCCACTGGTCTTTTTCATTTCCTATGCTAGTTTCCAGGGCCCCAACACATTTGAAAGGCAATAACAATGCAGAAGATGCAGGCAAACCACTGAACTCTGTAACAAACTCGGGATTTTCTTGGACCTTATTGTTTAGCTTTGAAAAAATATTTATTCTTGGGGAGAATACTTTTTATGCTTTTATTTAGTCTGTGTATATGTCCAGTAGGATGTCACTGCTAATCTTCCCAGGGTGAAGCATTCAAGCAAAATCTGGATATATATCTGTGAAAGGGAGTCTCAGTGAAGTCAGATATTTGATTAAAGGACCTTTAAGATTTCTCCCCAAACTAAGTTCCATTTATTTCATGAGGTGAATGTAAACAAATCTATGTTCTCTGTAACACTGTATTTTACTCAGCAGTCAATAAATAAAGTCCCACTATTTACCTGAAATTGTGTGATATCAGAATATCATACATATAAGATACACTTGGATGCCATCATCACTGACTTTGTATTATAGCCAGGGAGAAAAATTAAAAAGTAAAATTAAGTATTTGCAATTACAGTACTTATAATAATGGACCGAAATTGAGAGATGGAGATGGAAAAAGTATAAAATGGTATAAAAAACTCACTCTATAGGGTGGTTATTTGAGAAAATCTCTCAGAAGTAACATTGAAGTTTATGTCTAATGGATAAAAAGTCCATTAGAGTGGACGTAGAACAATCCAGGTAGAAGAAAAAGCATTCAGATTGGCCCTGTGCCTGGAGAGAGTTTGATGTGGTTTATGAACTTAATGATCAGTTGGGCTCAAGCACAACACTTGAGGAGGACAGTCATAAATAGTTAAGGTGAAAATTGTGTAAGGGCCAAATTATGGCAAGCCTTAGTGAATCATCATAAGGAGGCCAGATTTTGTTTTAATTTCAGTTTCAATGGAAATTTTAAAAAAATGAGAAACCTACACACCTATCAGAACAGCCAAAATCCAAAACACTGACAACACCAAATGTTGATATGGATGTGGAACAACAGGAAGTCTCATAAATAATGGGAAGGCAAAGTGGTTCACTACTTTGGCAGACACTTTGAAGGTTTCTTACAAAACTAAACATACTCTTACCACACAATCCAGCAATCGTGTTCCTTGGTATGTATCCATAGGAGTGAAATACTTATGTTCATACAAAAAC